>NC_079191.1:211913383-212287758 GCF_029499605.1 Hyla sarda
ATAGCAGCAAAGTGAAGGAGAAAATTCATAATCTTAATTTTTTACACTTGCATGTTCTTGTAGACCCAGTTTTTGCATTTTTACAAGTGGTAATAGGAGAAAAAGCCCTCCAAAATTTGTAACCCAATTTCTCTCGAGTAAGGAAATACCTCATATGTGTATGTCAAGTGTTCGGCAGGCGCAGAAGAGGGCTCAGAAGGGAAGGAGCATCAATGGGATTTTGGAGACTGAATTTTGCTGAAATGGTTTTTGGGGGGCATGTCACATTTAGAAAGCCCCCTATGGTGCCAGAACAGCAGAAAACCCCACATGGCATACCATTTTGGAAACTATACCCCTCAAGGCACATAAGGGGTCCAGTGAGCCTTAACACCCTGCAGGTGTTTGACGACTTTTTGTTAAAATCGGATGCGTAAATGAAAAAAAAATTTTTTCCCTAAAGTGCATTTTTCCCCTCAAATTTAATTTTTTTTTTCAAACAAGTTTTTTATTTTCATAACAAAACATTGTACAGTGTACAAACACAAAAGAAAGAGTCAAGGTCGATGTGACAAAAGAGTTACAGGCATAAGCAAGGTACATCAGTGGTGGAATATAAAACTACAGACTAACATTCTTGTGTGGCAAGAGTGGAAGCCAGTTGACTGCCACCACAACAATTGGCTGCAATTAAGAGAAGGATACCATGTTATCAGTATGTTAATGGGAACGACAATATGTACTACACTACAACAAATAATCCCCTGCAGATTAGTCCGGAAGACGTAGCGCTCCTAAGGAATCTCCCAGTGCCCCCCTGCAGTACCAATTCGTAAAGCTGAACGGTCTCACTATTCCCTCTATTTCTGTCTCAGAGTAAGCAGTCTTGATGAACCTTTCCCATTTTGCAAAGAACCTATGCGTGCGTGTCGTTTTATGTCGCTCTGTGTCCAATCTGTCAATAGTGCAGAATAGTTTCAGTTGGGTCAGCAACATAGTCTGGGTAGGTATAGAGGAGGATAACCACGAAGCGAAAAGGCACCTAAGAGCAACCAAAAGGACTGCATGAACCAGTTGGGGCATCTTCGGGAGGGCAGGCGATCCCCCTTCTGGTGGGCGGAATTGGTGGAATAATAAGGAACGGGGCGTGAAGGGAAGAGTGGTATGCCAGGTATTGTGTATGTAGGCAAGGACCATGCGCCAGTAGGTCTGTGTGGAAGAACAGGTCCATACTCCATGCCATGTGTCCGTCAGGGGCGTCGCACATTTCGGACAGGCTGTGATCCTGTTGGGGAAACTCTGAGTGGGGAGTATATTGAAACCGTACAGCGACCTATGTGCCAACTTTAAGTACGTTTCCCTCCATCTTTCATTGATGACACACTTGCGCACCTTATGCCATCCCAGCAATATACACTCCGAAATATCCTCATCAGGAATCCATTTGTGCCAAGAGGAAAAGAGAGCGTCTGGGTCGACTTTTATAAGGACTCTTTTCAGGGTCGGGTATATGGAAGAAATGGACAGCTTTCAGGGGTCGGGTATATGGAAGAAATGGACAGCTTTCAGGGGTTAGTGCCTATGAGTGTGTCTCTATCATTAGTAGGAGCTTCGTTATCCAGAATACGTAGCCTCGATTTACAGAAGGAGTGGATTTGGTTAAGGGGGAATAGGTGAGATGACGGGAGTTGGAACCTGACCATGAGAGTTGGTGGAGGGATCCAGCTTTTAGTCGAGCAGTCCATGAGGTCGCCCGCCTTGCACAAGCCTTTACCATTCCAATGAAGCAGGACGTCTCTGAAGATACCTTCTGGGATATGGGGGTGGCCCATGAGAGGGAAATGCTTAGACATCCGAAACGGGAGTTTGTACAATTTGCGGACCTCCTTCCACGATACCACCGTGTCTTTTAATAAAGCCGAGCGCTTCACCACCTGGGGCAGCTCTGCGTAAGGAGTATGAAGCAGGGCGATCAGCTGCCATGGAGCCACCAGCTTGCTTTCTATACCAGTAACAGCATGGAAGGAGGTTCCATGAATCCAGTCCGTTACGAACCGAAAAAGGCATGCTAAATTGTAGCCCTAAGATTTAGGAAATTTAGCCCCCCCTCCAGTTTAGTCAACATGAGTTTGTGGAGTGCTATGCGTGGGCCCGCCCAAATAAATTTGGTAAAGGCTGAATTCAGCGTGCGGACATCGGTAAGGCGCAGTAGGAGAGGTAAGGTTTGAATTAGGTGGCAGCGGCCCATGAACGTGAGAGGCAGAGTCATCCATTTACGTAATTCTGCAAAAATGTTATCAAATACCGTATTTTTCGTCCTATAGGATGCACCGGCGTATAAGACGCACCCAATTTTTAGGGGCAAAATCTAAAAAAATTAAGATTTTGAACCCAATAGTTGTCTTCAATCTGCGGACCTCCAGATGTTGCAAAACTACAACTCCCAGCATGCCCGGACAGCCGTTGGCTGTCCGGGCATGCTGGGAGTTGTAGTTTTGCAACATCTGGAGGTCCGCAGATTGAAGACCACTGCAGGAGGAGGTAATACTCACGTGTCCCCGCCGCTCCGGACCCGTCACCGCTGCCCTGGATGTCGCTCCATCGCTGTCGCCGTGTCCCCGTCGCTCTGGAACGTCTCTGCTGCCGGACGGGTATCCTCACTCTCCGTCGCCGCCATCACGTCATTACACACGCCGACGCACGTACGCGACGACGTGATGACGAGGAAGGAGAGCGCCGGCATACAGGGGATCCCTGAACGGAGAAGACACAGAGGAGGCAGGTAAGGTCCCCCCCGCTATCCTGTAAGCACTAACCCGGCTATTCAGTCGGGCTGTTCGGGACCGCCGTGGTGAAATCGCGGCGGTCCCGAACAGCCCGACTGAAAAGCCGGGTTAGTGTCACTTTCGCTTCAGACGCGGCGGTCAGCTTTGATGGCCGCGTCTGAAGGGTTCATACAGGGCATCACCGCGATCGGTGATCTCCTGTATTAGCCGCGGGTCCCAGCTGTTGATGGCCGTAGGGACCGCCGCGATAGGTGTGTATTCGCCGTATAAGATGCACCAACTTTTTCCCCCCAGTTTTGGGGAAGAAAAAGTGCGTCTTATACGGCGAAAAATACGGTAAGGGAAGGTAATTCAGTCTGTATAGAGTGTCCGGGGTTTTCCCTACTCGGATGCCCAGATATGTAATTGAAGAGGAGGCTATCCTAATCCCTAGATCCTGTACTTGCGGCAGCCATCTAGGAGAAGAGGTGCCCAGGGGGAGTAGCTCCGATTTATGAACATTAATTTTGTATCCCGAAAAAATTCAAAAAATCGAGAACCCTTGCAAGTTTGTGACTCGGGGCATTAATGAACAACAGCACGTCGTCAGCGAACATTGTCAATTTAACCAAGTTGGGGCCGATTTGGATACCTTCGTATGAATTAGATGTCAGCAAGTGTCTGGCCAGCGGTTCTATCGCTAAGTCAAAAAGGAGAGGTGAGAGTGGACACCCCTGTCGAGTACCCTTGTAAAGCGCAAAAGGCGTTGACAGGATACCAGGTGTGTGCACTCTCGCCATTGGCGTCCTATAGATCCCCGATAAGTAGTTCCAAAACGCATCCCTGATACCAAAACTATCCAGCACCAGTCCCAACCAGCCCCACCTCACGTTATCAAAAGCCTTCTCGGCATCCAACGCAAGGAGAGCAGGTTGGTCTCCCGGTCGGGGCTGGTGCTGCAATCTATCCAGCACTGTCCGGATATTCATTGTAGCAAAACGGTTACGGATGAAACCCACTTGGTGGCTGCCCACCAGTTCTGGCAGTAAGGTAGATAATCTATCTGCTAGTATTTTAGACATATATATATAGCTTGATATCTTGATTTATCGGTGATATGGGTCGATAAGATCCGGGGTCGCTCACATCCTTGCCAGGTTTAGACAGGACTTTGATATGACCCATTGAGGACTCTGTGGATATGGTGCCAGTTGACATGTAAATAGAGAAGATATCACGTAGAACAGGAGATAGTTGAGGTAAAAGGGCTTTGTAAAATTCACAAGGGTACCCATCTGGGCCTGGGGCTTTACCATTGTGAAGGTTACGGATAGCTGCCTGTATTTCAGCTTCAGTTACCGGGGCGTTAAGGGTCTCCAATTGTGCCTCAGACAATCTCGGGATCTGTATGCTATTTAGGAACTCCTCACCTCTAGAGGCATCCATGGAAGAGTCTTGATATAGATTTTTATAGTAAGCTGCCAGGATGCTGTTTATGGCGTGTGGGTCAGTATGAACCAAGCCGTTCGTTTCTTTCAGTTTGGTTATGTGACATGGTTGACGGTGACCCCTCACTAGGTTCGCCAGCAAGCGTCCCGATTTGTTGCCTTATCCCCGTTCCGTGCATAAACATTATAAATGCTCAGTAGCTCACCATTGTGCTCGATCTGTAAGTGTGAGATCCTACCCTCTGAATCTGTAACATGAGATAACAATGTGAACGGGAAGGCTTTATGCACTAAGGTGAGGACAACCGCTTTACCGTCTAGAGCCGGCGAGCCATACACCTGTCCAACCCATTGCTGCTGCATACGGAAAAAGTCAGCTAATGACAAGTGCGTCTCTTGCAACATGACTATGTCAGGACAGGATTTTTTTAAATAGCGAAGTAGGAGTCTGCGTTTTTGAGGTGAGCGCAGGCCCTTGACATTCCAGGTGATAAAATTCACCATAATGACAAAGAACTAGTGGACTTAATAGCTAAGGTAAAATATCTATAGAATCAGAGCAGCAGCAATGCGTTAGTAGTATCGCAGGGGATGGCATCACATGTAGTACACAAAAGAAGCAGTAAATAATATGTGGTGAAGAAACGGCATTCCTGAGTAGTTTTTGCAGGAGAATCAAGTAAACTGAATAAACTAAACCATAAACAAAGCAAACAGTAATAATGAGAATAAGTCCCTGTTCGAATCCTGAAAAGTTCCAGGGTTCGGTCGTCCAGGGTGTGTGACTCCCTTTTTTCAGGTGACGAGAAAGACATATGTTCCCACTAAGTATATCCAAACAGGGGCAACCACTCCCCCACCCTCAGTGACAATTAACACCAATCATCCCCAGGGATAAAGGGAACCCCTATAAAGATTGCGTAAGGGCCTAGAATGTCCAGCAAAATAGCTCAGTCCCGTGTAAGGAATAATTAAGGGAGAAAACATGTTAGAAAAAGCCAAAAACCTGAGAGGATCAACCGGGATGTTGAGCACAGTCCTGTGAGTCCAACAACCGCTGCATCAGAGGAATGAAAAGTCAGTCAGGAGAGCGCCGTCTGTTGTCATCTCTGTAGCTCCTCGGTGAACGGTTAAGTCTGCGACGGATGGATGGAGCGGGGGGCTTCCCGGAGGCTTGATCTGGAGCGTCTATCCTCACGGCGGGAACGGGATCTGCTTGCCGTCCTTCTCGATCTGCTGGAGGTAGTAGGCACCTTGATCCTGTCCAGGGCACCAGCTGCTGCTTCCGGGGTTTTATAAGTGGATACGGACCCATCAGCATGAAACACCCTGAGCAAGGCCGGGTACTGTAATTGGCATTGTAGAGGGAGGTGCATATGGAACTAAATGCTCTACGACGCTTCGCTACCTCCACCGAAAAGTCCTCAAAAATTAACAACTTCATACCGTGGACTATTAGCGGCTGTGATATGCGCCAGTATGCTCTCAGTATATCGACTTTATCATTGAAGTCAAGTAGGCGCAATATGACCTGCCTAGGCCGGAGTGCTAGCGCCGCTGGTCCTGGAGATGCGTCAACTGCCGAGCCAATACGGTGTGCCCTCTCCACCCTGCAGGGATGGGAAAGTCCTAAAGCCTTCGGTACATCACGCTCACAAAAACTCTGTAAATCCGCTGAAGTCACCGACTCCTTGACGCCAACTATGCGCAGGTTGTTTCTCCGTGACCTATTTTCAAGGTCTTCTAATTTGTCGCTCATTCTGGCCATTTCATGTTCAACAGTTTGTACACGCTTACTCTTATGTCACCATCCTCTAATGAAGAGATGCAGAGCTCAGCTTCCCCTATGCGGTTGGAGTGATCAGCCACCTGTATTTGTAGATTCTGGAGGGCTGACCACAGGGCTTCTTCTGCAATACGCTGCACTCTTGGGTTATCTTGAAAGAAGAAATCGCAGACGGCACTCACGGAACAGCAAGAAGTTTTATTCGGGATCGCTGGTCCACACAACAAGCTCTTGGGGTTATGCTCTGGGCTACTTCAGCCGCTAAGGACGCATAGTCCGTTTGGAGACTGTGGCTGGGACCCTGCGAGCCCGCAATGGTGCAGGGGTTGGGTGGGAGCAATAGTGCCAGGGATGAAAGCTGCCCTCCTGGAATGGATGCAGGGGACAGATCAGCTGGAGGACTGGCGGCCACTTCCATCTGTTCAGGGCCTATAAAATCATTCTTCCCCTTCCCTGCAGCCGTACCTGAGCTGTGGCCGACTGTCTGTGCGCTCTGTGCCGTCCCTGCAGCGGAGCTCTGGTTCGCAGCGCACGCTGCGGCATTTCCTGAGGGTCGATGAGGTGGCCATGAGGAGAGCGCTGCACTGTGGAGCCTGCGGCTGTTGCGACACCCCCGCTGCTGGAGGATCGCGTCCGGGAGCAGTGCAGTCCCCCTCCGGGAGAGAGGTAAGGTGTGTGTGGGGGGGGGGTTTCCGGTGCTGTGGTCGGTGCGGCCGTTCGGGTGGCATGGCGTGCAGCCACCGGTTCAGGCACCAAAGCGGCGGCCATATTAGGTGAGCCGCGCTGGGAGGCCAGAAGGAGCGGCGCGGCCGCCGGTACATGCGGGCCGCTCCGCTGCAGGTATCGGTCCATACCTGGTGCTTTAGGGAGATACGGGGGAGCCTTTGCGGTGCGGAATTCAAGCTGTGGCCGGTACTAATAGCTGGTGAAGGTGTGGGGGAGCGGGAGCCTCCTTACAGGGCTGCCGCCATCTCCTGCGCCGGAACCGGAAGTCCCAAATTTACCATTTTTACAAAGGGTAATGGGAGAAAATGCCCCCCAAAATTTGTAACCTCATCTCTTCTGAGTATGGAAATACCCCATGTTAGGACGCAAAATTCTCTGCGGGCGAACTACAATGCTCAGAAGAGAAGGAGCACCTTTGAGCTTTTGGAAAGAGAATTAGTTTGGAATGGTAGTCAGGGGCCATGTGCGTTTACAAAGTCCCCCGTGGTGCCAGAACAGTGGACCCCCCACATGTGACCCCATTTTGGAAACTACACCCCCCCACAGAATTTAATAAGGGGTGCAGTGAGCATTTACACCCCACTGGCGTTTGACAGATCTTTGGAACAATGGTCTGTGCAAATGAAAAATTAAATTTTCATTTTCACGGATCACTGTTCCAAACAATCTGTCAGACACCTGTGGGGTGTAAATGCTCACGGTACCCCTTATTACATTATTTGAGGGGTGTAGTTTCCAAAGTGGGGTCACATGTGGGGGGGATCCATTGTTCTGGCACTATGGGGCTTTGTAAACACACGTAGCCTGCAATTCCGGACAAATTTTCTCTTCAAAATCCCAATGTTGCTCCTTCTCTTATGAGCATTGTGGTGCACCAGCAGAGCACTTTACATCACCTTATGGAGTATGTTCTTACTCAGAAGAAATGGGGTTACAAATTTTGGGGGGCTTTTTTTTCCCTATTTTCCCTTGTGAAAAGAAAAAATTTAGGGTAACACCAGCATTTTAGTAAAAAAAAAAATATATATATTTTTAATTTTCCCATCCAACTTTAACAAAAATTCATCAAACACCTGTGTGGTGTTCTGGTTCACTATACCCCTTGTTATGTTCCATGAGAGGTGTAGTTTCCAAAATGGGGTCACATGTGGGTATTTATTTTTGTGTTTATGTCAGAACCGCTGTAAAATCAGCCACCCCTGTGCAAATCATCAATTTAGGACTCAAATGTACATAGTGCGCTTTCACTCCTGAGCCTTGTTGTCCGTCCACAGAATATTTTACGCCCACATATGGGGTATTTCCGTACTCAGGAGAAATTGCGTTACAAATTTTGGGGGTCTTTTTTTCCTTTTACCTCTTGTGAAAATAAAAAATTATGGGGCAACACCAGCATGTTTTTTTTTTTTTTTTACACTAACAGGCTGATGTAGACCCCAACTTTTCCTTTTCATAAGGCGTAAAAGGAGAAAAAGCCCCCCCAAAATTTGCAACGGAAATACCCCATACGTGGCCCTAAACTGTTTACTTGAAACATGACAGGGCTCCGAAGTGAGAGAGCACCATGCGCATTTGAGGACTAAAATAAGGATTGCATAAAGGTGGACATAGGGATATTCTAGGCCAGTGATTCCAAAACAGGGTGCCTCCAGCTGTTGCTAAACTCCCAGCATGCCTGGACAGTCAGTGGCTGTCCAGAAATGCTGGGAGTTGTTGTTTTGCAACAGCTGGAGGCTCCGTTTTGGAAACACTGCCGAACGATATGCTTTTTATTTTTATTGGAGGGGGGGGGGGGGGGAGAAAGTGTAAGGGGGTGTATATGTAGTGTGTTTTACTATGTGTTTTTAGGGTACATTCTCACTTACTGGGTTTACAGTGAGTTTCCCGCTTTGAGTTTGTGCTGCGGCAGAAAATTTGCCACAGCTCAAACTTGAAGCAGGAAACGTACTGTAAACCTGCCCGTGTGAATGTACCCTGTACATTCACATGGGGGGTGGGGGGGGGGGGGGCAAACCTACAAAAACTACTTTTGCAACAGCTGGAAGCACACTGGTTGGAAAACCTTCAGTTAGGTTCTGTTACCTAACTCAGTATTTTTCAACCATGGTGCCTCCAGCTGTTGCAACACTACAACTCCCAGCATGTACTGATAGCCGAAGGGCATGCTGGGAGATGTAGTTATGCAACAGCTGGAGGTACGCAACTACAACACCCAGCATGCCGAGACAGCTGTTTGCTGTTTGGGCATGCTGGGATTGCAGTTTTGTAACATCTGGAGGGTTACAGTTTAGAGACCACTGCACAGTGATCTCCAAACTGTAGCCCTCTAAATCTTGCAAAACTACAAATCCTAGCATGCCCAAATGGCTGTCTGGGCATGCTGGGAGTTTTAGTTTTGCAACATCTGGAGAGCTACAGTTTAGAGACCACTTTATAGTGGTCTCCAAACTTTAGCCCCCCCCCCCCCCCCAGATGTTGCTAGGCAACTACTCACCGGCTTCCATAGTCTTTACCAGGGAGCCGCATATCATCGCCGCCACCGGTCAGGTAAGGGACCTCTACCGCCGCCGGTCACGCTACAGTTCCCCTGTTCTGCCCGGATTACCGTCGGTGGGCAGAAAGTGGGAATCGAACTTTAACCCCCCCCCCCCCGATCTGCTATTGGTCGTTGCTTCTTGATGACCAATAGCAGGGATAGGAGGGGTGGCACCCCTGCCACCTAACTCCTATCCCTTCAGGGGGACCGGGGGTGTCTTGGACTCCCCGTTCCCCCTGATTTTCCGGGTCACTGGTATGACCCTGATCCGCCGAAAATTGCCGGTCTGAATTGATCACCGACATGGGGGGGGGGGGTCTCAAGACCCCCCTGGGCATATGTACAGGATGCCTGCTGATAGATATCAGCAGTCATCCCGGTCCACGACGTAAACTGAGTAGCTCCCACCATGTATATCATTTTTTTTTTTCTGTCCTATACCTATTGCTAATCTATCCCTAACCCCCTCCCTGCCTTTTAATTTATTTTCCTACCTTCTATACAGCTACTCTTATGCTGCTCACTCTTGTACACATCATCACTTATGCCTGCTGGGCACCGACTTCCGCCCTCACCTCATCTATGCTGCGCTCCTGTCGGGATCATGCATAGATTAGCGGCCAATAGCACGGCAGGCTGCGCTGGGGTCTCCTCCTCTCCGTTTAGCAGTTAATGTGCTACCCAGGGAGGAGGAGTACAGGAACATCACAGACATAGAAATTATCCCCAGTCTAAGATTTATTCCCCAGCCCCTACAGTCTAGAAATCCCCAGCCTATGCACTTTGTCATCCTCCCGTTCAGAGAACAAAGGCAGAGCTCAGGGAGGGGAGATGAGGGAGCCTTGTACATCCGCTCTCCACTGCTGTGTTCTTTCTCCCGTGCAGACCTGTGTCCTCCGAAGGCAGAGCAGGGGGAGGGGAGATAAGGGGGGCGTGTACCTCCTCTCTCCCCCTGCTCTGCCTTCGCTCTGCCCTCCCGGCCAGTGAGCCAATGCACGCAGACCCGGCATTCACAGCGTTCGCTCCCGCATTCAGACCGATTGCCTGGCCGGGATCGGTCCGAATTTAGCTGTGATGTCACAGCAGGTTGCAGCCGGCCAATAGGAGGGAGACCCCTAGTGGTCGGATTTCAAATGGAAAATAAAATATTTTAAACACAAAAAAAAAAATATTGATGTATAATAGAGATATGATGTAGTACATAAGTACTACAACATATATATATATATATATATATATATATATATATATATATATATAAAAAAAAAAAGTTAATGACAGTGCCCATTTACCTTTTTTCATATTTTGGTACAATGTTGGAATCAATTAATAGACAAATGAATAAAAAAAAAAAAAAAAAAAATGAGTACAAAGCAAATGTGTATACGGGAATAAATATTACCAGAGGTAAAATTTTGTGCAGGATGTATGGAGGTCAGAAAGGGTAATGTGCTGACGAAACATGTGCATTCTATGTGAGTTGACTTTGGTTGTGGACGAACATATCTTGGCAATATGGATAAATTAATATAGTAGAACAAGAGAATACATCCTTTATCAACCTTTTTTAAGAAGGTTTGGGGCAAAGGTATTTAACGCTGTCATGGTACAAGAGGACATCCAAAAATTTGGCGTAGTTGTCAAAAACTGTCTGAATAAATTGTAGTGACCAGTCATTAGAGTTAATATACCAGAGATCTAAAACGAAATGGAAGAGAACTCCATAGTTTAATAATGCCAGCGAGTAATCCACACAATAAGAAGTACGGGCTCTTACTGCAGGTGGTTGTGTGAGCTCACACACAACAATGATGTGTGCATGAGAGCAGGGTCCCATCTGCAGCCTTCCTGACAGAATGAACAGTTCAATGGTAAGACTTCTCGGGGTGTGGCAGGATTGAATCGGCACTGACCAGGACAAACACGGGAGATAGGTAGGGAACGGTTTATTGGAATAAAATGGAGACGGAACAAGATGCCTCATAAAACCGTGCAAGCGCCATGAAACGCGTCACATTTTATTCCAATAAACCGTTAACCTCATCTCTCGTGTTGTCCTGGTCAGCACCGATTCTATCCTGCCGCACCCAAAGAAGTCGTACCATTGAAATATACCAGAGAAACTCATCTAGGTCACCCCTATTGCCCTTCCAGATTAAGAAAATATCAACGATGAAGCATCTATAATAGACAGGTAAACAAGGAGTGTGGATAGACAAACTTTTCTTCAAACAGACTGACAAACAGGTTCGCAAAGCTGGGTGCCACAATCGAACCCATTATGGTCCCAGTGTGCTGTATGTAAAGTTGGTTTCTAAATTTGAAGTAGTTATGTATTAGAATATACCTGATACCTTTCAGGATGAAGTCTTTCTGAACAGAGGACATATCAATTGCTTGTATCCCCAAATTGTAGTCAATGACTGTTTAAAGCAAAGAGGTGTCCATGGTTACTAATGTGTAATGTGGTACCCAGTCTACATCTAGGACTGACTGGAGAAAATCAGTTGAGTTCTTTCAGGTAGTATCCACAGCTTATGTGTCAGATGATGACAAGTCATGTACTCAAAGGGAGCATGGCTGTGCTGCAATGGGTGAAGCAACTGATGTGTGGGAGGGAAATAAGTCACCTCCCACCTTGAAACAATGGATCTTGGGGATAGTAGTCTTAGGGAGGCCACAGAAACAGGAGGTAGCCAGTTCCCCAAAACAATCCAGCAGCGTGATGGGGGTACACAGGACATGGCCATTTACCTCCAGCACAAGCACAGATTCTTCGGAAGCATGTCCATTACTGTATGACACCTAATTACACTGCTCAAAAAAAATAAAAGGGAACACTTTGTAACTCCAAGTCAATCACACTTCTATGAAATCACACTGTCCACTCAGGAAGCAACACTGATTGACAATCAATTTCACATGCTGTTGTGCAAATGGGACATACAACAGGTGGAAATTATAGGCAATTAACAAGACACCCCTAATAAAGGAGTGGTTCTGCAGGTGGTGTTCACAGACCACTTTTCAGTTCCTATGCTTCCTGGCTGATGTTTTGGTCACTTTTGAATTCTCACGGTGCTTTCACTCTAGTGGTAGCGTGAGACGGAGTCTACAACCCACACAGGTGGCTCAGGTAATGCAGCTCATCCAGGATGGCATATCAATGCGAGCTGTGGCAAGAAGGTTTGCTGTGTCTGTCAGCGTAGTGTCCAGAGCATGGAGGCGCTACCAGGAGACAGGCCAGTACATCAGGAGACGTGGAGGAGGCCATAGGAAGGCAACAACCCAGCAGCAGGACTGCTATCTCCGCCTTTGTGCAAGGAGGAGCACTGCCAGAGCCCTGCAAAATGACCTCCAACAGGCCACAAATGTGTATGTGTCCAATCAAGCTTTCAGAAACAGACTCCAGGAGGGTGGTATGCGGGCCCGACGTCCACATGTGGGGGTTGTGCTTACAGCCCAACACCGTGCAGGACGTTTGGCATTTGTCAGAGAACACCAAGATTGGCAAATTCGCCACTGGTGCCCCGTGCTCTTCACAGATGAAAGCAGGTTCACACTGAGCACATGTAACAGACATGACAGAGTCTGGAGACGCCATGGAGAACGTTCTGCTGCCTACAACCTCCATCACAACTGGTTTGGCAGTGGGTCAGTAATGGTGTGGGGTGGCATTTCTTTGGGGGGCCGCACAGCCCTCCATGTGCTTGCCAGAGGTAGCCTGACTGCCATTAGATACCGAGATGAGATCCTCAGACCCCTTGTGAGACCATTTGCTGGTGCGGTTGGCCCTGGGTTTCTCCTAATGAAAGACAATGCTAGATCTCATGTGGCTGGAGTCTTGTCAGCAGTTCCTGGAAGAGGAAGGCATTGATACTATGGACTGGCCCGCCCGTTCCACAGACCTGAATCCGATTGAGCATATCTGGGATCATGTCTCGCTCCATCCACCAATGCCACGTTGCACCACAGACTGTCCAGCAGTTGGCGGATGCTTTAGTCCAGGTCTTGGAGGACATCCCTCAGGAGACCATGTGCCACCTCATCAGGAGCCTGCCCAGGCATTGTAGGGAGGTCATACGGGCACGTGCACGCAACACACACTACTGTGTGTTGCCACGGCCACGCCACAGGACAATAGACTAACTGTTTTGTGGACCTGAGGAAGGCACATGCTAGTGCTGAAACGCGTTGTCCTATTGCTTTGAATGTCAATAAACTGTCCTGAGCTACAGTGGCGTCCTGAATCCTTTTCCTTTTCCCAATCAGCAATTTGGGTGCAGTGGTCCTCCGCCGTTCTATACACGAGAGAGTGCCCCCACCTTTTTGCACTTCCTTCTTCTGTATATAATGCACATACACATACATAGCTCTCCTGTATATACTGTACATTATACACATAGCTCTCCTGTATATACTGTACCTTATACACATAGCTCTTCTGTATATAACGTACATTATACACATAGCTGCCCTGTATATACTGTACATTATACACATAGCTCTCCTGTATATACAGTACATTATACACAGCTCTCCTGTATATACTGTACATTATACACACAGCTCTCCTGCATATACTGTACATTATACACACAGCTCTCCTGCATATACTGTACATTATACACACAGCTCTCCTGTATATACTGTACATTATACACACAGCTCTCCTGTATATACTGTACATTATACACATAGCTCTTCAGTATATCTGTATATATGATACATTAAATACAACTCCCCGGTATATACTGTACATTGTAAACATAGCTCCCCTGTATATACTCTACATTATACACATAGGGGGGGATTTATCATTGTATATATAGCTGTTTTGTGTCTATTTTTTGGCGCAAAAATTTGCGCAAGTGTTTCTTTGCGTCTTTTTTTTTTTTTAGCAAATGTTGGTAGAATTTTTCATCCCCTTGTCTACAGTTAAGTTTACCATAGAGCACTTTCTACTGTAGAATCGAATTTACTAATTACGCTTTTTTTTGTGCAAAAAAAATGCGCAAACAGCATTTTCTTGCGTAAATATACACCACCTCGGAGGACACGTACCAAAGTGTCTATTTTGACACAGAAAGGACTGCTACTCCCATAATGGACAGACTCTGCCCATGATGGGAGTTGTAGTCCAGGCGCTGAGGTGCAGATCGCAGCAGGTCATTATTCAGAGACCCGCTGCAATCCGCATTTATTAACTATACAAGCCGGCGGTACATGCGGCTACACTGAGCTGCACTCCGCTCCTGTATACACTGTCATAATTCATAATCCCAGCCGCCGGAATACGGGAGCTCTGATTGGTGAATAGCTATTCACCAATCAGAGCTTCCGTCTCCTGGCGGGGATTATGAATTATAAGAACTGTATATAGGAGCCCGCGGCAGCGCAGTGTAGTCACATGTACCGCTTGCTTTTATAGTTAATAAATGCGGATCGCAGGAGAGTGATCTGCCCCTCTGCCCTTGGACTACTACTCCTATCATGGGACAGAGTCTGTCCCATGATGGGAGTAATTGTAGCACCGCAGCGCTGTTGAGGGATGGCACTTGCACATCCCCCGGCTGCGGGACTTTTAAGACTACTACTCCCATCATGGACAGGCTCTGTCCATGATGGGAGCTACAGTTCAGGGGCTGAGGTGCAGATCGCATCGGGTCATTCTGCAGAGACCCGCTGCGATCCGCATTTATTAACTGTACAAGCCGGCGGTACATGCATCTACACTGCGCTGCCACCGGCTTCTATATAGACAGTCATAATTAATATTTCCCACCGCCAGGAGAGGGGAGCTTTGGATTGGTCAATAGCTATACACCAATCAGAGTTCCCGTGTTCCGGCGTGGATTATGAATTATTACAGTGTATATAGAAGCCGGCGGAAGCGCAGTGGAGACGCAGGTAAGGCTGGATCGCAACAGATCTCCAGAGAATTATCTGCTGCAATCCGCATTTAAGTTAAAAAGCCGGCGGTACCTGCAGCTACACTGCGCTTCCATATACACTGTAATAATTCATAATCGAGAGGGGAGCTCTGATTGGTGGATAGCTATTGACCAATCAGAGCTCCCGTGTTCCGGTGGCGGGGATTATGAATTATTACAGTGTATATAGGAGCACAGAAGCGCAGTGTAGCTGCATGTACCGCCGGCTTTTTAATTTAAATGCGGATTGCAGCGGATCATTCTCTGGAGATCTGTTGCGATCAGCATTTATTAACCATACAATCCGGCCTTAAATGCGTCTACACTGCACTCCCTGCCAGCTTGTATATACACTGTAATAATTCCTAATCCCCCCCACCGGAACACGGGAGCTCTGATTGGTGGATAGCTATTGACCAATCAGAGCTCCCCTCTCCCGGCAGTGGGGATTATGAATTATGACAGTGTATATAGAAGCCGGTGGCAGCGCAGTGTAGACGCATGTACCGCCGGCTTGTTATCTTAATAAATGCGGATCGCAGCGGGTCTCTGCAGAATGACACAGTGCGATCTGCACCTCAGCCCCTGGACTATAACTCCCATCAAGGACAGAGCCTGTCCATGATGGGAGCAGTAGCCTTAAAAGTCCCGCAGCTGGGGGATGTGCAAGTGCCATCCCTCAGCAGCGCTGCGGTACTACAACTACTCTCATCATGGGACAGGCTCTGTCCCATGATAGGAGTAGTAATCCAAGGGCAGAAGGACAGATCTCTGTTCACATTATGCGTTTTGCATAATGGGAACAGAGCCTTTCTGGCAGTGTGTTCCCAAACAGGGAGACTCCAGCTGTTGCTTAACTACAGCCCCCCATGATGGGAGTTTGGCAACAATTGGAGGCTCCCTGTTTAGGAACATGCTGCATTGTGTGCGCTCTTCCCAGGGGAGAGCAAAAAAAAAAAAAAGTACTAACGCATATTTCTTGTTTTTCCTTTCTTCTCATTTCAGATACGTGAATGCGAAGGACTACGTCAGATTCGGTGGACTACGACAATGACCAGCGTTTTTTTTATTTTAATAAAATAGTTAACGAGGGCTGTGTATATACTGTACATTACACACACAGCTCTCCTGCATATACTGTACATTACACACACAGCTCTCCTGCATATACTGTACATTACACACACAGCTCTCCTGCATATACAGTACATTATACACACACATATCTCTCCTGCATATACTGTACATTATACACATAGCTCTCCTGTATATACTGTACATTATACACATAGCTTTCCGGTATATACAGTACATTACACACACGGCTCTCCTGTATATACTGTACATTATATTATACACATAGCTGCCCTGTATATAATGTACATTATACACATAGCTCTCCTGTATATACTGTACATTACACACACAGCTCTCCTGTATATACTGTACATTATACACATAGCTCTCCTGTATATACTGTACATTATACACACGGCTCTCCTGTATATACAGTACATTACACACATGGCTCTCCTGTATATACAGTACATTACACACACGGCTCTCCTGTATATACAGTACATTACACACACAGCTCTCCTGTATATACTGTACATTATACACATAGCTCTCCTGTATATACTGTACATTATACACATAGCTCTCCTGTATATAAACAAAATTGTTCATACCTGTAATTTTGATTTCCTTGAGTCCTAAGGCAGCACACACCAATGGGATATTTCATCCCCCAGACTCCACCCTAGGACCGTCCACCTAGCAAGATAATTAAGAAATTAGCATAGTTAATTGCTCACCTGATAAGAACCCTCTCCTACAGATCACACCTGTGTATTAAAATAGAGATGAATTCCATAAAAAAACTAGTATTGGGAGGGTATTTGTGTTCTGCCTTAGGACTCAAGGAAATCAAAATTACAGGTAAGAACAATTTTGTTTTTCCTATTCATCCTAAGGCAGCACACACCAATGGGATCTAAAATAGAATCCATAGGGAGGGTAAATTTTAAATGACAATAGCATCAAAGGCTGAATGCTAAGCCTATACTCGAGAATTTCACACGATAACAGTGTGGACCAAGAGGCTGCATTACAGACTCAAAAATTGGACCCTCCTTGCCGGTAAGGAAGAAGTCGAACTGGCAGAACAATCTGAAGAATCTGGAAAAAAGAAAAAATTCCCTTTCTTTTGCTCAATCCCAAGAGATGGAAGAAAACGAATTCCATCTCAGATCTATGAACTTCAACCTACTCTGGCCAGGCAGGACAAAAATTTGCTGATCTCAGCTAGCCAATGCTTTGTTTAGAACAAGACAAGAGCCTCCTAACATCCAATGAGGATTTTTCTTCTGTTCTGTAATAGGAGCCTTCAGGTATAGTACATGGTCTAGTCCAAGAACTTCACCCTCTGGCAGCGGCCTGGGATATATGAAGTAAGGCGACCATTTCCTCTATCCTTCTGGAAGATCATTTTCAGAACAAGAGGAATTCTCAGGAGAAATCAAATACAATTTGTTCACAAGATTCCATAAGGTGATGAGAAAACATGGAGACTTCACATTCTGTAGTCATTGTATGACAGATGGTTCTTCAAGAAAGGAAAACAATTCCTAATGGAGACTCAAGTGTCGCTGAATCTCCTTAGCAAGGGATCAACCATGAAGGGATTTTTTCACTATTAATCAATTGAAGCAAGTTGCAAAGATAATAGGAATCTTGTCTACAGCAAAAATCTTGGTGAAGAAGAAGCGTAGAGAAATTCTCTCTCAAATACATAATGGTTTGAAAAACCAGACACTGAAAAGCAGCCAGGAGGACCATCACAATGGATACAGTGGCAACCAGACAGGACGACCATCACAATGGATACAGTGGAAAGCAGACAGGATGACCATCACAATGGACTCAGTGGGGTCTTCTGTAAGATTTCTTAATGAAGAACATCGGTGGAAAACAATTTCACTAACAGAACATCTCGCCCTGGTTGATCGGCATCCTGCGGAGGTGCAATCTCTCCAATAACCGGTTGAACTCAGAGGCACCAGACTATTTCCGGATCTTCTAGATTCTTCAATCCACTGGAAGTAAAAGAGGTTCAAGTCACACTTTGATGGTATAGTCTCTTCTGTCACATAAGATCTTCCAATATGTAGCGTTAAGATTCTATGATAAGCTTTGGTAAATCATAATACACTTGTAGAATGGACTGGTTTTTATTTTCTTGTATGGATCAGGATTGGATTTCTTTGATACGGTTAAACTGCTACAAAGTCAACCACATTCTTCAGTGATGAATGTATATACCATTTTAGGGCTGAAGATAGCATTGCTGAATATTACCACCTTTCTACATGCCAGAAGGAAAACCAACAACCGGACCTGGAGATCTCTGAAGTGGCTCTTTGTCTAACACACAATCTATGTAGCTGAAGGGAGATTGTAAATGTCTCTTCAATAGAATAGACACTCAAACTGCAATCTTCAATGAGAGACCTGGAGCCGATGGTTGGGATTATTCTGGTGGTAAAAGAAAAGAATTAAAAGATACATTTTCTGGTTAAAGAAGAATTACTGCTTGTAAACAGCCATACTAAGAGTACATCACCACACAAACGATCTGGAGACAGATCTGCTAGTACCACAATAGACTCTTCATAAGATCATTGGGACCAGAGACCAGGAAGAGCTTGGACTTTTGGAGATGAGCATCACTTAGACAACAAATCTGATCCTTGGGTTTAGGTGACAGATCTTATAGAAACCATCTCAACTTCTTCCTCCAAGTCTGGACCTGGAGACACAGAAGACGACTAAATCTTTTAGTACAGTAAAGTCTAACATATAAAGATGTGTATATCTTCTATCATGTTGACTGCTTTGTGCCAACTAGAAGCTGTAGCCTTATCTGATAATGTACAAGTCATCGCCCGATGTAAATCATACCCAAGGGAATGTAATTACTTTGATGCCTATAATGTAGTGACATTTCTGACACACTCTACATGCCAAGCATTAGACCTATGTATTCTTACACAGAGGCTACATCTGAAGGGTCTGATATCTGTAAAATAAACATATATTAGTACATTATAGTGATGTCAACCACAGAACCACCAGCAAAAAGGTGGTATAACAAATATTAGAGCAGAACATATTGGTGCCAGGTCCAGCTACAAAAATTAGAGACCCTGCACCAGGGCCCTATACACAAGTCCGTGGATACGCATGACAGTATACAGAGCACTATACACAAGGCAGTAGCTTCACATGACAGTATACAGAATACTAAAAACAAGGCAATGGCTCCACATGACAGTCTACAGAGCACTATACACAAGGCAGTGGATACACATGACAGTATACAGGATATGTACAATTGAAGCAACTACATAACTGCATACAGGGTGCAATGCAATATGTCTCTAGATGTCAACAACACCATAGATCGACAACAAGATCCGCACTCATGAGTATAGGAAGAGACCTCTCCAAACAAGGGTGATAATAGGGAGCAATAGCTTATATTACTAAGCACAACTGGCTTCATGCATATATTGCTACCGGAGAGCAATAGTTTATATACAGGCATTACCTGCTTTATGCACAAGTACCACATGATATAAGCAGACTAATGGCTGACAACTTATATTTACAAGCACTATGCAGACTATATGGCTGACAACAGAGCGCAATAGGTTGTATCTACAAGCATAACATACTGTATGCAGATAATCTGCCACAAGCATAAAAGATGTTATACAGAGTAAATCAGTGTCTCACAACCACTCACTTACCCATAAGGGAAACCTGTAACCACCGTTACAGGTTTCCCTTATGGGTAAGTGAGGATCACTGAACTATTTATTATTGATTTACTTTGGGCTTATTCATAATACCAATTATGTGATAGAGCAGTTAGCCTTCACATTCATTATACTGGGGCCCTTTCTGGACCCCTGGTTACTTCTTATTGAATAAGAGCCATATTATATCATTCCCTGACCTCACTATATATATATATATATATATATATATATATATATATATATATCCATTGTGATTATTACTATTACTGTACCTGATCCACCTACGTGTTTTTTGGGCTGTATCTGAGACATCTCATTTTGTATTGCTTTATACATACACATCTGGTATTTTATCTTTATTGAATTTAGTCACAAATGTGTGACATTTTTTAACTTTTTGGATATAACAATAAAATTTTGTATACTTATCAGTAGCAATTGCTCTTTGTTTGAGTTTTTTCTCTCCTTATGCATAAAATAGTTTATGGAGCTATACTGATTTACAATTTATAGACCCCTAGCACCTAGTACATATCATGAAAAATAGAGTACAATATATACCTATCTGGTGCAGTTCATTCTTTTTGTGTTTAATTGCCATGATTCTAATGCTGGATTTAAACAGCAGCAAGATACAGTATATATAACATATGGTATAGACACAATGTATAACATACTGTACATGTCAGGTAAAGTAATACAGCGACTATAGTCAGAATTCTGGTCAGAGAAATCTGCCAAGGTTTAACACATCTCTGCTGCCAGGACCGCACGTCATGTGATGTACTTGATAAAGCAAATCTTATTTACATATCGCCAGTATATATAATGCAAGGGAACCTCCCAACGCATGAAACATACCTGCATGAGGTGCACTCAGTCTTCACCAGGCCACGCACTGGATATACTGTAATAACAGGCATGAGGTGCACTCACTCTACACTAGGCCCCACACTGTATATACTGTGTTAGCAGACATTAACCCCTTCCCGCAGAATGTCATATATAAACGCCGGGTTGTGCAGTGCGTTCGCGCATCCCGGCGTTTATAAATGACATGCAGTTAACCCGGCGATGCGCAGCATCGCACGGGTTAACTGGCAGAAGTCCCGCTGTTTCCAGCAGGGGACAACTTCTGCTTCACCCCCAGGACCATCAATTGATGGTCCTGGTCAGCGATCACTGTGATTGGTCCCTGTGGACCAATCACAGTGATCTGGGGTGAAAGTTCAGATCCCCCGCACTGCCCGCCCCTGGAAGTCGGGCAGAACGGGGGACGAAGCGCTGCAGGGGCTCGCGGGGACCTGCGGCATTCGGGGGGAACACGTGGGGACCGGCGGACTTACCTGATCCAGCGGCGGGACCGAGGAGCAGCGCGGGACCGGCCACGTGGACGAGCAGCGACGGGTAAGTATGTGGTCCTCAGAGGCAGCAGTGAAGATCTTCACTGCTGCTTCTAGGAGTCTGAAAACTACAACTCCCAGCATGCCTAGACAGCCTTTGGCTGTCCGGGCATGCTGGGAGTTGTAGTTTTGCAACATCTGGAGGGCCCCAGTTTGGAGACCATTGTATAATGGTCTCCAATCTGTGCTCTTCCAGCTGTTGCAAAACTACAACTCCCAGCATGCACTGACTGTCCAGGCATGCTGGGAGTTTTAGTTAAGCAACATCTGGCCCTTCAGATGTTGCCGAACTACAACTCCCAGCATGCCCTTCAGCTGTCTGGGCATGCTGGGAGTTGTAGTTTTGCAACAGCTGGAGACACACTGGTTGGGAAACATTGTTTCTAACTCAGTGTTTCCTAACCTGTGTGCCTCCAGCTGTTGCAAAACTATAACTCCCAGCATGCACTAAAAGACCATGCATGCTGGGAGTTGTAGTTTTGCAACATCTGGAGGGCCCCAGTTTGGAGACCATTGTATAATGGTCTCCAATCTGTGCTCTTCCAGCTGTTGCAAAACTACAACTCCCAGTATGCACTGACTGTCCAGGCATGCTGGGAGTTTTAGTTCAGCAACATCTGGCCCTTCAGATGTTGCCGAACTACAACTCCCAGCATGCCCTTCAGCTGTCTGGGCATGCTGGGAGTTGTAGTTTTGCAACAACTGGAGACACACTGGTTGGGAAACATTGTTTCTAACTCAGTGTTTCCTAACCTGTGTGCCTCCAGCTGTTGCAAAACTATAACTCCCAGCATGCACTAAAAGACCATGCATGCTGGGAGTTGTAGTTTTGCAACATCTGGAGGGCCCCAGTTTGGAGACCATTGTATAATGGTCTCCAATCTGTGCTCTTCCAGCTGTTGCAAAACTACAACTCCCAGTATGCACTGACTGTCCAGGCATGCTGGGAGTTTTAGTTCAGCAACATCTGGCCCTTCAGATGTTGCCGAACTACAACTCCCAGCATGCCCTTCAGCTGTCTGGGCATGCTGGGAGTTGTAGTTTTGCAACAACTGGAGACACACTGGTTGGGAAACATTGTCTGTTTCTAACTCAGTGTTTCCTAACCTGTGTGCCTCCAGCTGTTGCAAAACTATGACTCCCAGCATGCACTAACAGACCATGCATGCTGGGAGTTGTGGTTTTGCAACAGCTGATGCAAGCCCCCCCCGCCCCGCCACCCCCGTGAATGTACAGGGTACATTCACATGGGCGAGGCTTTTACAGTGGGTTTCTCGCATCTTGAGATGCAGCAAATTTTGCGCTGGGAAACTCGCTGTAACCCCCGCCCATGTGACTGTACCCTAAAAACACTACACTACACTAACACAAAATAAAATAAAAAGTTAAAAACACTACATATACACATACCCCTACACAGCCCCCCTCCCCCAATAAGAACGTCCGGTACACCACTGTTTCCAAAGCAGAGCCTCCAGCTGTTGAAAAACAACAACTCCCAGTATTGTCGGACAGCCGTTGACTGTCCAGGCATGCTGGGAGTTTTGCAACAGCTGGAGGCACCCTGTTTGGGAATCACTGGCGTAGAATACCCCTATGTCCACCCCTATGCAAATCCCTAATTTAGGCCTCAAATGCACATGGCGCTCTCAATTTGGAGCCCTGTCGTATTTCAGGGCAACAGTTTAGGGTCACATATGGGGTATCGCTGTACTCGGGAGAAATTGCGTTACAAGGTTTGGGGGGCTTTTTCTTCTTTAACCCTTCATGAAAAGGAAATGTTGGGGTCTACACCAGAATGTTAGTGTAAAATTTTTTTATTTTTTACACTAACATGCTGATGTTGCCCTATACTTTACATTTTCACAAGAGGTAAAAGGGAAAAAAGCCCCCCAAAATTTGTAACGCAATTTCTCCCGACTACAGAGATACCCCATATGTGAGCGCAAAGTGCTCTGGGGGCGCACAACAAGGCCCAGAAGGGAGAGTGCACCATGTACATTTGAGGTGATTTGCACAGGGGTGGCTGATTGTTACAGCGGTTTTGACAAACGCAAAAAAAAAAAAACCCCACATGTGACCCCATTTCGGAAACGACACCCCTCACGGAATGTAATGAGGGGTGCAGTGAGAATTTACCCCCCACAGGTGTCTGACGGATCTTTGGAACAGTGGTCCATGAAAATGAAAACTTGTACAGCCCACTGTTCCAAAGATCTGTCAGACACCAGTGGGGGGCAAATGCTCACTGTACCCCTTGTTACGTTCCTCAAGGGGTCTAGTTTCCAAAATGGTATGCCATGTGTGTTTTTTTTTGCTGTTCTGACACCTTAGGGGCTTCCTAAATGCGACATGCTCCCCGAGCAAAATTTGCTCTCAAAAAGCCAAATATGACTCCTTCTCTTCTGAGCATTGTAGTTCGCCCATAGTGCACTTCAGGTCAACTTATGGGGTACCTCCATACTCAGAAGAGAAGGGGTTACAAATATTGGGGGGTATTTTCTGCTATTAACCCTTGCAAAAAGGTGAAATTAGGGGGGAAACACACATTTTAGTGGAAATTTTTTTTTTTTTTTTTTTTACATATGCAAAAGTCGTGAAACACCTGTGGGGTAATAAGGCTCACTTTATTCCTTATTACATTCCTCAAGGGGTCTAGTTTCCAAAATGGTATGCCATGTGTGTTTTTTTTTGCTGTTCTGACACCTTAGGGGCTTCCTAAATGCGACATGCCCCCCGAGCAAAATTTGCTCTCAAAAAGCAAAATATGACTCCTTCTCTTCTGAGCATTGTAGTTCGCCCATAGTGCACTTCAGGTCAACTTATGGGGTACCTCCATACTCAGAAGAGAAGGGGTTACAAATATTGGGGGGTATTTCCTGCTATTAACCCTTGGAAAAATGTGAAATTTGGGGGGAAACACACATTTTAGTGAAAAAAAATAATTTTTTTTTACATATGCAAAAGTCGTGAAACACCTGTGGGGTATTAAGGCTCACTTTATTCCTTGTTACGTACCTCAAGGGGTCTAGTTTCCAAAATGGTATGCCATGTGAGGGTTTTTTGCTGTTCTGGCACCATAGGGGCTTCCTAAATGCAACATGCCCCCAAAAACCATTTCAGAAAAACGTACTCTCCAAAATCCCCTTGTCGCTCTTTCCCTTCTGAGCCCTCTACTGCGCCCGCCGAACACTTAACATAGACATATGAGGTATGTGCTTACTCGAGAGAAATTGGTCTACAAATACAAGTATACATTTTCTCCTTTTACCCCTTGTAAAAATTTAAAAATTGGGTCTACAAGAACATGCGAGTGTAAAAAATGAAGATTGTGAATTTTCTCCTTCACTTTGCTTCTATTCCTGTGAAACACCTAAAGGGTTAAAATGATGACTGAATGTCATTTTGAATACTTTCGGGGGTGCAGTTTTTATAATGGGGTCTTTTGTGGGGTATTTCTAATAAGAAGACCCTTCAAATCCACTTCAAACCTGAACTGGTCCCTGAAAAATAGTGAGTTTGAAAATTTTGTGAAAAATTGGAAAATTGCTGCTGAACTTTGAAGCCCTCTGGTGTCTTCCAAAAGTAAAAACTTGTCACTTTTATGATGCAGACATAAAGTAGACATATTGTATATGTGAATAAATTTTTTTTTAATTTGTAATATACATTTTCCTTACAAGCAGAGAGCTTCAAAGTTAGAAAAATGCAAAATTTTCAAATTTTTCATCAAATTTTAGGATTTTTCACAAGGAAAGGATGCAAGTTACCAAAAAATTTTACCACTACGTTAAAGTAGAATATGTCACGAAAAAACAATCTCGGAATCAGAATGATAACTAAAAGCATTCCAGAGTTATTAATGTTTAAAGTGACAGTGGTCAGATGTGCAAAAAACGCTCTGGTCCTTAAGGCCAAAATGGGCTTGGTCCTGAAGGGGTTAAAGTGGTAGTCCAGTGGTGAAAAACTTATCCCCTTATCCCAACCGCTGGGGCCCCCTGCGATCTCTCTGTATGGGGGCCAGGCTCTCCGGCCAGATAGCGGGTGTCGACCCCTGCACGAAGCGGCGTCCGACACGCCCCCTCAATACATCTCTATGGCAGAGCCGGAGATTGCCGAAGGCAGCCCTTCGGTTCTGCCATAGAGTTGTATTGAGGGGGCGTGTCGGCCGCCGCTTCGTGCGGAGGTCGACACGCCCCCTTCCCGCGGGCTGTCGGGGCTCCGTAAAGGAGATCGTGGGGGGCCCCAGCGGTCAGACCCCCCCGCAATCTGCAACTTATCCCTTATCCTTAGGATAGGGGATAAGTTGTTCACCACTGAGTCACCACTGAACTACTCCTTTAAGCACACTCTGTATTTACCAGGACCCCGCACTGGATATACTGTGGCAGCAGACATTAAGCACTCTCTGTATTTACCAGGACCTCGCACTGGATATACTGTGGCAGCAGACATTAAGCGTACTCTGTATTTACCAGGACCCCGCACTGGATATACTGTGACAGCAGACATTAAGCGTACTCTGTATTTACCAGGACCCCGCACTGGATATACTGTGGTAGCAGCCATTAAGCACTCTCTGTATTTACCAGGACCCCGCACTGGATATACTGTGGCAGCAGACATTAAGCACTCTCTGTATTTACCAGGACCTCGCACTGGATATACTGTGGCAGCAGACATTAAGCGTACTCTGTATTTACCAGGACCCCGCACTGGATATACTGTGACAGCAGACATTAAGCGTACTCTGTATTTACCAGGACCCCGCACTGGATATACTGTGGTAGCAGCCATTAAGCACTCTCTGTATTTACCAGGACCCCGCACTGGATATACTGTGGCAGCAGACATTAAGCGTACTCTGTATTTACCAGGACCCCACACTGGATATACTGTGGCAGCAGACATTAAGCGTTCTCTGTACTTACCAGGACCCCGCACTGGATATACTGTATACAGGCGCCATATACTGGTTATACTTACGGAACCAGTATGAGTCGGCCAGGACCCTGCGCTGGGTTAGGACTCATAAGAAGACACTGGTTCAAGAATTACCAGGACCCCGCACTGGTAAGGCATGAAGCTCAGAACATACTCTGAAACCAGGTCTCTGCCAGGACCCCGCACTGGCACTTCAAACGTTGCAGCCAGGACCCCCGCAAGGCTGATCAAAAACATCCAAAACAAAATGGAGACAGGAGCAGGTGGAACACATCCTACTGGTGGAATGAGGACAAAATTAAACACAGGTTTGATCTGTAGGAGAGGGTTCTTATCAGGTGAGCAATTAACTATGCTAATTTCTTGATTATCTTGCTAGGTGGACGGTCCTAGGGTGGAGTCTGGGGGATGAAATATCCCATTGGTGTGTGCTGCCTTACGACGAATAGGAAACTGTACATTATACACATAGCTCTCCTGTATATACTGTACATTATACACATAGCTCTCCTGTATATACAGTACATTATACACATAGCTCTCCTGTATATACTGTACATTACACACACGGCTCTCCTGTATATACTGTACATCATACACATAGCTCTCCTGTATATACTGTACATTATACACATAGCTCTCCTGTATATACTGTACATTATACACATAGCTCTCCTGTATATAATGTACATTATACACATAGCTCTCCTGTATATACTGTACATTATACACACAGTTCTCCTGTATATACTGTACATTATACACATAGCTCTCCTGTATATACTGTACATTATACACATAGCTCTCCTGTATATACAGTACATTATACACATAGCTCTCCTGTATATACTGTACATTATACACACAGCTCTCCTGTATATACAGTACATTATACACACATCTCTCCTGTATATAATGTACATTATACACATAGCTCTCCTGTATATACTGTACATTATACACACAGTTCTCCTGTATATACTGTACATTATACACATAGCTCTCCTGTATATACTGTACATTATACACACACAGCTCTCCTGTATATACAGTACATTATACACACATCTCCCCTGTATATACTGTATATTATACACATAGCTCTCCTGTATATACTGTACATTATACACATAGCTCTCCTGTATATACTGTACATTATACACACAGCTCTCCTGTATATACAGTACATTATACACACACGGCTCTCCTGTATATACAGTACATTATACACACATCTCCCCTGCATATACTGTACATTACACACACAGCTCTCCTGTATATACAGTACATTATACACACATCTCCCCTGTATATACTGTACATTATACACATAGCTCTCCTGTATATACTGTACATTATACACATAGCTCTCCTGTATATACTGTACATTACACACATAGCTCTCCTGTATATACTGTACATTACACACATAGCTCTCCTGTATATACTGTACATCATACACATAGCTCTCCTGTATATACTGTAGATTATACACATAGCTCTCCTGTATATACTGTACATTATACACATAGCTCTCCTGTATATACTGTACATTATACACATAGCTCTCCTGTATATACTGTACATTACACACATAGCTCTCCTGTATATACTGTACATTACACACATAGCTCTCCTGTATATACAGTACATTATACACATAGCTCTCCTGTATATACTGTACATTACACACACGGCACTGCTACATGCACTGTACATTACACACAGCTCTCCCATATAAAATAGAGACCAGACACTCTTCTTCCTGCGCATGTGCTTCCACTTTCGACTTCCTAGACATGTGACTGATCACATGATGATGACATCATTGAAGGTCCTTCAGCTCACTGGATGTATCTTCTTCTCTGGGGTCTGCGCTGTGGAGGGGACGGCTAAGCATTGTAGCGCTGTATATATAGCCAGGAGTGTGCCTGCTAGGCGTCACCATACACATGTTACTATATACAGTATATATAGCTAGATGCTTCACAGTACATATATGTATGTGATTACATAGTGTGTACTACACATACGGTTATACACATAATCCTCCACTGTGTAATCCTCACTATAGCACAATGCTGAACGTCCCCTCTTCTTCATTCCCTGTCCCCAATTCCCAGCAAAGAGTGTCTGCAGGTGGGAGAAACAAGGTATGACTGTGGGCTCTGGTGTTTCCTGGTATACGCTGCTATGTGCTTGCTTCTCTCTCCAGCTGTATGATGCTCTGTGCTGTATATTTGTCTTATATTCCAAATGTATTAGCATTTTATTTATTATTAGGACACAAAAGTGTCAGCTAGAGCGGTGTCTGGCAGGTATCCCCCAGTCAGCTGTAACTACTCCTACTCCTACCTCAACTATACTTGCCCGGCTGCGTTCGCCTCACGTCTGGGGCATAAGGTGCCGTACCCCATTTCAGTAAGCCCAGCTAGTGACTCTGGTCAGGTCATTTTTGGACTGGATCCGTTTTTGTTGCCAGACTAAAAACCTTGGACTTTTGTGGTTTCAGGTTGGCAACAAAAACAGATACGGTCCAAAAATCACCGGACTTGAGTCACTAGCTGTCTCGTATAGGTCATTAAAGCGTAGCCATTAGATCCAACAAAAAAATTTTTGGTAAATATATCACCGAGTACCTAATCCTGACCATGTACATCTAATTTGTATGTCTAGCACCTTTATTTTTTTTTATTACACTTTTATTTTAGCTCACTAGTCTGAATTCCTCTCAAAGGGAGGGGGTGTGGCCTCAGTGTGCAGGTCTCCGCCCCCTCCCTTAGTATACTGTCTGCTCACATCTCCCCTAGCATTAGTAAAACTACAACTCCCAGCTTGTCCTCACTGACAGTAGAGGGACACAAGCTGACAGTGGGAGGATTTTTCCTCCAGCTGTGAGCCCTGCGCTCACAGCTGTCAATCAAGGAAGTGTGTCCATGACATAGGTGATGATGCAAGGACATAGCAGGACTAGTATGTGTCCAAGCAGGCAGGGGGGGCAGTTGTTTGACTGGCTTTTTCAGTATGAAATGCTGAGAATTTTCTAATGAAAGCAATTGCAAAACCTATTGGTTATACATGCTTTACAACATATCAAAAGTTTTTGTATCTGACAGTGCCCATTTAACCCCTTAAGGACGCAGCCCTTTTTCACAATTCTGGCCACCGTCGCTGAGATTATGAGATTGTTTTTTCGTGACATATTCTACTTTATTTTGGTGGTAAATTTTCGTCGTTACTTGCTTCCTTTTTTGGTGAAAAATCCCCAAATTTCATGAAAATTTTGCATTTTTCTAACTTTGAAGCTCTCTACTTGTAAGGAAAATGGATATTCCAAATACATTTTATTTTTATTCACAAATACAATATGTCCACTTTATGTTGGCATCATAAAATGGACATATTTTTGCTTTTTGAAAAAAATTAGAGGGCTTCAAATTAGAGCAGCAATTTTCAAAAACGTCATGAAAATTGCAAAATCTGAAGGGACAGATGTTACAGAACTACAACTTCCAGCATGCCTGGGCAGTCTAGGCATGCTGAGAGTTGTAGTTTGGCAACATCTTGAGGGCTACCGTTTGGGCACTACTGTAACAGTGGTCTCCAAACTGTGACCCTCCAGATGTTGCAAAACTACTTGCAGTTTGGCCTTCCTAGTGGTTGCCACAGTAAAGATCACTTTACTTTCACTTTCATTTCTCCCCCCCCCCCCCCCCCCCCCCCTGTCGTTTCCCTACCTGAGCCAGGATCCAGCAGTCTCCAGCGACTATCGGGGGTCCCCAGGCATCTTCTCCTCCAGGTACCGGCCTCCGTCTTCTCCCCACGTTCCCCTCGACATCCAGGGGTGGGCAGAACGGGGGTTGCCATGGCAACCCAGTGTCCTGCCCTGCCATTGGTCAGAATCAGTTCTGACCAATGGCAGGGGATAGGAGGAGATCGCAGCACTTTGACCTCGCTCCTATCTTTCAGGATGATCAGGGCTGTCCCTGACAGCTCCGATCATCCCTATTTTCCAGGTGATCGGGTCACCAGAGACCCGATCAGCCCAACATAGCAGAAAATCGCATGTCTGAATTGACATGCGATTTTCTGCGATCGCCGACATGGGGGGGGGGGGGGTCTCAGGACCCCCCTCGGTGATGTGCCGGGATGCCTGCTGAATGATTTCAGCAGGCATTCCGGTCCGGTCCCCAACCGGCTAGCGGCGGGGACCGGAATTCCCACGGGCGTATGCATACGCCCCACATCCTTAAGGACTCGGGATGCAGGGTGTATGAATACGCCCGGCGTCCTTAATAGGTTAAAGTTCATATGCCCCAATCATGATGTGATTGCAGCCTAAATTGTTTTTTGCAAATACATTTATTTAGCAAATTTGCTAAATAAATGTATTTCCTGATATTCTTGCTTCTTTGCTCCCCTTATTGACAGCTTGTGGTCTAGGTTAAAGACCACTGCTCTACTCTTGAAGCGCTTGTATGGCTGGTGTGTGTATATATCTATAGATATTACACACACAAGCATATATTGGGGCTTGTTTTTTGCAGCAATAATCATGCTTTGTAATGACACCTCTCATTTTTTTTTATAAAGTGTACTGCAAGAGAAAAAAAAAATTATATGTAAGGAGAAATTGAAAATAAATAAAAATTTTACTGATTTAATTATTTAAAATGGGCTGTTTTAATGCTGTTCACTACTTGTTTTTGTGGGATGTGTTGTGACAAAAAAAAAATTCTGGCACTTCGTATTGTTTTATGTTTAATGATTACCTTTCATCAACAAATCTTTTGATATTTCATAGTTTATTATATACTGATCCACTTTCTAATAGCATTGCATTAAAGATAATGAATCCTTTTATGTCTATATTAATTTTGAAACTTTGGCCACATGGAGTCCCTGGCTGCAAGCTTTTTCATTGATTTCGGACTCACGCCAGCCTGGCGTGTAAGTCCGACTTCACAGACACAGTCCAGCTCCCCACCGTTAATCAGACAGGCGGGAGCGAGTGCTGTGCTCGTATCCTTGCAGGGCACGGCAGCTCAGTCCTCCGATGTTCCTCCTCCTCTGTATGGCACGTGTAAAGTCAAACAGAGAGGAGGAGACTCAGAAGCTGCCATCCCTGCAGTGTGCTGAGCCTGTATGCGCGCTCCCGAGAGGGAGCGCTGCATACAGGAAGAAGGGCGGAAGCCGGCCCTGGCAGGCATCAGATGACATCACACCTGCCGGGCCACGCTCACTTCCTCCCCTTCACACAGCTCCAAACTGAGCTACCAATGACAGAAGAAAAGAGGTATTTACAGGGGGTTTTCAATAAAAAAAAACAAAAAAAAAAAAAACAGGGATAGAGAATTAGAGTCAGGGACAGATAAGGAGGGGGATTAGGGAAAGTGTAGTTGATAAGTACTCTAAATGCACTGTCTTATAGATAGCAATGCATTTCCTTGCAGAATCCACAGAAAAAATAGACCTGTCTATTCTTTCTGAGAATGCCAGAATTAGAATTTCCATGGCAGAAACATCTGGTGCAGAAATTCTGAGGTGTGAAAAGTGCAGCAGAATCCCATTGAAATCAATGGCACTCTGCTGCAACGGAATGTCCGTGCGGACATTCCACACAAATTCCGTCATGTGAACATGCACTAAGAGTTGTGCTAGTGAGGGGCGTGGCCTGGCTGCTGTGGTGTATGGTCGCAAGATAGTGGAGCTCCGTTCACCGGCCTGAACAAGCGACAAATTACCTAGCTTTTCACCAACCCACCTGGCTCCAAAACATCTCATCTTGTCCCTCTACTCCCCCGCTATGCCTGCGAGAAAGAAGAAGCCTCTGCGACATCGCTCCCTGGTGAAATTCAGCTTCACTCCCCGGGAGTCCTCGGGCCAAGATGGCGCCGCTGGAGAGCGCGTAAGGTCTCGCTCACCAGCACAGTCGCAGGGCGGACACCGCTCCCCGGCCTCCATCTCCCCTCTGCGGCACAGATCTTCCTCCGACACGGCGCTGCATGCCGCCTCTGCCGCATCACCGGAGACAGAGAGGGGGGTGAGACTTACCTCCGGCACAGCCTCTGGAGCCGTTCAACGTCCAGGTAAACGCAGCAACTCACCGGACCCACTACGGCAGGTTAGTTCTCCTACCCTCTCTCCTCAGCATAGCCCAAGCGCGCCTGACTCGCAGCTGCTTCCTCGGATCGCAACACCGGAGGGGAATGGAGGGAAGTCCTGGGCAGATGCAGTAACTGAGACAACAGACCCCTTGGCTGCCATGCCTGTGCTCAACCAATCTCTCACAGACACTGCAATGAGAGACATGCTTCTCCTGCTGCGTACTACCTTCCTTAAGGACATTCATAAGCTAGTTCATCCATTGCAAGCTGAGGTCCAAGATATTGGGGGTAGAGTGGACCACCTAGAAAACAAGCTTGGTGAGTTTGCAGACTCCCACAATTCACTTATTGACATGCACAATGAAGTTGAGGATGATATAACTCTGCTGAAAGCTAAGGTGGCAGACCTGGAAGATCGCAGCCGCCGAAACAATATCAAATTACGCGGTGTGCCTGAAACGGTCGCCCCGGAGGAGATTCCTGCATATGTACGTTCGCTTCTGAAACACGTATTGCCGGACTGCAACCCACAAGACCTAACTATTGACAGGGCGCATAGAATCCCCCGGCCGAAGCATCTTGTGGACTCTGTCCCGCGGGATATTTTAGCCCGTGTACATTTCTTTCACATCAAGGAAAGACTTATGGAACTGGCGCGGCGCAACAATGGCTTACCAGCGCCGTATCATCATGTCCTCCTTTATGCGGATCTCTCGGCGGCGTCACTCCAAGCTCGCCGAGCACTATTGCCCATTACATCTGCCCTTGGTGCAGCTGACGTGCCATATCGCTGGGGGTTCCCGACCCGCCTTTTGATCAAGAGAAACAACGCTGTTCATGCTGTCCGCACGCTACTGGAGGGAGAATCCCTCTTGTCTTCCTGGAACATTGCTTCCGCTCCGTCTAAAGCACCTCGCTCCGGCTCGAAGGCACCTCTTGTAAACAAGGACTGGGACACTGCTTGAGGATGGTGAAAATTTCTTTCTGCTGGCATTACCTGGCCTTGGTGGACTCCTATACACCACAGTTTTCAGAGTGGACTCTGACCCCCACTCCTTTGTGGACGGTACTGGGCGGAAACCGTCCGTTTTTGTGTGTCACGTTGTTCTGTTTATGTTGTTAGTGTCCTGTTTGTTTGTTATATGTCACAATAACGATCTCTCATGTTTTGGTCTGTTCAATATGTACTGCCTAGTGATGACAGGCACACGCTGGCTGGGAGGTGTCCTGCCCGAGTAATTCATTGTCTTTGCTACCACTTGGAGCGAATTTTTTTGCCTCTACAGTATAGTTGTTAAGTTTGCTAGCATCAATGTGAATGGGCTCAACGCTCCGCATAAGAGGTCGCATTTGTGGAAGGAGGCGAAGGATCTCAAATGCGACGTCCTGTGCATACAAGAAACTCACTTATTGGTTAAGGATGCTCCCAGATTGACTAACTCTCTGTTCCCACATATCTTTCACTCCCATTATAGCACCAAATCAAGAGGAGTGGCGATCGCAATCAAACAAACGGTGGCTTTCACAGTGAGAGAGGTGGTCTCCGACCCGCAGGGAAGGTACATCATACTACGTTGTGTCGTCAATGCCGCGCCGCTCACCATTGTGGCTCTCTATGCCCCCAACGTAGGTCCCCTGAGATTCTTCAGAAAACTCTTGAAGGAGGTTCGTACTAAACCTTGGGGGTCTCTGCTCATGTGTGGGGACTTTAACACTGTCTCTGATCTTCATCTAGACTCTACTTCTATTTCTCGCTCCACTTCCGCCACCCTATCTTCCGTTCTCCTTGAGGAAGACCTGTTCGACATATGGAGAGCGCAGCATGCCACAGAAAGGGACTATACGTTCCTATCTACTGTCCATAATTCCTATTCCAGAATAGATATGTTCATACTGGACAGGTCACTTCTCTCCACCTCTATTGCATCATCTATTGAATCCATTAAGTGGTCTGACCACGCGGCCATTACCTTGGACCTGGCAGACGCAGTCTCCTCCCCCATAACCTATACTAGGAGGTGCAATCCTTTTATTTGGTCTCATGCAAAATATGGGGAATGCTTAAATAAGGATATAGTTGATTATTTTTCCCACAATGCAGGTTCGGTGGCTGATCCGTTCATTGTCTGTAACTGTCACAAAGCTATGATTCGTGGTTCCTTTATCAAATATGGGTCCCTTATTAAAAAACAGCGTGAGCAGCAGCTGGAGGACATATTACACCGCTTGCAATTAGCAGAGCAGGCCAACAAAACTTCACCCTCGGCGGCTCTAGCTGCTGAAACTACTAAACTGCGGCATGAGCTCCGCTGTGTTTTGTTAACGGCCTATGAAAAATCCTTTAGAAAATTAAAAGCCACCTATTACTCTCAAAATGATAAAGCAGGTAAACTCTTAGCTAATAGACTTAAAAGGCGACAGGTTAGATCCCGAATCCCACATCTCCTGCACCCTACCTCTGGGGCTAAATTGTATACTCCCACAGATATAGCAAATGGTTTTCTCTCTTTTTATGACAAACTATATAATTTAGGTGACAATGCAACATCCTTGATAGATGTCCCTGCTCTGACCTCAAACTTTTTAAACTCATTACGCCTCCCATCCCTAACTACAGAACAGCTTTCTGACCTCAACGCTGAGGTGTCTACTGCCGAAGTACAACACACAATTAAATCTCTTCCCTCTGAAAAAGCCCCGGGCCCTGACGGGTATATAAATGCGTATTATAAGAAATTTAACACGTTACTTTCCCCATACCTGGCCAATTTGTACATCTGTAATAGTGCAATGTTGACCGGTTGTGTCCCAGAGGAAAATTTACAGGCCACCATTACTGCGTTACCGAAGCCCGGAAAGTCCCCGGACCGTCCCCAAAACTTTAGGCCCATCTCGCTCCTTAATCAGGACATTAAAATATACGCCAAGATATTGGCCTCCCGGATTTCACAAGTACTTCCACACCTAATATCCACGGATCAATCTGGCTTTGTGGTGGGCCGTCAGGCCTCTGACAATACCAGAAGATTACTCAATGTATTGGACTACTTGGAGCGTTCTGGGACACCGGCGGTACTCCTGGCGCTGGATACTGAGAAGGCGTTTGACCGCCTTCGGTGGTCTTATGCCTTCGCGGCCCTAGCGCAGATGGGATTCGAGGGTGGGATAGTGTCGGCACTTAAATCCCTTTATTCCTGTCCCTCTGCCAAGGTGGCGGCTAATGGCGCACTATCTGATGTCTTTTATATCACAAACGGATCTAGGCAGGGGTGTCCTTTGTCGCCACTTATATACATTTTATCCATGGAGCCGCTGGCACAGGCCATCCGCCAGCATCCAGACATATCTGGGATTGCGGTTGGAGGCAGACAACATGTAATCTCGCTATATGCGGACGATATTATCTTAATTCTCACAAACCCCAGTGTCTCAATACCAGCGGTCATGGATACAATCTCTACATTTGGCGATTTCTCATATTATCTTCTTAATGCTAATAAAACCCAAGCCTTGGCAGTCAACGTGCCTCCAACGCTCCTACTACCTCTAAAAGCTAGATATTTGTTCGACTGGAAAGAATCCTCCCTTAGCTATTTAGGCATACAACTCTCTTTCCCACACAAGTCTTTATATGCCAATAATTATGCCCCATTGTTGACCCGCATTAGGGATGACGCAGAAACTCTATCGAAAACAGAGGTCTCCTGGGTGGGCAGGGTCGCAGCTTTTAAAATGTTTCTCCTGCCTAAATTTCTTTACCTATTCCGAACTCTGCCTATTGCTTTACCTTTATCTTTCTTTACTCAAGCCCAAAAAATACTAACTTACTACATATGGGCGGGCGGACGCCCAAGGCTCTCCGTGAATATTCTCACCAGGACTAAGAGGTCGGGAGGCCTAGGCTCTCCTAACCTACATAATTTCTATATAGCCACTCTGGTGTCAGCGTTGCGGCAGTGGCGGCGTGACCCTGCGGATTCTCCGTGGGTGGATCTGGAAAATCAATCGATGCTTCCCTTCCGGGTGGAAGACCTCCTACACCTTCCTTATTGGGAAGTGCCCTCCCCTCCTATGTCAAACCACTTGGTGAAAGCTTCATACGCAGCGTGGGTCCAATACATCACACGGTCCCCGTCGACCAGTGGTATGTCATGCAGAGATTTACCTCTTACATTTGTACAAAGTTGCATTCCAGACTTAGATTTGACAGGTTGGTTAGCCAGGGGGATAACACATGTACACCATTTATTTGTAGACAACTCTCTGGCCCCCTTTCGAACCCTTACAACCACCTTCCATTTACCTCAAGAAGATTTTTATAAATACTTGCAAATCCGGCATTTCCTGCAGGGCCTGACTAGAACAGGGACCCCTCGGGATGCCTCGGCTCTCAAGTTACTAGCCTCCCCACTTAAGGGATTAAAGTTATACTATCTCCAACTACTACAGGATAATACAGTTATTAAATCTCATCCCTTACGGCTTTGGGAGAGGGAATTAGGGTTCACAAGCACCTCAGAGGAGTGGCGTACAGCACTTACTCTTTTGGGAAGGTCCTTTCAATGCTCATCCCATTTGGAGTCGGCCTATAAAACTATATTACGCTGGTATTTCACGCCCGACAGATTATGTGTAATGTACCCAGAAGCCTCTGATCGTTGCTGGAGGGATTGTGGTTCCAGGGGCTCGCTGTCCCACATTTTATGGTCCTGCCCTTTAATACAGCCTTTTTGGTCTACTTGCAAACGACTTCTACAAGACCTTTTTGGTAGACATATTCCCTGGTCTCCCCAATCAATCCTGCTTTTTCTCAATCTAGATGGTTTGCCGAGGGATTCTCAGGAATTGTTCTGTATAATATGTATATTGGCTAAGATTGTGACAGTAAGTAACTGGAAATCTTCCTAACGCAGACACATTACTGCAGAAAATACATACGACCTTTGCATATGAACAAATCATAGCCAGAGGGGCGAACAAAATGCCTAAATTTGCCGCTAGATGGAGGCAGTGGTCCTTATCAACACATTGCATTGATAGTTCTTAACGAGACCATCACATCCCTATAGTTAAATGACCTCCTGCATTCTCTGACATAACCCCACTCACTAGAGCTATATTATAATACTGAGTTACTCAGTTTAGTTGCTTGATGACAGTACATTGGACTGTTTAAGAACACGATTTTGATTGTATATTGAAAGACCGAATTAGCTATTGCATTTATATGATGTGAATGCTATTGTAGTGACATGTTTTTTTTTATGTTCAAGGTTTGGACTTGTCGTCCACCCATTGTTGTATTATTTGAAAATGTTCAATAAATACTATTTACAAAAAAAAAACAAAAAAAAAAAAAGAGTTGTGCTAGTGTGATAAAGATATTTTGAGAATCTTCACCAGGTTTTTATATTAAACATATAGTTAAAGGGGTACTCAGGCGCTTAAACATCTTATCTCCTATCCAAAGGATAGGGGATAAGATGCCTGATCACAGGGCTTCCTCCGCTGGGGATTCCCGTGATCTTGCACGCCGCACCCTGTTAAAATCAGTCCCCGGAGTGTGTTCGCTCCGGGTATGATTACTGTCGATCACGGGGCCGGAGCGTTGTAACGTCAAGGCTCCGCCCCGTGTGACGTCACGCTCCGCCCCCCTCAATGCAAGCCTATGGGAGGGGGTGTTACAGCTGTCACGCCCGCTCCCATAGGCTTGCATTGAGGGGGGCGGAGTGTGACGTCACATGGGGCGGAGCCTTGACGTCACAACGCTCTGGCCCCGTGATCGACAGTAATCAGACCCGGAGCGAACACGCTCCGGGGACTGATTTTAATGGGGGCGGCATGCTTTTTGGTTGCAAGTTGCTTGTTACCTTGCCAGCCTTAACCTCAATGCAAGTTGCTTATGACTGCGACTTGCTAGCGACTTCTCTTCAATTTAGTTTTTTTTCTAACAAAAAATAAAAATAAATAAATGTTGCGTGACAGCAAGTTGCATAGTTACATATAGTTAGTAATATTGAAAAGAGACACATGTCCATTTAACCAAGGAGCTGAAAGGGAGGGATATCAGTGGATGATGGGGAAGGGATTCTATATTTCTGCATATGCATTATTGTTATTTTGTTCTAGGAATGTATCTGAGGTAGTTTGTTCCTTATATTCACAGTCCTTATGGTAAAGAAGGCTTGCCGCACCAGGAGACTAAACCTTTTTTTTTTTTCTCCAGACATATAAGGCTGGGTTCACACCACGTTTTCTTAAATACGGTTCCCGTATACGGTTGGGAGGAGGGGGCGGGGCTTAATAGCGGCGCCCGCACTCAGCCATATTCGGGAACCGTATTTAATGCAAGTCTATGAGCCGACCGGAGTGAACCGCAGCCTCCGGTCGGCTTCGTTTTTGGCTGTATGCGGTTTGCCGACCGCAGGCAAAAACGTGGTCGACCACGTTTTTGCCTGCGGTCGGGAAACCGCATACGGCCGAAAACGTTCTCATCCTGACACCCAGTGTATTTATCTCCATGTATCTTCATGTTACCGATGTAAAATGCTCATTCATGATGTCATACTGACCTATTATTTGGCGCACTTTTTTGTGTATATATACCCTCTTACCTTCCCATTCCACATACGACCATTTTTACCTGCAATTGATAAAGGGAGATTACCCTCCCCAAACGCGCCTTGCCTTCTTGTCGTCGTACTCTATGTTCACCAAGTCTTCAATAAAGGAGCTTACTTGAAACCTACTACTTGCATCTTTATCCCAACTGGAGGGAGCACCATTGTAGTGCACTTTTCCTACTACTTGCAAATATTACGTTACAGCTTCTGCCAAGGTTTTGTCAAGAACACCGCTGGCCTGCATACCACCAACATCCCTCACACCTGGAGATCAACACAGGTGACGACTCCCCTCACAGAGGACACCCATACGGTTTTTATCCCACGGGAACACCAGGCGCTGCCCTCTGCTATTTTTTTCCTCTTACCTGATTATATGATAGAAAGATGTCAGAACAAACTGTGCATCTGAACTTATTGGGGAACAATTTTGCTTAAAATTGTCGCAAAATTGTTGCACGTGCGCTTACACGTGATTTTTGACTTGCAGTGGTCAGAGATTTATCAAGTGCGAAAGTCGCAAAAAAGTCGCATCGCATGAAAAAAGCTACTAAATTTACTCCAGCTCAGACATGGAGCAGAAAAAGCTACTACCAAAGCAAAAAAAGGAAAATTGCTTACTTGAAAGAAATTTATCAACAGGCTGAAAGCAGTTGATAAATAAGTCGCACATAAGCAAAAAAATAGTAAGAAAAAAAATAACTAAAAATAGGAATACATAAGCAAACATTGATAAATGTCCCCCATTGTGTTTGGGGCTGTGTTGTTGCAGGTCAGTCATAGTGACCCCACTTGCACCAGACCACAGCTGAAAGTTCCTACAATGGGCAGTGCTGCTCAGTTCTGATGAATCCATGTTCTCTTTTTATGACCTAGGGTGAGCTCAGTACGTGGTTTGCTTTTCTGGGAGCTTTCCAAACATTTCATGTTGGTAGCACCTTTTTAAGGCATACATAGTTTGGTGACAAACCCCTCGCTGTACTGACATTCCATCTCTTGTACCCCCCCCTTTGATTCTCCCCCATGCCATTTCACCACCCCTCTTGACACCCATGTGCCTCATCACCCCCCCCCCCTCTATCTCCCTCTGATCCCCCGCTGTGCCATTGTAGTTCTGACCTGGCTTCGGCAGGCTTCATATACTGTGTAGTGGTAGTGACAGGTTACTGCAGTACAGCTCCAATTCTCTTCTGGGCGCTGCAGCTATGCAGAACAGCTGATCGGCGGGGTACGGTTGTTTGATAGCCTCTCATTTGTATAGACAAGTATTTTTTTTTCATAAAAAACTCCTCAATCAGATCTGCTATGGGTGTATATTTTTATTTCCTAGCACAGGTACATTTTCTTTGCAATTTTATAGTTTGAGATTTCTATTATGTTATTCTCTTCCTTAGATGACCTGATAATGAGTACATTTTAGCTTGGCAAGCTTACATTTTTCCTGTTGTTGTTGTTGTTGCTCCTTTTTCATATGCAGCACTTCTGTTTTCATACCCTGTTTTCTGCATTGCTTCATATCTTGTAACATCCTGTATCTGTATTGTAATGGGATTAAGAAAGTGAGATTACTTAGTTTGTGTGTTTATGTTCACATTTGTTTGCCTTCTTCATAATTGTGGAAAACTACTTCTTGTTCTGATACACAGCATGTTGTAAGTGCACATAGTAAAGCTTCATGTGATGTTTTCTTCTTATATAGAGTGCAGTTTCATTAGGTTAAAGTGAAGCTGTACAGTACATTGGAGCCACATTTGCTGCCTTAGCTTGTCAACAATTCTCTTATTATTATTATTATTTTTTTTTATTACACAGAGAACAAAAACTTGAAGCTCCTGTACCTTTAAAATGTGTAATAGGAACCCTAACTACATGTGGTATTTATAATGTTGTCCTTTTCTATATTGTCATTATTCAGTCCCTTTCTGAACTGCAGCAATTCAGGCTATAAAACAAGATAGATGTGAGACACCATGTTCCTGCTGCGGTACTCCTGACCCCAATGGCAGTATATGCACTCACCGGACTCATTGTCAGGCAGACGTCGTTAGTTCTTTTTATGGTATCTGTCTTCTGGTCACCTGGATGAATGAAAGCATCCCAAAATGATTGCATTATATGTGCTACCAGATATAGGTTTTATATTCCAATTAATTCCCAAATCATTTTTCTTAGACCCCATTGAAACCTGGAAGGAGCCTTATGGACTGGATCAAACTTAAAAGTAGTGGCAAAGATTTAACAGGCCTAAGAGGACGTTTAATAGAAGTGACAGAAGAAGAACTTGCAAAACACAATAAGAAGACAGACTGCTGGACATGTATCAGGGGTAAATGTCTATACTTTTGCACTTGTATGTGTATTTGTATGTATGTGCTTGGAATACTGGAATGGCACTCAAGTATTTAAACACACTGACTCATTTACTACTAGATATTTCGTTGCTGTATACACTCTAAGGAAGCTTACATTTGCTTGACAGTAGAATTGTTTTTTAAGGTTTGAAGTGGATAATGAGTTCTGGGCTGAAAGTTGTTTTAGTTTTGAACATTTGGCTGTTTTTTACCATGTTACATTTAGTACAGCTAAGATCATTGACTATATTGGCATAATACGGCCACATTTTACATCCTTATTACAGCGACAAACCACTGGTTCTAATGACCCAAACTGATAGCATCATAATTCCCTATAATCCTATCAGTTTAGGTAATTACACCTGGGGTGTAATGCGAACTCAAAAAATGTCTGTGTTACTGCAACTGACCTTAGCCTATGATACGTTTTCTTGCTTTATTAGATGCTCAGGTTTTTGCTATTTTATAGCTCTGTATTGTAGTGACTTGGAGCTGAACTGCAGTTATCCAGCACCACCACTATTAATTGAATGGCGCAGGGCTTCTGACCCAGTTCACTGTATAGTGCGGAGTGCTAAACAACTGATCTGCATGGGGTGCCGAGTCCCTGTGTACTGTGCATAGGCTATCAATCAATTAGTTACATAAAACCCCTTTAAATATACAGAAACACCAGTATACATTTAGTGATTTCCCCCAGTATTAGTTTGGACATTACAGTCAAATAATATTTTAAACATACAGAAAATGTCACTTTTTGTTGTAGATATTGAATTTATATCTCTATATATTTGACAGAAAAATCTTAATCTTGAATAAATTCTTTAGTAAATTTTATATTTAAAGAGTTCAGGGCGGGATAAAAGGAAAAAAATAAAATGATAAAAACGGGCTCAGCTGCTGCCGATATTGTTTAGACCCTGCTGGTTCCTGCTCGGAGTTTTTCCTGCTCTTCTCTCCACACATGACCACTCAGCCAATCACTGGAGTTACCTGCCTCAACCATTGAGCAAATAAAGAAAATATATGCACGTATGGTACTTTAGTGTAATGAAAATTAAAAAATATCATAACCTAGAGGCACTTTAGAAAGGAATATAGAACTAACTTGTACAGGCTTCTGTGATTGTAAATGTGATCTGCTGGAAAATTAAATATGTTTAATCTTCTGGTGGAATCCACTATGGAGTGCACTGTAGTGAATAGGACAGTAATATTTATAACTATTACCCCAAATCATAGCCGATAGGCTGATGCTTCTCTGCATACGCCACTATTCTCATTGATAAATGGTGTCCATCTGACAACAAACAGGCAATACGCTATACCCACACAGTCATAAACCTAAGGGCTAGTGTAATGTGACACAGATGGATATGAATCCTCTATTAACTAACATGTTTATCCCTGAAGAGTCTCTAAAATAGGTCACTAAATAATAAGGCTTTAACTCTCTGCCACATGATGATGTGATGTCTGTCTCAATTAACAAGTTCAAGGCAAAAAATATATAATATTACAGGTTATGGATACTAGACTTATGGGGATAGAACGTTGATCCAGGGACTTATTCTGATCACCATATTGAAGTCAGGAAGGAACTCGATGGACTCTTGTCTCTTTTTTTTTCAACCTTACAAACTATGTTACTGTTTAAAAGCTTTTTTTTAAATCATATTTACATTAACCAATTAATAGTCATATTAGCCCCTCACAAATAAGTGCCTGTTTGTTACACCACAAATATTAATATAGTTGTGAAGCTTGTCACTGATAAATTGAGCCTTGTCACTCTTGAACTGACTCTCTTTACATTGACACATATTTTTCAATCAAATTTCAGCTCTGGTTTCATTTTACCAGAGGTGGAAAACTTCCAGTATTTATCAGCTGCTGTATGCTCCACAGGAAGTTCTTTTCTTTAAATTCTTTGCTGTCTGACCACAGTGCTCCCTGCTGACACCTCTGTCCATGTCAGGAACTGTCCAGAGTAGGAGCAAGTCTCCATAGCTGCTCTGGACAGCTCCTGACATGGACAGAGGTGTCAGCAGAGAGCACTTCCTGTAGTCCTGAGCAGTTTGGTGTGCAGCTCATTCGGGTGTGTCTCTTTGTGTGCTCCAGAGACTTCCAGCAGACCAGAGCAGGTGTTTCATCAGCCTCCCCAGGAGTGTGGCAGCCTCCTCGGGAGAGCCTCCCTGCATGGCGTCCCTGGCCTCCACCTCCCGTTCTTCAAGGCTGGCGGGGGGTGGAGAGCAAACAGCAACAGCCATTCCGGCCCGGGGTAGAAGATCTGGCAGAGTCTGCAGCAATGCAGGCTCTGCTCCCCTGGCAACAGGTACCAGCCAGAGATCTGGTGGACAAAAGGCGAGGAGGAGAAGTGTGGAGTTGTGGGTAGAGCGAGGGCCCAAGGAGTCCAGTGCCAACTACTGCTCCCGCCTGGCCGCGAGGTTTGCTGAGTATGATCGGTGCGGCAAGGATCTGAAGTTGGCCAGAGAAGATCTGCGAGGCGCTCAGAATCTGGTGAACACTGCACCAAAAAAGAACAGGCCAGAGTTAAGGAAAAAGATCGCAGCACTGAAAGCTGAGATTGTGCAGCTGGAGGAGAGGAGAGCAGAGATCTTGGAGGGGAGCGGTCTCTTTAAGGAAAAGCTTGAGAACGACAGCCGGTTTGCCGCCACGAAATCCCCAGGTAAGGTGGAGGTGGATGTTGGGGAGAGTAGTGGCGGTGAAGATAGCGAGGATGGTGGTGAAGCTGTAAAGGAGGAGGAGAAGGTGGAAGAAAGTGCACAAGTTGTGGAGATGGATGCTGTTCCTGTGGCTACTCCCTATGACACCAAAACACAGGACAGCTACATTGAGCCAGCACAGGTGGCACTACCAGCAAGCGATAGTGAGGAGGATGTGGAAAGTGAGGCTGGGGGATTGTTGAGGGCGATCATAATGCAGGAGTCCCCAGCCCACCTCCAGAATTTTACCTTTGGAGAAGATCAGTGTGAGGATGTGGTGGTGAAGCGAAAAGCTAAGAAACAAAAGATTCAGGAAACAGTACAATATGTGTTTGTTCCCTTCCAGCAGTCTGGGCCAGCTGCAAAGCTGGTTCAGGCTGCTGGGCCCCCCAGACTGCCAGACCCCGTTTCTGTGGTGGAACGGAGCCAGCATGGGGGGTACAGCATGGCGTCAGAAAAGGCAGAGGGCGCAATAGATGTGAAGCCCATCCATCTTGCTGGTAGGGAGGGGCAGGATGGGCTGATGGTGGGCAGTGGCGAGGCAAGCTATGCTGCCGTGTGCTCGGGGGGCGGTTCCCCGAGTGCTATGGGCATTACCGGCACTGCGGGGCACTCCCCTGTGAGGGGGGGGAGTGTCCGGGTGCCGGTGGAAGAGAGTGGTAGGTCTGTGTGCTCGGGGGGCGGTCCTCCGAGTACTGTGTATTCTGTGGGCGCTGCGGGACACTCCTCTGTGAGGGGGGGGAGTGTCCGGGCGCCGGCATCATCCACAGAACCCGTGTGGTTGGGAAAAGTAGGTGCTGGCACTGTGGGAGGAGCTGGGGTGCGCCCGGAGGGGCAGCCCCAGACTCCGGAAGTGACTTCAGCTATGGAGCAGGAACTATCAGCATCGACCCCGGCAGCTAAGCCAGAAAAAAAGAGTGTAATAAAACCTGCAACACTACAAGTCCCAGCCAGCCCAGAAAATGTTAGTCAGGATAAGAGTGCTGGATGTGAGAATGCTGAGTGTGGAAGTGTTGTGGATGAGAGGAGTGTATGTGGGAGAGTCAGTGGAGTGAATGATGGTGGGAGTAGTAGTGATATGAATGGGAAGAAAGATGATGAGAGGAGTGGTGTGAATGGTGTTATTAGTGGTTCTGGGTTTGGTTCTGGGTCTGGTCCGGCTGCCCCCCCGGTAGTGACTGCTCCTAGGAGCTATGCCAATGTCGCTGCCGGGGGTTCAGGGGGGTCCCCGTCTCCGTCCGGCTCTGGAGGCCTCTTGCAACAGCGCCTCCTGGAGGCTCTACGCAGGGGTGACAAGTCGATCCAGGTAGAGGGAAGGGGTGAGGTCGACCTGTCTTTCTGGATAGAGAGGCACGGTTTGGGGGCTTTTCGAGAGAGGAATGGGGAGGTGGTCTGGTCCCTCCCGACATCCGGGCAGGACAATAACCGTAGGAATGTGGTCCGTCTGATTTGGAGGGGCGAGGATGCGTGCCCACCTCGCGCAAAAGTGGTTGAGCTCCTCCTTCAGATGGAATTCAGGGCGAGCGACATCTTTGCCCTGATTCACCCCTATGGTTCGTCTGAGTTTGACGTCAGTTTCGTTCGGCCGGAGGGTCTTGAACTCTTCTGGTCGAACTACGAAGTGGCGAAGAACGAGCCCGGCTGGCGGGATTTCGCCGTAAAGGCGATTTCCCGTCAGAACTCTGTCAAGAAAGTGACCGTTTAGACCCGTAACGAGTCGCTTTCTTGTTATGACATCATGACCTGGCTCGGACGGTATGGGGATGTGACGGACATGCCCAAGAAAAACTTTGATGAGCACGGGATCTGGTCTGGGGCCTGGACGTTTTCCGTCAAACTCAAGCGTTCAGGGAGTACAGTTGCCCACATTCCGTCAGCCGCCTTCCTTGGACGTGATAGGATCCAGGTCTTCTACCAGGGGCAGCCTAAGGTCTGTCACAGGTGTGGCAGCCCCACCCACTTTAGCGCAGCCTGTACTGTGCAGGTCTGCGCTTTGTGTGGTGGGGTGGGTCATCTGGCCGCATCCTGTAGGCAGATCCGGTGCCACCTGTGTGGTGTCCTCGGGCACCCTTTCAGCCGTTGTCCTAGCGCCTTCGCCCGTGCAGCGGCCGCTCCGGCTGAGGAGAGCTGTGAAGTTGCCTCGGCTGGGGAGGGCACGGGCAGGGATGGGGGCGCAACAGGGCTAGTGAGGAGGAAAAAGGGCCCCGCCAAACTAAGGCGGGACGAAAATCGGAGGAGGAGTAGGGAGCTGGAGAGTGCCCAGGTGGCGGGGATAGCTCCGGCCCCTGCTCCTGAAGCTGGCCCTGTAACCGCTGAAGCCCAGGAGGAGGACGTGCTGGATGAGGAGGTCAGGATGCTGCGCAAAGAGGAGGGCAATATGGCCGACACTTCCGATTCCTCCCACTATGAAAGTGTGGATGAGGAGAGTGGAGAGAGACCTAAAAAGAAAGACAAGGGCAAAAGAAAAGGGAGAAAGAAGAGGTCAGAGCCCTCTGTTCCCTGTACTACGGGCCAGGTCCAAAACGGAAGCCTGATTGCCCCCCCTCTGATTGACCTGTCAAACCGGTACCTCGTCCTCGATACCATCTCCTCCCCCTCCTTGAAGGGGGAAGGTGAGGGCCAGGTGCCTAGGAAGAAGGAGCCTCCAGGGGGAACTGGGCCCTGTCCTATTGAGGCTCCTTCCTTGGAGGGCAGGGCTAGACCGGGGCCGGACGTAGATGGGGATCAAATGGACCAAACTGAATCAAAAAAAAGAACTAAGAGTGGTCCTGCCCTCTCATCTTCTTCGGGGGATGAGGGGGCTAAAAAGAAGGGAAAGAAAAAGTAAAGGGTGTGGCCGTCTAATTTAATCACCCTGTATGGCGGCACTCACCCCATTGACGCTGGCATCTATTAACTGTGCCAGCATAAAGTCAGATACGGCTAGATTCGCAGCCTTTGATTTTCTCGGCCGCGTTGAAGCTGACATTTTCTTTTTACAGGAGACCAGGTTGCCAGATCTAGCCTCTCTGGTAAGAGCCAGAAGAGAGTGGAGGCGTGGTCCCTCCCACTGGTCTCTTGCGGCTGAGCCGTATAGTGGGGTGGCGGTCCTTTTTACCGCTCCTGTTGAATGCCGACGGGTTATTGAATTAGAAATGGGGAGGTGCCTGATCTTAGATGTCTTCATGAAGGGACAAGAGCTTCGGCTCATTAACATCTACGCCCCGCAAACTAAGCGGGGCCGTAAAGATCTCTTTATGAGGATTAAGCCCTTTCTTTTTACGAGTCGGCAAGTGATCTTTGGAGGGGACTTCAATAATGTCACGAGGTCCCAAGATCGGAGAGGCTCCAATGGTCCGCTGACTTGCGATAGTGTGGCACTGATTAGCATAGCTAGAGAAGCTCGCCTAGAGGACGCCCACATCCGGAGCCCCTCGGGCCACGCGGGTTTCACCTATCATCAAGGTAGTCGCAGGTCTAGGATAGATAGGTTTTATTTAAAGGAGGAAGCCGTCTCTTCCGCAGTGTCCGTGGTTGAGGTGGAGTTCTCCGATCACTGTATGATTTTGTTTTCCCTGAATGTTTCAGAGACCCCCCCGGATGGGTAAAGGTTATTGGAAGCTGAATTCGTCCCTCCTGGAGGAAGCAGAGGTGAGACAGTCCTTTGAGGATTTTCTTCAGAGTCAGGTACCTTTACTGGGCCTCTGTAGTAATAAGCTGGAGTGGTGGGAGATATTCAAGAAGCGGGTTGCGGGGTTCTTCCGCCAGCTCTCGAGCCTCAGGTCCCTGAACAGGTATCGCTTGTATCAGGGTCTGAGGAGGAAACTCGAGCTTCTTGTCTCGACTGGAGGTAGCCGAGAGGATATCTCCAGAGTGAAGTCCTTGCTGATGAGGTGTCAGTACGATAGGCACGCATCTTTGGTTTTTGAGAGGGATTTCGGGAAGTACCGCTCGCCCGACCCTTACAGGAACTGCAAGATGTCAGTGAGTAGTAAAGTCATTTCAGGACTGATTGATAGTACAGGATCTCTGAATCGGTCCAGATCAGGGATCTTGGAGGTCGTCAGATCCTTCTACTCGCACCTCTTGGGGAGGAAGGATCTAGATCGAGACAGGATGTCGGTTTTCCTGACTGAAACCATTCCTGAGCCAGGGGTAGACCCCTCTCTTGATGTTTTGGCAGAAGAAATAGGGGAAGAGGAAGTGAGACTGGCGATCGAGGGGCTCGCCCCCAAGAAGTCGCCAGGCCCGGATGGCTTAACATCTGAGTGGTACAGGACCTTTAAGGAGTCTTTAGCTCCCCTCTTGACTGAGGTATTTAATGAGTGTCTCTCCTCGGGCACTCTGCCGAAGTCAATGAGGAGGTCAGCCCTGATTCTTCTGTCAAAGGGTAAAGATCCTAGCCGTGTTGAGAATTGGAGGCCCATAGCTCTTCTCAATACGGACAGGAAGCTTCTGGCCAAGATATTGTTTAATCGGCTGGTGAAGTTTGCACCCCGGCTCCTTTCGGGGGCTCAGCACTGCTCTGTTCCAGGCCGAAGCACCTTAAGTGCTGTCCTTGGTGTCAGGGAGGCAGTGGAGCGGAGTAGTGCAGGTCTCTGGAAGGGGTACTTGCTGTCCTTGGATCAGGCCAAAGCATTTGATCGGGTGAACCACGAGTACCTCTGGTCCGTCCTCCTGAGATATGGCTTACCAACTACTTTTGTTAATTGGCTTAAGATCTTGTATGCAGGGGCAGAGAGTTTCCCGCTTGTGAACGGGTGGTCTGGCCGCTCTTTTGAGGTGGGGTCCGGAGTCCGTCAGGGTTGTCCTTTGAGCCCGCTTTTATACGTGTTCGCAATCGATCCCTTCGTCCGGAGGGTAGATTGTGGGCCGTTGGCGGGAGTCGGGATGAGTCTGGCGGAGCCGGCTGTCACCCAGAGAGTGGTGGCGTACGCTGATGATGTCACTATTTTCGTCTCCTCGAGAGAGGAGGTCGATGTGGTGATGTCGGAGGTGGAACGCTACTCGGAGACATCCGGGTCCAAGATCAACCGGGATAAGTGTGAGAGTCTCTGGCTGGGAGGGGGGGATCCCACGTTTGATCTCCCGGACACCCTTCCAGGGCCCCAAGAATCAGCAAAAGTCTTAGGCATCACATTCGGCCAGGATGATTATCCCACCAAAAACTGGGATGGTAAGCTCCAGGATGCCACTCAGAAGGTGAACCAGTGGAAGGGTTGGTCTATGACCCTCAGGGAAAGGGTACACCTGATCAAATCGTACCTGCTCCCCTTGTTTATCTATCTGGGCAGCGTATGTATCTTGCCAGAGGCTGACTATACTAGGATCTACAGCCTGTTTTTCCAACTGTTATGGGGGAACAGGATGAACCTAGTCAAGAGGGAGGTTACGTACCGCACGAGGAGACTAGGGGGTTTATCTATGGTAAACCCTGTGGTGTTCTTTACGAACACCTTCTTGAAAGCTAACATCGCAAACCTCTGGTCAGAGAGGGCTCCTCCGTGGGTACTCTCCTGCAGGGAATGGTTTCGGCCTTTCTTCCAGGAATGGGAGACAGGAGGGCAAGTGAAGGACCTCCGTACGCCCCATGGATATCTTCCGGCTTACGCTACCCCGACTCTGAAGGCGATACGTCGGTGGGGTCTGGGAGTGTGGGAGATCAGGACCCAGTCAAGGCAGTTCCTTGACAAACGGGTTCTGTTGACCCACTTTCAGAAGCCTCTGGCGCTCAGGGACTGCCCAGGTCGGGATCTGAGGGTGGGGTTGTATCTTTTGAACATGAAAAGGATCCCCCAGAAGTTTTGGGACTTGGCCTGGCGCTGCTTTCAGGGGAAGCTATATGTAAGGGACAACCTGAAGTGTAGGAACTCTGATGACCGGGGATGTCCCCGAGAAGAGTGCGGGGACACGCTGGAAAGCATGGACCACTTCCTGCTTCATTGTCCCTTTAATATAGGGGTTTACAACCGGGTGGGCGCTTCCATCGGCTGGAGTCAACTTGCCGGCCTTACCTATCCGGAGTGGGCTTATGGGGCATTCAGGTCCCTGGGTGGCCGAGACCGGGGCACTTTATTCTTAGTTAGCTTAGTGGTTAGGTACTACACGTGGAGTGCACGGTGTTTAGTGTCGACCCAACAGAAAATCCTCTCCGAGGTGGAGGTCTGTAGGAATATCACCGGTGACCTTGGGAAGATCAGGTCTTTGGAGTATGGCAGTCTTGGTACCAGTAGGGCTTCTCTCCTATGGAGAGGTTTTTCTTTTGATGTGCCCTAGGTACTAGGCCCTTAAGGTGAAGTACCTTATTTTGGCCAGGGATAGTGTATATATCTTAGGGTGAGTATAGGGTCAGTTTCATGAAGGGATAGTGATAGGGTTAGAGGTTGATAGGGAGAGGAATTTAAATTTAATTTTATCAGGATTGCCATCCTTCTTCCTGGTGGGGGGCTATGCATGTCACCTTAGCCTTTTGTTTTGTTTTCTATGGAAAAGATTGTAAAGGGCTTGAAGGCAACCAAACTTGAGCCTTGTGGTTTTGGTGTATTGTACTGTTAATATTGCTTGTTGTAGAGTATGTAAATATTGTTTTGTATATATATTGTTCTGTTTACATTAGGTGGGTAGGGGTGTATTTTAGGTTGGGTGGGGGGTTTTTGGGGGGTGGTGGTGGTCTGTACCCAGGACTGGACTGTTGCAGTGGGTACTATTTTGGGGGTCTGGTATGGGTCAGTTGTGGACAAAAACTGTGACCTATGGACTCTGACCCATGTCCAGAAGGGGTGGTGGGTGATGGGATAGTTTAGTATAGGTTGTTTTTCTGTGTTATTGAGTTGTTTGTTATGTATAATCTGTATAGTTTTATGTATACACCTTATTTATTTATTTATTTATTTTATTTTTATTTTTTGTAATATTTTCTATTTTATTTTACATTTAATTTTTTTTTTTTTTTTTTATTTGTACAATGTTATAATTATTTGGGAGAGAAAGGCAGTCGGACCAGTTTTCAGTTATTATAGTATAGTGTTAAGAGTACACTATATTTATGTTTGTGTTTATGTTTGTGTCCCAGTGTGGATTCGTTTTTGTTTGTGGGTATATGTATGTGTGTGTGTGGTGGGGGTAGGGGAGGTTAAAAAAAAAAAAATAAAAAAAAAAAAGGGTGTATGTATATATATATATATATATATATGTATGTATATATATGTGTGTGTGTGTATGTATATGTGTATGTATGTGTGTATGTGTATGTGTATACATATATATATATGTGTGTGTGTATGTATATGTGTATGTATATATATATATGTATAGAAAAAAAAAAGAAAAAGAAAAAAGGAAAAAAAAAAAAAAAAAAAAGTGTATTTGTATATGTGTATATATATATGTGTATATGTGTATGTATGTGTATGTATATGTATATGTATATGTGTATGTGTATATGTATATGTATGTGTATATATGTGTATATATATGTATATATTTTGTTATCCAAGTTGGATTATTTTTGTTACGGCAGCTAGCCATATTTTTGTTTTGTTATTGGGGGGAGGAGCAGTGTGGTTATGTTTCCTAGTTTGGATATTTTTAGTTTTTGATCCCAGCGTGGAAAGCTTTATTTATGTTCATTAGGTATGTGTGTGTGTGTGTGTGTGTGTGTGTTGGACTATAGTAGGTAATGATTTATTTATTCATTTATTTTTGGTTTATCTGGGCTGGCCAGTTAGGAAGGTTTAAGTTGTTATTTTGAGACGGATAGTTTGTTTTTATGTTCAGTTTTGTTAATTTTGTTACAGTGAAATGAACTTGTTTTATGTTTTGTAAAGTTTTGTACTTTTATAATAAAAAAGAGTGTCAGCAGAGAGCGCTTCCTGTGGAACACAGTAGCCAGGAGCAGTTGTGTGTGAAGCAGCTTTGGGTGTGTCCCTTTTTGTGTTTCTCCAGAGTTCCAGAGGCAGAGCAGGTGATTCACCAACCTTTCCCAGGGGTGTGGCAGGCTCCTTGGGAGAGTTTTCCCTGCATGGAGCCCCTGGCCTCCACTCCCCGTTCTTCCAGGCTGGCGGGGGGGTGGAGAGAAAACAGCGACAGCCATTTTTCCGGCCGGAGGAAGAAGATCTGGCAGAGTCTGCAGCAATGCAGGCTCGGCTCCTCTGGCAATGGGTGCCAGCCAGAGATCCAGTGGAAGGAAGGCGAGGAGGCAAAGTATTGAGTTGTGGGCTGAGAGAGGGCCCGAAGAGTCCAGCGAGACCTACTGCTCCCGCATGACCGCACGGTTTGCGGAATACGACCGCTGCGGTAGGGAGCTTAGGTTGATGAGAGAGGACCTGCGTGGAGCCCAGAATCTGGCATGCTCTGGGTCCAAAAAGAATAAACTGGAACTGAAAAAGAGGATTGCAGCCCTGAAGAAAGACATTGCAAAGATGGAGGAGAGGAGAGCAGAGATCCTGGAGGGAAGCGGTCTCTTCAGGGAGAAGATGGAGAACCGGGATCGGTTTGCCGCCATGAAATCCCCAGGTAAGGTGGAGGTGGATGATGGGGAGAGTAGTGGCGGTGAAGAAAGAGAGGATGGTGGTGTTGGTGTAAAGGAGGAGGAGGTGGAGGAGAAGAAGTTGGAGGAAAGTGTACAGGTTGTGGAGGATGATGTATTGCCTGACCCTACTCCCTGTGACACCCAGACCACTAAGACTCAGGACAGCTACATAGAGCCGGCTCAGGTGGCACTACCGCTAAGCGATAGTGAGGATGATGATGTGGAGAGTGAGGCTGGGGGATTGCTGAGGGCTATAGTGATGCAGGAGTCCCCAGCCCACCTACAGAATTTTACATTTGGTGATGACCAGTGTGATGACACATTAGTAAAAAGAAAGGCAAAAAAACAGAAGACCCAGGAAACTGTGCATTATGTGTTCCGTCCTTTCCAGCAGTCTGGGCCAGCTGCAAAGCTGGTTCAGGCTGCTGGGTCCTCTAAACTGCCAGACTCCGTTTCTGTGGTGGAACGGAGCCAGCATGGGGGATACAGCATGGCGTCAGTAAAAGCTGCAGACGCAATAGATGTGAAGCCCACCCATCCTGCCGGTAGGGAGGGGCAGGATGGGCTCATGGTGGGCAGCGCGAGTTATGCCCCTGTGTGCTCGGGGGGCGGTTCCCAGAGTACTGTGGGCATTACCGGCACTGCAAGGCACTCCCCTGTGAGGGGGGGGGGAGTGTCCGGGCGCCGGGATTATCCACAGAGCCTGTGAAGTCGGGTGAAGCAGGTGCTGGCGCTGTGGGAGGAGCTGGGGTGCGCCCGGTCGGGCAGTCCCAGAATCAGGATGTGATAGCAGCCATGAAGGAGAAGCCATCGGCGTCGACCCCAGCAGCGGCTAAGCCAGCACAAAGGGCTTTACTAAAGCCAGCCATACTACAAGTCCCAGCCAGCCCAGAATTTGTTAGTCAGGACAAGAATGTAGGATGTGATATTGATGGGTGTAGTAGTGTTGTGGGTGAGAGGAGTGTATGTGGGAGTGTCAGTGGAGTGAATGTTGATGGGAGTGGTAATAGTATGGCTGGAAATAAAGAGGTTGAGAGTTGTGGTGTGAATGGTGTTGTAAGTGGTTCTGGCTCTGGGTCTGGTCCGGCTGCCCCCCCCGGCAGTGACTGCTCCCAGGAGCTATGCTAATGTCGCTGCCGGGGGTTCAGGGGGGTCCCCGTCTCCGTCCGGCCCTGGGGGCCATTTGCAACAGCGCCTCCTGGAGGCTCTACGCAGGGGTGACAGGTCGATCCAGGTAGAGGGAAGGGGTGGGGTCGACCTGTCTTTCTGGATAGAGAGACACGGTTTGGGGGCTTTCCGAGAGCGGAATGGGGAGGTGGTCTGGTCCCTCCCGACACCCGGGCAGGACAATAACCGTAGGAATGTGGTCCGTCTGATTTGGAGGGGCGAGGATGCGTGTCCACCTCGCGCTAAAGTGGTTGAGCTCCTCCTTCAGATGGAATTCAGGGCGAGTGACATCTTTGCCCTGATTCACCCCTACGGTTCGTCTGAGTTTGACGTCAGTTTCGTTCGGCCAGAGGGTCTTGAACTCTTCTGGTCAAACTATGAAGTGGCAAAGAACGAGCCCGGTTGGCGGGATTTCACCGTAAAGGCGATTTCCCGTCAGAACTCTGTCAAGAAAGTGACCGTTTTGACCCGTAACGAGTCGCTTTCTTGTTATGACATCATGACCTGGCTCGGTCGGTATGGGGATGTGACGGACATGCCCAAGAAAAACTTTGATGAGCACGGGATCTGGTCCGGGGCCTGGACGTTTTCCGTCAAACTCAAGCGTTCAGGCAGTACGGTTGCCCACATTCCGTCAGCCGCCTTCCTTGGACGTGACAGGATCCAGGTCTTCTACCAGGGGCAGCCTAAGGTCTGTCACAGGTGTGGCAGCCCCACCCACTTTAGCGCAGCCTGTACTGTGCAGGTCTGCGCTTTGTGTGGTGGGGTGGGTCATCTGGCCGCATCCTGTCGGCAGATCCGGTGCCACCTGTGTGGTGTCCTCGGACACCCTTTTAGCCGTTGTCCTAGCGCCTTCACCCGTGCGGCGGCCGCTCCGGCTGAGGAGAGCTGTGAAGTTGCCTCGGCTGGGGAGGGTACGAGCAGGGATGGGGGCACAACAGGGCTAGTGAGGAGGAAAAAGGGCCCCGCCAAACTAAGGCGGGAGGAAAATCGTAGAAGGAGTAGGGAGCTGGAGAGTGCCCAGGTGGCGGGGGTAGCTTCAGCCCCTGCTCCTGAAGCTGGCCCTGTAACTGCTGAAGCCCTGGAGGAGAACATGCTAGATGAGGAGATCAGGAGACTGCGCAAAGAGGATGGCAATATGGCCGACCTTTCTGATTCCTCCCACTATGAAAGTGTGGATGAGGATAGTGGGGAGAGGCCTAAAAAGAAAGATAAGGGCAAAAGGAAAGGGAGAAAGAAGAGGTCAGAGTCATCTATTCCTTGTACTACGGGCCAGGTCCAAAACGGAAGCCTGACTGCCCCCCCTCTGATTGACCTGTCAAACCGGTACCTCGTCCTCGATACCATCTCCTCCCCCTTCTTGGAGGGGGAAGGTGAGGGCGGGGTGCCTAGGAAGAAAGAGCCTCTGGGGGGAACTGGGCCCTGTCCTGTCGGGACACCTTCCTCGGAGGGCAGGGCTAGACCGGGGCCGGATGGAGACGGGGATCAAATGGATCAATATGAATCCAAAAAAAAGGTCTAAGTGTGGTCCTGCCCTCTCGTCTTCTTCAGGGGATGAGGGGGCGAAAAAGAAAGGGAAGCAAAAGTAAAGGGTGTGGCCGTCTAATTTAATCACCCTGTATGGCGGCACTCACCCCATTGACGCTGGCATCTATTAATTGTGCCAGCATAAAGTCGGATACGGCTAGATTTGCAGCCTTTGATTTTCTCGGCCGTGTTGAAGCCGATATTTTCTTTTTACAAGAGACCAGGTTGTCAGATCTAGCCTCTCTGGTAAAAACCAGAAGAGAGTGGAGGCGCGGCCCCTCCCACTGGTCTCTTGCAGCTGAGCCGTATAGTGGGGTGGCGGTCCTTTTTACCGCTCCTGTTGAATGCCGACGGGTTATTGAATTAGAAATGGGGAGGTGCCTGATCTTAGATGTCTTCATGAAGGGACAAGAGCTCCGGCTCATTAACATCTATGCCCCGCAAACTAAGCGGGGCCGTAAAGATCTCTTTATGAGGATTAAGCCCTTTCTTTTTACGAGTCGGCAAGTGGTCTTTGGAGGGGACTTCAATAATGTCACGAGGTCCCAAGATCGGGGAGGCTCCAATGGTCCGCTGACTTGTGATAGTGTGGCACTGATTAGCATAACTAGAGAAGCTCGCCTAGAGGACGCCCACATCCGGAGCCCCTCGGGCCACGCGGGTTTCACCTATCATCAAGGTAGTCGCAGGTCTAGGATAGATAGGTTTTATTTAAAGGAGGAAGCCGTCTCTTCTGCAGTGTCCGTGGTTGAGGTGGAGTTCTCCGATCACTGTATGATTTTGTTTTCCCTGAATGTTTCAGAGACCCCCCGGATGGGAAAAGGTTATTGGAAGCTGAATTCGTCCCTCCTAGAGGAAGCGGAGATAAGACAGTCCTTTGAGGATTTTTTTCAGAGTCAGGTACCTTTACTGGACCTATGTAGTAGTAAGTCAGAGTGGTGGGAGATATTCAAGAAGCGGGTTGCGGGGTTCTTCCGCCAGCTTTCGAGCCTCAGGTCCCTGAACAGGTATCGCTTGTATCAGGGTCTGAGGAGGAAACTCGAGCTTCTCGTCTCGACTGGAGGTAGCCGAGAGGATATCTCCAGAGTGAAATCCTTGCTGATGAGGTGTCAGTACGATAGACACACATCTTTGGTTTTTGAGAGGGATTACGGGAAGTACCGCTCGCCCGACCCTTACAGAAACTGTAAGATGTCAGTGAGTAGTAAAGTCATTTCAGGACTGATTGATAGTACAGGATCTCTGAATCGGTCCAGATCAGGGATCTTGGAGGTCGTCAGATCCTTCTACTCGCACCTCTTGGGGAGGAAGGATCTAGATCGAGACAGGATGTCGGTTAAAAAACAAAAAAGAAAAAAAAAAGAAAAAATGTGTGTATGTATGTATGTATGTATGTATATATATATAGTATATAAAAAAAGGAAAAAAAAATATAGATGTATAAAAAAATAATATATATTTTGTTATCCAAGTTGGATTATTTTTGTTACGGCAGCTAGCCATTTTTTTTTTTTGTCTTGTTATTAGGGGGGGGGGGGGCAGTGTGGTTATGTTTCCTAGTTTGGATATTTTTAGTTTTTGATCCCAGCGAGGAAAGCTTTATTTATGTTCATTAGGTATGTGTGTGTGTGTGTGTGTGTTGGACTATAGTAGGTAATGATTTATTTATTTATTTTTGGTTTATCTGGGCTGGCCGGTTTAAGTTGTTATTTTGAGATGAATAGTTTGTTGTTATGTTCAGTTTTGTTAATTTTGTTACAGTGAAATGAACTTGTTTTGTGTTTTGTACTTTTATAATAAAAAAGAGTGTCAGCAGAGCTCACTGTGGTCAGACAGAAAGGAAATTCAAAAAGAAAATAACTTTCTCTGTAGTATACAGGAGCTAAGTACTGGAAGGTCAGCACCGCTTGTCCGCCGCACCCCCCGACTTATGAATATTCATCCCCTCCCTCCGACTGTTCCTCCCCTCTCCGCTCTGTACTGGACTCCACTGAGGAGGGAGGGGATGAATACTCGTAAGCCAGGCGGTGTGGCGGACAAGCGGTGCTGACATTGCAGTGCCCGAAGGTGTCTTGTAACCTCGCCTGTGCCAGTTAGAATCTCATTTGCATATCCACAAAAAAGAAAACGGACAAATGGTGGGATGGATCCGGGCATGGTAGACAGCATATTGATCAGTGTCCCCCGCACTACCAGCCAGTACCTCTGGTTAGTGCGGGGGGAGTTTACTGACAGTTTTCCTTTAAAGGGGTACTCTGCACCCCTAGACATCTTATCCCCTATCCAAAGGATAGGAGATAAGATGTCAGATCGCGGGGGTCCTGCTGCTGGGGACCCCCAGGATCTCTGCTGCAGCACCCACCTGTACGGCTTCCACCTCACACCGGCAACGCTGGAGGCTTTGGATCCCGACCACAATGGCGGAAGAACGTGACGTCAACACTCCGGCCCGTGTGACGTCACTCCCCGCACCCTCAATGGAAGTCTATGGGAGGGGGCGTGACAGACCTCCCATAGACTTGCATTGAGGGGGTGGGACGTGATGTCACATGGGGCGGAGTTGTGACATCACGCTCTTCCGCCATTGTGGTCAGGATCTGAAGCCTCCACCGTTGTCGGAAGCCGTACAGGTGGATGCTGCAGCAGAGATCCTGGGGATCCCCAGCAGCGGGACCCCCGCGATCTGACATCTTATCCCCTATCCTTTGGATAGGGGATAAGATGTCTATGGGTGCGGAGTACCCCTTTAACATGTATGCCTTGTGCTCCCTTGCCTCCTTTGGATAAGATGTATAAAGCTGGAAAACCCCTTTAGCTAACATTAAGTTTTATAGTAAACGAGGAATTTTGATTTGCTATTTTCTTAGTATTTTTCTCTGCAATATGAAAAGAAATATAATGCTCTCCCCAAACCTTACACTGACAGGTTAATTGGCATCAACTCCTTTTATAGCTCGAACAGCTACAAATTTAATGGTCTAGCAAATCTCTTAGTGTTTTTTTTTTTGTATTACCGTATTTACTACACATTGGATTTTATAGCCAATTTTATTACCCCCCCCCCCTTCACTGTTTACAACATCTGTACACTCTTCACCATTTATTTCATTCTAAGTGCCAACAGCTGACTACTAATTCATAGAGGATTGCTATAATTTGAATCTGATAAACAAGAAGTAAATAATTACATAGTTTTAGATATATGTAGTGCCTTTTATATTGATTTACAACACATTAAGACCATGCTGTGCCTACTATTGACTTGCTTTTGTTATATAATGCTTTTAGCTTACTTAATTCAGCTTTTATACACACATGGCATGGGGCTGCACAGCCTTTACATTTATTAATGTTATATAGTGGATTACAGTACTTGATGTGTACAAACATGCTTTTATATAAGTAGTGCTGCAAAGCTTATAGACCTGTGTCTACATTCTACATAATTTCCACATGACCTAAAGTGTTGGGAGTGATGTATGTCCCTAAGTAAATATTGTGCTGTAGGTCTTTCTGATGTGCCAGTCTACTAAGTTTTGGCATTTAATATAAAGTCAAATTATTATGATTTTTTTTTTGCTAGACAAATGTAGATACAGTCATTGCCGTAAATGTTGGCACCCCTGAAATTTTTCAAGAAAATGAAGTATTTCTCACAGAAAAGGATTGCAGTAACACGTGTTTTGCTATACACGTTTATTCCCTCTGTGTGTATTGGAACTGAACCAAAAAAGGAGGAAAAGTAGGGATCAACCTATTTGTTTTTTTTGTTTTTTTACTATCGATACACCTGTGGAGGTTAGGGCCGATAACTTAGACCGATATTCTGGTATAAGTTATCGGTTATCGGCTATTTATACCCCCCAAATCCCCCCCCCCCCCCCCCCGACGACTTTAAATCAATGAACTGCAGCGGCTTTTGCGGTGCCAGAAACCGCCGCCACCCACTTCTCTCCCCCTGACTGTCCTGGGGTCCTCCTGAGTCCTACCACCTCCTACGGCGTCCTCCTGAGCTGTCACTGTGCGCACTGACGGTGACTGCCGATAACGTCCAAAATCGTGAATATCTGCCGATAATATCGGCCAAACCGATAATCGGTCGATCCCTAAAGCAAACTGGACATGATGTCACACCAAACTCCAAAAATGGGCTGGACAAAACTATTGGCACCCTTTCAAAATTGTGGAAAAATAAGATTGTTTTAAGCATTTGATGCTCCTTTAAACTCACCTGGGGCAAGTAACAGGTGTGGGCAATATAAAAATCACACCTGAAATCAGATAAAAAGGAGAGAATTTCACTCCCCCAGTCTTTGCATTGGGTTTCTGTGTGTGCTACACTAAGCGTGGATAACAGAAAGAGGAGAGAAGAGAATCTTAAAGTTACAAGTCCATCTCCAGAGGTCTAGATTTGCCTTTGTCCACAGTGTGCAACATTATGAAGAAGTTTGCAACCCATGGCACTGTAGCTAATCTCACTGGACGTGGATGGAAGAGAAATATTGATGAAATGTGTCAATGCAGGATAGTCCGGATGGTGGATAACAAACAAGTTCCAAAGATATTCAAGCTGTCCTGCAGGCTCAGGGAGCATCAGTGTCAGTGCAAACTATCCTTCGACATTTAAATGAAATTAAACGCTATGGCAGGAGACCCAGGAGGACCCCACTGCTGACACAGAGACATAAAAAAGCAAGACTTCATTTTGCCAAAATGAATTTGAGTAAGCCAAAATCCTTCTGGGAAAATGTCTTGTGGACAGATGAGACCAAGATAGAGCTTTTTGGTAAAGCACATCATTCTACTGTTTACTGAAAAAGGATTGAGGTCTACAAAGAAAAGAACACAGTACTTACAGTGAAATATGGTGGAGGTTCAATGATAATTTGGGGTTCTTTTGCTGCTTCTGGCACTGGGTGCCTTGAATGTGTGCAAGGCATCGTGAAATCTGAGGATTACCAACAGATTTTGGGTCGCACTGTACAACCTAGTGTCAGAAAGCTGGGTTTGTGTCAGAGATCTCTGGTCTTCCAGCAGGACAATGACCCCAAACATACATCAAAAAGCACCCAGAAATGGATGGCAACAAAGCGTTGGAGAGTTCTGAAGTGGCCAGCAATGAGTCCAGATCTAAATCCCATTGAACACCTGTGGAGAGATATTAAAATTGCTGTTGGGAAAAGGCACCCTTCCAATAAGAGAGACCTGGAGCAGTTTGAAAAGGAATAGTGGTCCAACATTCTGGCTGAGAGGTGTAAGAAGCTTATTGATGGTGGGACACTGGGGCAAGGGAAGGGTTTACTACCCTAGCTAACCCTGGAGAAACCTCCACCTGTGGCCTAATTAATGAGGTAGCAGAAAGGGGAAGTGTGTTTAAATGGAAGTCACACAGAATAGTTGGTGCTCTCCCCATAAGACAGCAAGGTGGCTGCAGGGGGGAGGCAGGGGTCCTGGTGAGGAACACACAGCCAGGAGCTGTGAGTGGCCCCAAGAGTGATGTGGATGAGACACACAGCAAGAGGTTGCAGAAGCTGTGTGTGAACAGTGAGTAGAAGGTTGCAGGAGGCATAAGTTTATCACTGACCAGATGATAGTCAGGGCACGCTCGATTGTTTAGTTAGTGACTAAATAGTCTATTTTTATTTTTTTTCCTGTCTTATGTTTTTATTTATCCTTCAACCTATCTAATAAAGCTGGCGAGGAGCCAGACTGCATAAAGAACTGTTGTTTGCATGCTGAATGATGTAGAAACATGTCCTGCGGCTGTGTTAAGGACAAAAATTATCCCTTTTTTGGAGCAGTAAAAGAATTGCCATTCTAAAAATAGTGAAGACTGAAGAAGAAGAAATTGCTCTCATACAAAAAAATTATCCCTTTTCTGGGGATGATGGTTTGTGTATAGCATGAGATGGCAGACTGATAGTGGCAGGAAGGTGGTGGGCTGGTGGCTAACTGATGTTGCGAGTGTACAGCAGGAGATGGCGGACACCTGTAGCTAGCGTACAGCAGGGGTGGTGGTAGTACTGCCTAATCAGTGGCATCTGACACAGGAGGTTTAAATTCCTCACTGATCCATGCCCGATTCATTTTAGTAAAAAATCTATTTTTCCACGATACTGACAATCTTCGCTTTTGGTGACCATACCGCCTGCTGCGCTAAATACTCTCTCCAAAAAGACACTAAGGGGGGGGGGGGGGGGGGGGGGGGTCAGGACAGAACACTCATTGCAAACAGGGCAAGTTCTTACCATGGTCTAATCTGGCTCATGGTGTCTTTCGGAGAAAGGGCACTGCTGAGGTAGGCCTCAACCTGGTTGTTAAGGTGGTGATTCACGTCCCTTTCATGACTCATGTCAGGGGAGTATACAGGATGCAGAAACTTCACCGTCATGTGCTCAAATGTGAAGATGCTGCTGATGCTCCTGCCTCTTGCTGGGGTAGTGCTGGCAGAGGTAGTGGAGCATTGACTCTGCAGAGAGTGGAGACTGGACCCCCATTCAGCAGGTGTTTGCTGGAAAGCCGTGGCATGCTGGCTGTGCAGCTTCTCCTTTTATATAAATCAAATTTAGCCTCCTTCTCAGAAGGTGAGAAAAATTCCCCATTTTGGGTTTAAACTATGGGTCTAAGACTGTGGCTATCTAGTACTCCCCTCTTCCCATCAATCCTACAATATGCTTGTTATTATGCATGCAGGAAAGCATACACCTTACAATCTTTGCCAGCTTTTCTGAGATCCGAGCTTGTTCCACCTCTGTCCCATACTGCCAGGGTTGGTCATGCTTCTCCTCATCCTCATCAGTGTTGCCTTGAGTAAGGTCCTCGTTCCCTCTTTTCAATAGAGTCCCTCTCCAAATCCTCCTCCGGTCCCACTACCTCCTCCTTATCCAATTCCTCCTCCTCAAGGTGAACTTCTGTACTGCTGCCATCAAGATGTGAAGTCTCCTCTTTCCTTCCTTACACCATCATCGCTGTCAGTATGTGCTCCAAAAAGAATATCAGAGGCATCACATCGCCAGTGCCACAGTTTTCATTGCTGACATATCTTGTAGCCTCCTCAATAGGCATAAGCATGCGACAAGTGTCCCTGATTAGCTGCCAATCCCTGAGCTGTAAATCACACTGGCTCCAGGAATCGTCTTGCTGTTGCATGAGTAAGTTGGTCACCGCTTTGCATTGCTGGTAGAGGCGGTCCAACATGTGTAGGGGAAGATTATTTTGGTGCTGTAAGTGATGCAAGTCATGTTTTAAAAGCATACGAACGGCTAAACTGGAAAAAAATTTCCTGTGCCTCGACACCACTGGCTTCACACCTCAACAAGTTGTCAAGAAATGTTTGACCACAAGATTTAGCACGTGTGCCAAACAGGGAGAGTATGTCATGCTACCTACATGCAGCACTTTGTTGATGTTTGTGCAATTATTGGCCACGACCTGTCCCGATGTCAGCTCATGACCTGTGAACTAGTGTGGAACCTCTTGTTAAAGACAGAGCAGCAGCTCCTCTGCTGTGTGTCTTTTCTCGCCCAGGCTAAGCAAGTGTAACACAGCATGGCAGTGCTTGATTTTGCAGCGATGAAATAAGGAGATTGGGGGGGGGGGGATTGGGTTGAGGAAAAGGATTTGGGAGGGATCTGGAGGATAATCTGTAGCGGCAGCAGCATTTTCCTCACATTGTGGGGTATCTTGACTGTCCCTTGCGGCCTTGTTGGGATGCTCCATGCCTACCATCTCCAGTCCATCTTGTCGACTAAGACCACTAAGTCGACCTACACCACCTCACCAACACACTCTAAAGCTTTACTGTGCCCACACAACTCCTCCTCATGGCTAGTGCTATCCTTCTGCGTAGCAGTAAGGGGGGGGGGGGGGGCAGGCAAAGTCAGAGATAAGGAAGCACAGCATCTAGGATGGACCTTTCCACTTCCCCATGTTAGTGTAGATGTGAAGGAATCCACTGACCGATGTCTCACGATCCTGGCTCGCGATCAGATTGTCAGAGTCTTCCTCCTCAGAAGTTGTACGACAGAAATATTCCAGTAACGCCAGATCATCCTGGGAATCCACATAACCTCTCTCAGGCAGTGAGAACTTGTTGGTATGGCTGACAGTTGTCACTAGTACCAAACGACACCTGGCTGCTGTTGCCGCTACCTGTACTTGGACTGTACAACAGAACATGACAAGGGTCTTTTGTCCTCTACCCTGTCCACCATCTCCTTTTTCCAGACATTTTTCTTTGGGTTACTTTTAACCCTTTTGGGGGATTTTTCACCAACCTACTTGTCAAATCTAAGTTTCAACGCTTTGAATGCTTTTTGCGTTGCAGAGTGACAGCACAATGAGTACTGAAACTGTATGAAATGCAATAGTCCTCCTCCTATTAACACTACAGGCTAGATTGTAGATACGTATTACTTATCAACACTCTTTTTGACTGCCTAAGATTACTGCACAATGCACACTGACTGTGTTTGTGGAACTATATAAAATGCAACAGAACTATAGGCTAGATACAGATCACGGTACTGGCTACTGTAGCTGGTTGAGGAACACAATCCAATTCAGGTATTTGCAGGTATGAGCCTTGAAAAAGGCTTTGAATTTGTGGTAGCAAAAGACTAGTCATTTAGAGGCATGTCCTTATCTGCTGTGTGGGAATACCTATAGGTTTCCTGTATGGGGATTGAATCCAGGGCCAGACTGTCCATCAGGCAAACCGGGCATTTGCGGGTAGGCCGGGCAACCTCCCTTCTTGCACTGAATACACTGGAGCCGCTATTTGCAGTCCTGCCGCTTTAAGAGCTGTGGCCGCATTGTATAGTGAAGGAGGAGGCCTCTGTACTCCACCAGACCCCTCTGTACTCCACCAGGCCCCTCTGTCCATCCCTGACCCCTCTGTATTCCACCAGACCCCTCTGTCCATCCCCGACCCCTCTGTACTTCACCTGACCCCTCTGTATTCCACCCCTGACCCCTCTGTATTCCACCCCTGACCCCTCTGTATTCCACCCCTGACCCCTCTGTATTCCACCCCTGACCTCTCTGTATTCCACCCCTGACCCCTCTGTCCTCCACCAGACCCCCCTGTTCGTCCCTTACTCGTCTCTACTACACCGGACCCCTCTGTACTCTAACAGACCCCTGTCCGTCCCTGACTGCTCTGTATTCCACCAGACCTCTCTGTCCGTCCCTTACTCCTCTGTACTCCATTACATTACTTATCCTGTATTATATCCTGTATTATACTCCAGAGCTGTACTCACTATTCTGCTGGTGGGGTCACCGTGTACATACATTACATTACTTATGCAGTACTAATCCTGTGTTATATCCTGTATTATACTGCAGAGCTATACTCCGTATTCTGCTGGAGGAGTAACTGTGTACATATGCTACACTTTTGTCTGCCGTGCTGACCGCTGCCTGCCTGAGCTGTGACTGACACAAGTAGGGTGAGAGGTCATTGAATACAACAGATTTCTGCTGCTGTGGAATCTCCTCGCAGAATTCTAATGCGGAATTCCGCACAGAAATTTCGACATGTGAACATAGCCTTGATACAAGTGTAACTTTGTTGTAGAATAATATGAAGCTCAGGACACTTCTGCTATAAACTGACTTCACTGACTACAACAGTATGTTGGTAATATGTATGGTGATACGGTAATATTCCTCCTCCTATACTGGTATGATTAATAATATTGGTCAGTATGCTGGACTTGGCAGTATTATGGTAATATTGATGATGATATTCCTCCTTCTATATTGGTATTATTGGTAATATTGGTCTCAATATACAGGATTTGGTCAGTAACTGTATGATGATAATATTTATGATGATGATATTCCTCCTTTTATACTGGTATTATTGGTAATATTAGTCTCAGTATACAGGATTTGGTCAGTAACAGTATGGCTGCCATATGTATAGTGATATTTTTTCCTTTATATGTGGTATGTGTTTTTATCATGGGAAATTGTCTTACATTAACAGGCTAGGTTCACACAATGTATTTTCAGGCATATTTCATTATCAAAAATGCATCCACAAATTCACAGAATGATTGTGGCAGTATTTTTAACAGTAAAGGGGTACTTTTTTTTTTTATTTTTTTTAATCAACTGGTGCCAGAAAGTTAAACAGATTTGTAAATGACTTCTATTAAAAATTATTAATCCTTCCAGTACTTATTAGCGGCTGTATACTACAGAGGAAATTGTTTTCTTTTGGGATTTCTTTTCTCTCACGACCACCGTGCTCTCTGCTGACACCTCTGTCCATTTTAGGAACTGTCCAGAGCAGCAAATGATTGCTATGGGGATTTTCTCCTGCTCTGGACAATTCCTGACATGGACAGAGGTGTCAGCAGAGAGCACTGTGGTCATGACAGAAAAGAAATCCAAAAAGAAAAAAATTTCCTCTGTAGTATACAGCAGCCAGTTGATTTAAACCAGTTCTTTAAAAAAAAAAAAGTTCTCCACCGGAGTTCACCTTTAATGTGCCCTATGCAGGTATATGGGAAAATAGTTGTTTTGCACACAATGGCCCTCATTTGCTAAGAGTGGAGTGTAGGTTTCCTTGTGGGTTTTAAGCATGTCGGGTTTGCAATAGTAAATGAGGGCCAATATGTTAAAGGACAAATCTCATGTTAGAAAATGTATCCCCTATCCGAAGGATAAGGGGATAAGTTCAACAGTAGATCGCGGGGAGTCCAAGCGCTAGGGCCCCCCCGCAATCTTCTGTTTGGGGCCCCTTAGCTGTAGGACAGGAGCGTGTCACAGCACCTTCCATATAGTTCTAATGGGAGAGCCGTTCGGCAATCTTCGGCTCTCCCATAGAGCTTTATGGACGGGGTATGGCTGCCTCTGCTTCGGGCGGGGATACGTTTTTTTTTAACATGAAATTTTCCCTTTAAAAAAAAGATAAAGGAACAAATTTTAGCATCCCCGAAATGTGACTTATTTAGGCCATTTTCACACTGCCGTTGCTCCCCATTGAGAACGGGCGTCAAAGTTTTATTTTTTTTTTTCATGACTTTATTGGCTGTTCTTATAACGGGGTGCAACGCCAAACAACAGGTCCCCATTTACTATTATGGGGGGGCGCCGTTATGAATAACGGGAGAAAAAGACGACATATGCTGTAATTTTTCTCCTGTTATTCTGGCCGGCTCTTGCTCTGCTATCACATTGCCATGCACTAAATGCAGTATAAAAGGGGCAATACACGCTAGTAAAAAAGTCCTTTTTTAAATACCGCCCGCTTCTGGTGTTTGTTCCACTCCCGCAACATATGTATCTAATCCCACCCACTCCCGGCCGTGATCGTGATGTCATGGCCATGCCCCCATGTGATGTCACATCACGCCCCCTCCATTCAGGTCTACGGGAGGGGGCATGTTTGCCGTCAAGCGCCCTCCCATAAACATGAATGGAGGGGGTGTGCCGTGACGTTATGCTGCGGGAGATCACCGGGGCCCCAGCTGTGGTATTTTTATTAGAATTAAAATTAAAATAAAACATGGTCTGTTCATTGCTAAGAACCTAATGTCTTTATCTGTAATATACACATTCCTATACATATGATGGTATGTGTTCTAGGCGGCCAGCAGGTAGAGTGGTGGAAGGTAGATATGTGCCAAAAAGGTTGCTGTATTAACTAGTAAACTTCCAGAGTTGTCAAGAAGGCTGATCCAGCAGTCCGTTTCGGCATTTTCATACAGATAAGTTGCAGCAAAGAAGCTGCAATATATGTGCCACTGAAGTCCCGGAGTTCAGTGGGGAAAAAGAGCATTTTTAGTCAGTAACAGTAGGTTACTGACCTGTGCATAGTTAGGATAGCTGCCATGCAGCTTAAATGGGCTCTTTTTCTGGAACGGCTGTAGTGTGGGTGGGAGGCCATTCCCATAGTCCCTTCCGGGCAGGGCCAGATTAACGTAGGGGCAGATGGAGCGGCAGCTCCAGGCCCCTGCGTTAAAATAGGCCTGGTGGCCTGCACAAACGGCCCGCACAGACCGACCGGCGTATAACTTGTATTGCCCGACGCCCAGACAAGCAGGCATTTAGTGCTTCAGGTGAGCAGCGCTAAATGCTGGAAGACTTCACTTACCCCACCCTCCTCCGGTTGACCGGCCTGAGTCTGATGAGAGACGTCGCGCATGTGACGTCCCTCCGCAGACCCGCGCAGGATGTCAGTGACGTCACTCGTCAGGCCGCTGCCGTAGAGGAGAAGCGCAGCGCAGGACAGGTAACTGTGTCTATGTGTGTGTGTGTGTCTGTCTTTGTCTGTCAGAGGCGGCCACCGCCTAAGGCCTCGCACTGGTGGGGGCCTCGCTCTGGCCCCCACCCTTTCACTGATGGTGATCGGCGTAAGGAGGAAGAAGAACTGGGGGAGTAGATGGCCTCTATGTAAGGTAACTAGGAGAGTGAATGGGGGGCATGTAGTGGCACTGCCTATATTGTCAGTGCTTTTTGGCTGCCCATCCTGCCACATAGATTGTAGGAATCACAGCAATACTTATCTTATTATGCTGCACATGCTCTAAGCGCCGTCCTGCTGTCGGGTCCTAAAGCAGGGAAAGGATCCTCAGAGCACCGCAGCCTGCTAGCATGAAACATGAGAGCAAAGTAGGAGGAGAACTGTCTGTGCCCCCTCCTCCACATGACTTAATCCTGAGGTCAGAGGTATTGAGGTCAGAGGTCTTGACTCCTTACCCCCAGCACTGGAAGCCATATGAGGATCCTGTCAGCATCTCAGAAAGCTAGGGTATGTGCATATATAGTTAGGGTATGTACACGTGTGTGTGTGTGTGTGTGTGTGTATCTATATATGTATATATACATATGGATGTGTGTATGTATGTATATATGTGTATATATACATATGGATGAATGTGTGTATGTATTTGTCTTTTTAGGCATCCATGGTACTGTAATTGCCAGGCTGGGTTTACACTTGTATTGAGGGCCTCCATCACTGCATACAGTGCTATTTTGTCTAGTAATATTCCAGGCACCTTGCAGAGCCTGTGTAGACCTGGGGGTCACATTATATGGACCAGTGTTTTCCAACCAGGGTGCCTCAAGCTGTTGCAAAACTACAAATTGCTGTCTGGGCATGCTGGGAGTTGTAGTTTTGCAACCTCACCCTGCTTGGGAAACACTAATATGGGATCTACATGTGGGATATTGGTCTGTATTTAGTATTATCCTGTCACTATATAGTGGTAATTGGAGTGGTCATAGTGTGGCTCAAATATTTGTAATAGTGGTGATATTGGTGATCCTAATCTGTCTACAGTGGTTATTGTTATTTTTTTTTTTTTACTGATGTAGTAATATGTCATCCTGATATGGAGGTGTTAATTTGCTAGTAAACCCCAATCCTTTTGAAAATCCCTCTGCATCCTCCCTTGTGAGTGGCGATACATACACTGCGTATCACAGTTGTCTTACATTCACCTTGGGGGTGGGGGTGTACTGGGTGCTGCCCACCCATGCAATGCAATAACAGTTCATCAGCAAGGGTACTAGTACACCCTGTACTGTGACATCACTGTGTATTACCCCTTTACTGTGAAATCACTGTGTATTATCCCTGTACTGTGAAATCACTGTGTATTATCCCTGTACTGTGACATCACTGTGTGTATTATCCCTGTACTGTGACATCACTGTGTGTATTATCCCTGTACTGTGAAATCACTGTGTATTATCCCTGTACTGTGAAATCACTGTGTATTATCCCTGTACTGTGAAATCACTGTGTATTATCCCTGTACTGTGACATCACTGTGTATTATCCCTGTACTGTGACATCACTGTGTGTATTATCTCTGTACTGTGACCTCACAATGTATTATCCCTGTACTGTGATGTCACTGTGTATTATCCCTGTACTGTGACGTCACTGTGTGTATTATCCCTGTACTGTGACATCACTGTGTGTATTATCCCTGTACTGTGACATCACTGTGTGTATTATCCCTGTACTGTGACATCACTGTGTGTATTATTCCCGTACTGTGACATCACTGTGTGTATTATCCCTGTACTGTGACATCACTGTGTGTATTATCCCTGTACGATGAGGTCTATGTGTATATTAACCCTGTTCTGTGACAGCACTGTGTGTATTATCCCTGTACTGTGACATCACTGTGTGTAATATCACTGTACTGTGACATCACAGTGTGTATTATGTGTATTATCCCTGTACTGTGACATCACTGTGTCTCATCCCTGTACTGTGACATCACTGTGTGTATTATCTGTGTTCTGTCACATCACTGTGTGTATTGTCACTGTACCGTGACGGCACGGTGTGCACAATAACCCTGTAGTTTGGCATCACTGTTCATATGCATATAAACCCTGTACTGTGATGTCACTGTGCATAATAACCCTGTTCTTTGAGTGAGTACAGGGTTGATATGCACAATGATGTCACAGTACAGGAATAATACACAGTGATGTCACAGTACAGGGATAATACACAGTGATGTCACAGTACAGGGATAATATACACAGTGATGTCACAGTACAGGGATAATACACAGTGATGTCACAGTACAGGGATAATTTACACAGTGATGTCACAGTACAGGGATAATTTACACAGTGATGTCACAGTACAGCGATAATATTCACAGTGATGTCACAGTACAGGGATAATATTCACAGTGATGTCACAGTACAGGGATAATACACTCAGTGATGTCACAGTACGGGTATAATACACAGTGATGTCACAGTACAGCGATAATTTACACAGTGATGTCACAGTACAGGCATAATACACAATGATGTCACAGTACGGGTATAATACACAGTGATGTCACAGTACAGCGATAATATTCACAGTGATGTCACAGTACAGGGATAATACACTCAGTGATGTCACAGTACAGGTATAATACACAGTGATGTCACAGTATGGGTATAATACACAGTGATGTCACAGTACAGGGATAATACACACAGTGATGTCACAGTACAGGGATAATACACACAGTGATGTCACAGTACAGCGATAATATACACAGTGTTGTCACAGAACACAGATAATACACACAATGATGTCACAGTACAGGGATAATACACACAGTGGTGTCACAGTACAGGGATAATACACACAATGATGTCACAGTACAGGGATGATACACAGTGATGTCACAGTACAGTGATAATACACATAGTGATGTCACAGTACATGGATAATACACACAGGGATGTCATAGTACAGGAAAAATACACAGTAATGTCATAGTACAAGGGTAATGTGCACAGTGACATCACAGTGCTAAGGATCCTATACCAATTGTGTTTTGTATATAATTCATTTTATTGTCACGTGCATATCTTGTGTTCGTGGGGGCCTAAAGCTCAAGTTTCGCCTAAGGCCTCACAAAGTCTAGAGCCGCCTCGTGTGTGTGTGTCTGTCTGTGTGTGTCTGTCTGTCTGTGTGTGTCTGTCTGTCTGTGTGTGTGTGTATATATATATATATATATATATATATATATATATATATATAATGTATGTGGGAATGACGACAATGCTACCTAATGTGGGGAGCCTGCTACTACCGAATGTGGGGAACCTGCTACTACCTAATGTGGGGAACCTGCTACTACCTAAAAATGTGGGGAGCCTGCTACTGCCTAATGTGGGGAACATGCTACCTATCCTGGTAATTTAATGTGCATAAAACGTGACACAACGTGTGTTGCGTTTTCATTTTATATACTTTGATAAAAAGGCCCATCACAATTTTCAGCACCAGGCCCATGATGCTCTTAATCCAGCCCTGCTTCCGGGCTTTACTGGACCTCTTGAGGCGTTTAAATTCTGCTGCTCTTAGACCTTTGGTGAGGAGAGTGTGAACCTGAGGAGTTGTTTGCTTTGTCCTCCACATTGTGCTACAAGCTGGAGAAAGCACAAAGCTGCCCTGGGAAACAGGACGGAGATAGACTTGCGTCTCTGCACCAGGACTAATCACCGCTACATGGTCATGTATGGACTTTATGTTGGAGTCACGTTTTGTGCTGAGTTTAAAGGCTGCTGTAAAGCCTTCTGCTGAACTGTTATGTTCCTGCTTGTTTTTTTAAATAAACCCTTTTGTTTTGCCCAAACTTTCCGCTTGTTTGCCTACCATTTGTGCAGCTAATTCCCACAGTGTGCAGACTGCATCGCACCCTTGTCTGTACACTGCTATACACATGTGGGTATGTGCAGACTGCAGAGCATTGCCCCCTAGTGTCTGTAGTACACAGTCTGTACTACATACACTAGGGTGCAATGCACTACACATACCATCGTGTGTATAGCATACCATCGTGTGTGTGTCGTAGACCTGCGGGATCCCAATCCCAATGCAGGGCTCTACTTCATGGTAAACCTAGGCAGTATAAGAAAATCATCTCAGTGGGGAAAGAGGAATTAATATTGTGAAAACAAGTAAGCACAAGGCATACACCAAAACCTTTTTGTGCAGCTTTTTAATAATAGCCTATCCTACACTATATAACCAATAAAAACAAATAATAATAATAATAATTTTTTTTTTTTTTTTAATAAAATTCCCAAAGTGCTTCTTTTAGTCATTTAAGGACAGACATCCACCGTAAATGTATGGTGCTACTTGCCACACCGCGCTGTATTATAGAAACACAGAAAGTTTCGGCAGATAAGAACCATTTGGCCCATCTAGTCTGACCAATAATCTGAATACTATGAATAGTCCCTGGCCCTATCTTATATGAAGGATAGCCTTATGCCTATCCCATACATGTTTAAACTCCTTCACTGTATTTGAAGCCACCACTTCTGCAGGAAGACTATTCCATGCATCCACTACTCTCTCAGTAAAGTAATACTTCCTGATATTACTTTTAAACCTTTTGCCCCTCTAATTTAAAACTATGTCCTCTTGTGGTAGTTTTTCTTCTTTTAAATATCTTCTCCTCCTTTACCGTGTTGATTCCCTTTATGTATTTAAAAGTCTCTATCATATTCCCTCTGTTTCTTCTTTCTTCCAAGCTATACATGTTAAGGTCCTTTAACCTTTCCTGGTAAGTTATATCCTGCTATCCATGTAATAGTTTAGTAGCTCTTCTCTGAACTCTCTCTAGAGTATCTATATCCTTCTGGAGATACGGCCTCCAGTACTGCGCACCATACTCCAAATGAGGACTCACCAGTGTTCTGTACAGCGGTATTAAATCCTTCACTGTATTTGCAGCTACCTCTTCTGCAGGAAGGCTATTTCATGCATCCACTACTCTCTTGGTAAAGTAAGACTTCATGATATTACTGAATAAATGTTTTTATCCCAAATTTTGCAGGATTGGTGTACAATGTGACACCTTACATGGAATACCATCCAGGTGGAGAAGAGGAGCTCATGAAAGCAGCTGGAATAGATGGCACTCAGCTTTTTGATCAGGTAAAGTGATCACACATGATTAGCTGGTATATTGTACATCATAGTATTGAATAATATAGGAATTTAGGTGCACTACTGTGGTAGATGTAAACAATGACATTGACATCTACCACAGCAGTGCACCTAAATTCCTGTATTATTCTATTTTTTACACATCCACTCCGTCTATCTGGTGTAGGATGTCATTGTGGCACTTGTGGTCTGCTGCAGGCATCCCCCATTGTATGCATTTTTATGCTGGGGATTACCCCTAGCAACGGACCACAGGGGCAGGATCTGCTCCCCCAGCATAAATGCACAACTGCATTTGGGGTTGAGCACCTCCAGCCATTTGAGACCATGTCTTTGTTGTTGTTTAAACATCATAGTATTGATAAGTTACTTAAAGGGTACCTCTCATCAAAAAAACTTTTGATATATTATAGATTAATGTATGCAGAATAACTTTACAATTGCATGTTATTAAAAAATATGCTTCTTTCTATTTAATTTTCCCCTTTGAAGAAATGACCACTAGGGGTCTCCCTACCAGTCCTGGCAGCAAGCATTTCAGACTCATGCTGGAGTCCTAAACACTACGAGCTGCCAGTCTGCTTTGTTCACAAAGGAGAGCACTCAGAGCTGCCAGCCTGCTTTGTTCACAGCCTGTTTGGCTGTGAACAAAGCAGGCTGGCAGCTCTGAGTGTTTAGGACTCCAGCATGAGTCAGAAATGCTTGCTGACAGGACTGATCGGGAAAAATACAATAGAAAGAAGCATATTTTTCATTAACATGCTATTGGAAAGTTATTCAACATTCATTAATCTAAAATATATCAAAAGTTTATTTGATGAGAGGTACCCTTTAAAGGACTACTCCGGGATATAAAAATTTAGTTTCAGACTGCTGGTAGTAAAAAATAAAAAATAAGAGATACATACCTGATGCTGCTCCCAAGATGCCTTCGGTAACCTTGTCCAGCCTCCGCCGCAATCCTCTTCCTGGTTGCCGGTGGTTGGTGAGTCATACTGCACACAGCCAATCACCTTCCGCAGCAAAGTCTCGCCTCGGCCAGCGATAGGCTGATCGCCATCGCTGGCCGAGTGGTCAGTATGACTCACTGACCACCGGCAACCAGAAAGAGGATCACGACAGAGGCCGTAGCGGGTTAACAGAGGCATCGGGGGAGCAGCGGCAAGTATGTATCCCTTTTTTTTTTTTTTTGGACTGAGGATAGGGAGGGGGAGGAGGGAGAGTAGCTATCACAGTGAGTACCCGACCCCCTGCTTCTGGGGGATAAAATTAAGGTATTTCAGAAATAAAGCTAATTCTGAGAGAAATGTAGGTCACAGACACATACATAGCACATGTATATGATCAGGATGAGATACTGCGCAACATATAACAGTTTTGTTTTTTTGAGTGATCTGACGGGTACGCTTTAAGGACCAAGGGTGTACCTGTACGCCCCTGGGAATTTCCGTCCCCGCCGGGCGGGGACCGGGATGACTGCTGATGTCTATCAGCAGGCATCCCGTGCCAATGCCCAGGGCGGTCCTGACATCCCCTCATGTCGGTGAATTCACACCAGCGATTTGCGGCGATTCCGGGTCATACGGGTCTTCACTGACCCGGAAAATAAGGGAAATGGGGGGTGTTCAAGACACCACTGGTCCCCCTGAAGGGATAGGAGTTAGGTGGCAGGGGTGCCACCCCTCCTCTCCCTGCTATTGATCGATCAGAAGCGACGGCCAATAGCAGATCTGGGGCAGGGGGTTAACGTTCGGTTCCCCCGCTCTGCCCACCCACTGTTATCCAGGCAGAGCAGGGGAACCGACCGTGATCTGCACCAGAGGTCACTTACACTCGGCGGCCATGACGTGCGGCAGGCTCCATGGATCCTACGGAAGCCGGTGAGTAGTTGCCTAGCAACATCTGGAGGGCTACAGTTTGAGACCACTGGTGGTCTCCGAACTGTAGCCCTCCAGATGTTGCAAAACTACAACTCCCAGCATGCCCAGACAGCTGTTTGGTCATGCTGGGATTTGTAGTTTTGCAACAGCTGGAGGGCTACAGTTTGGAGATCACTGTGCAGTGGTCTCTAAACTGTAGCCCTCCAGATGTTGCAAAACTGCAAGTCCCAGCATGCTCAAACAGCTGTCTCAACATGCTGGGAGTTGTAGTTGCATACTTCCAGCTGTTGCATAACTACATCTCCTAGCATGCCCTTCGGCGATCAGTACATGCTGGGAGTTGTAGTTTTGCAACAGCTGGAGGCACACTGGTTGGAAAATACTGAGTTAGGTAACAGAACCTAACTGAAGGTTCTCCAACCAGTGTGCCTCCAGCTGTTACAAAACTACAACTCCCAGCATGCACGGTCTGTCAGTGCATGCTGGGAGTTGCAGTTTTGCAGCAGCTGGAGGCTTGCGCCCCCCCCCCCCCCCCCCCATGTGAATGTACAGGGTACATTTTTAGGGCGGGTTTACAGTGAGTTTCCTGCTTCAAGTTTGAGCGGCATCAAATTTTCTGCTGCAGCGCAAACTCCTAGCGGGAAACTTACTGTAAACCTCCACCCGTGTGAATGTACCCTAAAAACACTACACTACACTAACACATAATAAAGGGTAAAACACTACACTGCCCCCCCCCAATAAAAATTAAAAAAACGTATCATACGGCAGTGTTTCCAAAATGGAGCCTCCAGTTGTTGCAAAACAACAACTCCCAGCATTTCCGGACAGCCACTGACTGTCCAGGCATGCTGGGAGTTTAGCAACAGCTGGTGGCACACTGTTAGGGGTATTCTACGCCAGTGATTCCCAATGTCCACCCCTATGCAATCCCTAATTTAGTCCTCAAATGCGCATGACGCTCTCTCACTTCCGAGCCCTGCCATATTTCAACGCAACAGTTTAGGGCCACATATGGGGTATTTTCGTACTCGGGAGAAATTGCGTTACAAATTTATGGGGGCTTTTTCTCCTTTTACCCCTTATGAAAAGGAAAAGTTGGGGTCTACACCAGCCTGTTAGTGTAGAAAAAAAAAATTACACTAACATGCTGGTGTTGCCTCATACTTTTTATTTTCGCAAGCCGTAAAAGGAAAATTAGACCCCCAAAATTTGTAACGCAATTTCTCCTGAGGATGAAAATACCCCATATGTGGACATAAAATGCTCTGCGGGCGCACAACAATGCTCAGGAGTGAGAGCGCACTATGTACATTTGAGGCCTAAATTGGTGATTTGCACCGGGGTGGCTGATTTTACAGCGGTTCTAACATAAACACAAAAAAATAAATACCCACGTGTGACTCCATTTTGGAAACTACACCCCTCACGGAACGTAACAGGGGGTATAGTGAGCCTTAACACCCCATAGGTGTTTGACAAATTTTCGTTAAAGTTGGATTGGAAAATAAAAAACACATTTTTTTACTAAAATGCCCTAAATTTTTCATTTTCACAAGGGAAAATAGGAAAAAAGCCCCCCAAAATTTGTAACCCCATTTCTTCTGAGTAAGAACATACCCCATATGTGGATGTAAAGTGCTCTACTGGCGAACTACAATGCTCAGAAGAGAAGGAGCGCCATTGGGCTTTTGGATAGAAATTTTTCCGAAATTGAAGGCGACGTGTGTTTACAAAAGCCCCCATAGTGCCAGAGCAATGGACCCCCCCCCACATGTGACCCCATTTTGGAAACTACACCCCTCACAGAATTTAATAAGGGGTGAGCATTTACGCCCCACAGGTGTCTGACAGATTTTTGGAACAGTGGTCCGTGAAAATGAAAAATGTTATTTTTTATTTGCACAGTCCACTGTTCCAAAGATCTGTCAAACGCCAGTGGGGTGTAAATGCTCACTCTACCCCTTATTAAATTCTGTGAGGGGTGTAGTTTCCAAAATGGGGTCACATGTGGGGGGGGGGGGTTGTCCACTGTTCAGGCACCACGGGGGGCTTTGTAAATGCACATGGCCCCCGACTTCCATTCCAAACAAACTCTCTCTCCAAAAGCTCAATGGCGCTTCTCCTCTTCTGAGCATTGTAGTGCGCCAGCAGAGCTCTTGACTTATTTACATACTCAGGAGAAAATGCCCCCAAATTTTTTAACCCCATTTCTTCTATTACCCCTTGAAAAAATTAAAAATTTGTGGAAAAAACAGTATTTTAGTGGAAAAAAAAAAAACATTTCATTTACACTTCTGACTTTTTAACAAAAAGTCATGTCAAACACCTGTGGGGTGTTTAAGGCTCACTGTACCCCTTTTTATGATCCTTTAGTGGTGTAGTTATTAAAATAGTATGCCATGATTATTTTTTTTTATTTTTTTTGCTGTTCTGGCACCATATGGGCTTCCTAAATGCAACATGCCCACCAAAAACCATTTCAGCAAAATTTGCTTTCGAAAAGCCAAATGTGACTCCTTCTCTTCTGAGCATTGTAGTTTGCCCTCAGAGCATTTTATGTCCTAACATGGGGTATTTCCATACTCAGAAGAGATGGGGTTACAAATTTGGGGGGGCATTTTCTCCCATTACCCTTTGTAAAAATGGTAAATTTGGGAAAAAAAACTGCACTTGCTGTTCTGGATCAATAGGGGCTTCCTAAATGTGACATGCCCCCCAAAAACCATTTCAGCAAAATTCACTCTCCAAAATCCCATTATCGCTCCTTCCCTTCTGAGCCCTCTACTGTGCCTGCCAAACACTTGACATGCACATATGAGGTATTTCTTTACTCGAGAGAAATTGGGTTACAAATTTTGGGTGGGCTTTTTCTCCTTTGACCCCCTGTAAAAATTCAAAAACGGAGTCTACAAGAAAATGAAGATTTTGAATTTTCTCCTTCACTTTGCTGCTATTCCTGTGAAAAACCTAAAGGGTTAACACACTTACTGGATGTAATTTTGAATACTTTGAGGGGTGCAGTTTTTATAATGGGGTATTTCTAATATGAAGGCCCTTCAAATCCACTTCAAAACTGAACTGGTCCCTGAAGAAAAATTCAGATTTAGAAATTTTTTTTGAAACTTGCTGCTGAATTTTGAAGCCCTCTAATGTCTTCCAAAAGTAAAAACATGAAAACTTTATGATGCAAACATAAAGTAGACATATTGTATATGTGAATCAATATATAATGTATTTGGTATGTCCATTTTCCTTACAAGCAGAGAGCTTCATAGTAAGAAAAATGCAAAATTTTCATTTTTTTTCATCAAATTTTTGCATTTTTCACCAAGAAATGATGCAAATATTGACTAAAATTTACCACTAACATAAAGTAGAATATGTCATGAAAAAACCATCTCTGAATCAGAATGAAAAGTAAAAGCACCCCAGAGTTATTAAAGGGGTATTCCGGGCAAAACATCTTATCCCCTATAAAAAGGATAGGGGAGGAGATGTCTGATACGATGTCTGCCGCTGGGACCCCCTGCGATCTCCCTGCAGCACCCCGCATAGAATACGGCTGCTGCAGGGAGATCGCGGGGGGGTGGGTGCGCACAGCGGCGGGCCCCCCGCGATCAGACATCTTATCCCCTATCCTTTCGATAGGAGATAAGATGTTTTTGCCCTGAATACCCCTTTAATGCTTAAAGTAACAGTGGTCAGATGTGCAAAAAAACGCTCTGGTCCTTAAGGTGAAAATGGGCTTGGTCCTTAAGGGGTTGAAGCTGTATATTTTGCCTGCTGATGCATTTATTTATTATTATTTTTTTTTTACTATAGTCATGTTTCATTGAAATTATAGGAATTGCCTTTACCGTTAAAAGAATATACTAAATGTGGGTTTTCTTTGTCAATATGTACTCCTGTTAGGGAAAACATGTTTTTTAAAGGGGTATTCCAGGTAAAAACTATTTTTTACTTTCTTCTCCCAACTGACTCTAGAAAGCTAAACAGATTTGTAAATTACTTCTGTTAAAAATCTTAATACTTCCAATAATTATCAGCTTCTGAAGTTGAGTTGTTTATTTTTCCGTCTGACAACAGTGTCTTTGCTGACATTACTGCTTGTCCTGGGAACTGCACAGAGTAGAAAAGATTTGCAATGGGGATTTGCTTCTACTCTGGACAGTTCCTGAGACAGGTGTTATCAGAGAGCACTTGGACAGAAAAGAACAACTCCACTTCTGCAGCTCATAAGTACTGAAAGGATTAATATTTTTTAATAGAAAGAATTTACAAATCTGTTTAACTTTCTGGAGCCAGTTTATATATATAAAAACGGTTCAAACATCACATTCTATGTATTCTCTTGACAGTGCTATTAGACCTCATTCACATCTATAATCTGCTCATAGGATTGAGTGACCAAACATATTCTCTTTTTTTTCTTTGTTTGGTTTGCTTCATTCTTGAAAATGTTACATTTTTGTAATTAGTTTAATCTGTCATGTCTAATGGTAACCATACTGTCCTTGCCATTGGTTACCTTGTAGTGTATGTGTGTTGACATGTGTAAAAACAATCTCTTCTCTCTTCTATAAGAAAGTAGGCAGAAATCTGTAATATGTATTGAATAATACGATATCTGAAAACTAGGAAGCAGTAGAACAGGAAACATAGATAAGTACATGTTGATATACAAATTAATTAACAGTATATTATAAAATGGCTGAAATTCTAAAATGTTTTGAGTAGATCTTTTTGTGGCCAGGAGAATCATTGCAAAGAGGTGCACGTCTTCAGTTAACCCATCCTGGATTGGATGAATAGATCTTTCTTAGGCTTTGGGTAAAGCAGGGTATAACAGGGAAACTTAACAGCGTGGTCAACCCGCACTAACCTGGATATACAAGAAACAGGGTCACCCAAACTAATGCTTCTAACTGGGTTTAAATCAGTTCAGCCATTTAAAAGATCATCTTGTTGCTAATGTGGTAATTTCGTCTTATCTGCAATGGAGGCAGACTGATGGTGTAAGTGCAATGCTTTCTACCACCCGCTCTGGCAAGTAGAGGATGGGGTTATAGCCATAGTCAGCAGGAGAAAGCATTGCACTTACTGCAGTAGTCTGGGTCCTTTGCAGATAAGTCGTTTTCCAGTATCAAATAAAGCCCACAATATTGTCCATGGTAGGAGACAATACCCATAGCAAACCTATACTGCTCTGGACAGTTTCTAAAATGGACAGAGGTGTCAGCAGAGAGCACTGTGGTCGGACAGAAAAGAAATTAAAAAAAAAAATAACTTCCTGTCGAGCATACAGGAACTGGAAAGGTTAAGATTTTTATATAGAAGTAATTTACAAATCTGTTTAACTTTCTGGCACCAATTGATTTAAAAAAACAAACAAACATGTTTTCCATTGGAGTAACCCATTAACCTCTTCAGGACGTGGGGCGTATGCATACACTCTGCATCCCGAGTCCTTAAGGACATAGGGCGTATGCATACGCCCGTGGGAATTCCGGTCCCTGCCGCTAGCCGGTTGGGGTCCGGACCGGGATGCCTGCTGGAATCATTCAGCAGGCATCCCGGCACATCGCCGAGGGGGGTCCTGAGAACCCCCCATGTCGGCGATCGCGGAAAATCGCATGTCAATTCAGACATGAGATTTTCTGCTATTCCGGGCTGATCGGGTCTCTGGTGACCCGATCACCCGGAAAATAGGTATGATCAGAGCTGTCAATGACAGCCCCAATCATCCTGAGGGATAGGAGCGAGGTCGCAGTGCTATCCCCTGCCATTAGTCAGAACTGAATTCTGACCAATGGCAGCGCAGGACAGTGTATTGCCATGGAAACCCCCCGTTCTGCCCACCCCTGGATGTCGGGCAGAACGGGGGGAGAAGATGGAGGTCGGTACCTGGAGGAGAAGATGCGTGGGCACGGCCGATCGTCGCTGGAGACTGCAGAGATCACGGCGCAGGTAGGGAAGCGACGTTGGGGGGGGGGGGGGGCTTTTAGGAAAGTAGCAGTAAAGCGATCTTTACTGTGGCAACCACTAGGAAGGCCAAACTGCAACTCCCAGCATGCCCAGAAAGCCAAAAGGAGTTTGGAGACCACTGTTAGAGTGGTGCTCAAACGGTAGCCCTCCAGATATTGCCAAACTACAACTCTCAGCATACCTAGACTGCCCAGGCATGCTGGGAGTTGTAGTTCTGTAACATCTGTCCCTTCAGATTTTGCAAATTTCATGACATTTTTGAAAATTGCTGCTCTACTTTGAAGCCCTCTAATTTAAAAAAAAAGTAAAAATATGTCCATTTTATGATGCCAACATAAAGTGGACATATTGTATTTGTGAATAAAAATTAAATTTCTTTGGAATATCCATTTTCCTTACAAGCAGCTTCATTTTCATGAAATTTTGGGATTTTCACTTAAAAAGGATGCAAGTAACGACGGGGGGTGCGGGGGGTAACACGGGTGGAGAGGGGGGGAGCATGGCCTGCTTACCCGGACTGGCGGAGGCGGCATCCTGGAGCTGAGGTGGCAGCAGAAGGAGTGCGGCCGGAAAGTGCGGCGTGGAGAAGGCTGCAGTGAAGATCGCGGTAAGTGATCTTCTCTGTGGCCTTCTAAAAGCTGCAAAACTATAACTCCCAGCATGCCCATACAGCCAAAGGCTGTCTGGGCATGCTGGGAGTTGTAGTTTTGCAACATCTGGACAGTCACAGTTTGGAGACCACTGTGTAGTGGTCTCTAAACTGTGGTCCTCCAGATGTTGCAAAACTACAACTTTCAGCATGCACTGACTGTCTGGGCATGCTGGGAGTTGTAGTTTTGCATCATCTGAAGTGGCACAGTTTGGAGACCACTATAAAGTGGCCTCCAAACTGTAGCCCTCCAGATGTTGCAAAACTACAATTCCCAGCATGGCCAGACAGTCAGGGATGCTGGGCATGTACTTCTGCAATATCTGGCCCTTCGTATGTTGCAGAACTACAACTCCCAGCATGCCTGGATAGTCTGGGCATGCTTGGAGTTGTAGTTTTGCAACATCTGGAGGGCTACAGTTTGGAGACCACTACTTAGCGTTCTCCAAACTGTTTTTCCCCAGTTGTTGCATAACTACAACTCCTAGCATGCCCAGACTGTCCAGGCAAGCTGGTAGTTGTAGTTCTGCAACATCTGATATCGTAGAACTACACGCCCAGCATCCCTGATTGTCTGGGTCTACAAGGACATGCAAGTATAAAAAATTAAGATTTTGAATTTTCTCCTTCACTTTGCTGCTATTCCTGTGAAACACCTAAAGGGTTAACAAACTTTATGAATGTCATTTTGAATACTTTTTAGGGGTGCAGTTTAGAGATAAGCGAACTTACAGTAAATTCGGTTCGTCACGAACTTCTCGGCTCGGCGGTTGCTGACTTTTCCTGCATAAATTAGTTCAGGTGCTCCGGTGGGCTGGAAAAGGTGGATACAGTCCTAGGAAAGAGTCTCCTAGGACTGTATCCACCTTTTCCAGCCCACGGGAGCACCGGAAAGCTGAACTAATTTATGCAGGAAAAGTCAGCAACCGCCGAGCCGAGAAGTTCGTGACGAATCGAATTTACTGTAAGTTCGCTCATCTCTAGTGCAGTTTTTATAATGGGTTCATTTATGGGATATTTCTAATATGAAGGCCCTTCAAATCCACTTCAAAACTGAACTGGTCCCTGAAAAATTCTGATTTTGAAAATTTTGTGAAAAATTGGAAAGTTGCTGCTGAGCTTTGAAGCCCTCTGGTGTCTTCCAAAAGTAAAAACATGTCAACTTTAAGATGAAAATATAAAGTAGACATATTGTATATGTGAATCAATATATAATTTATTTGGAATGTCGGTTTTCCTTACAAGCAGAGAGCTTCAAAGTTAGAAAAATTTTTAAATTTCAATTTTTTTCATGAAATTTTTGAATTTTTCACCAAGAAATGATGCAAGTATCGACACAAATTTACCACTAACATAAAGCAGAATATGTCACAAAAAAACTATCTCGGAATCAGAATGAAAAGTAAAAGCATACCAGAATTTTTAATGTTTAGTGGTCAGGTGTTCAAAAAATGCTCCCGTCCTTAGGGTCATAATGGGCTGTAAGTATTCTTAAATTCACAACAGGATGGCAGCTCTTTTATTTTTATTTTTTTATTTAGCACCAACCTATTCCACAGATCATAAAAGTTAGCAACAAGTATGGTTAAATAATTTCTAGTGCTTGTCACTGGTATGTTTGAAAAAATGTCCCCTATAGGAGAAACGTTTAAAAATAAATAATTCCACTAAGTAATCGTATGAGGCTCGGAAGAGAGAATTGATGTGTAGATTACAAGACCGAGGATATTCTCACAAACAATTAGAAATAGCCGAGAAAATTGTGGACAGACGAAACAGAAATGACTTGTTACTCTCCAAATGCTGCCCTAAAACTGCAACTAAACCTGTTCTAGCCCTAACTTATTCACCTCAATTCAATAGAGCTTGTGGCATTATTTTGAGACATTTATATGTACTTAAGCAGGACCTGATTTTGGCTTACAGATTATCGGAAGGTTGTGATGTCTCAAAAAAAAGCTAAATCATGAGGGGGGAGATTTATCAAAACCAGTGCAGAGGAAAAGTTGACCAGTTGCCCATAGCAACCAATCAGATCGCTTCTTTCCTTTTTAGCAAGGCCTCTGCAAAATAAAAGAAGCGATCTGATTGGTTGCTATGGGCAACTGGTCAACGTTTCCTCTGCATCGGTTTTGACAAATCTCCCCCTAGGTGACCATATATCTTCCAACAATGTTGGTAGCAACTTACTTTAGCCAAAGAATTGGCTATGATGCCAGGGCTTTAACGGGTGCGGCAGACATCCATGCCGTACATGTAAATATACTAAAAAATGTTAAGTCATTTTCCAACGCATCTCACGATAGAGATTTTAAAATCAAACTATTTTTCAATTGCTGCTCCACTAGTATTGTCTGTCATTGAGTGCATCCAATGCAAATTGAAATATATAGGTTGTACCAAACGTAAATTTAAAACCAGAATCTTGGAGCATGTCAATGACATAGGCAACACTACTAGACGCACAATATCTGCTGCATCTTCCCACTTCAAAAATATACATGCAGGTTCGGATCGCAAGTTCGTGGCTTATGCCATTGAAAAGGTACACCAGCACTCTCGAGGAGGAGATTTGCACAGACGGCTTCTCAACTGAGAAGCCTTCTGGCAATTTACCCTCAACACGTTAGAACCTTTTGGTTTGAACATTCATAATGAATTTTTATATTATTAAAGTAGTTGTTCTGTGATAATCTATGGTTCTGTAGTGCTGTGAGTATATCTAATACATATTTTTCTTGAATCATTTCTGCTCTTGCTTCATTATAATTGTAAAGTCCCTTTGATTTGCTTTTATGTCAGCCGGAGACAGTGTGAAAGAGTATGTACATTTATTCTACTTGTAGTCTCTGCTGTTAGTATTAACATCTCGTTCACATTGAGTGTCCGGGTTTTTCGACAGGTTGTACCACCCACATTGATCACATGGTCTTAATCCATTGATTTTATTTCACCTGTGTATGCTCTGTTTTGTTCAACTGCATTGTCTATAAATAGAGACCTTGTGTATTTGTATGTTAGCTGTGACAAAGAACGGATCTCCGTTCAAAACGTGTCCAGTATTCTTCCACCATCCACTTGATGTATTGATCTTATACCTAATAAACCAGAATTGCATGACTCTGCTGGATCACTTGTATTTTCTCCATTGACGCCATGCACCTGGTCCAGGCAGATCCGCGCAGAGTGTTGGGGGAGGCGAGCTGACTCTCACTTGTGTATGTTTGAAATATGACATTATACATATTTTTCTGTCTATATTGTCAGGTTCATCGTTGGGTTAACTATGAGTCAATGCTAAAGGAATGTCTAATTGGAAGAATGGCTGTGAAACATGCATCATTATTGAAAGGTAAAAAGGGAGGTATTCAACCAGTTTTAACTCACCTCTTATTGTAGTTGGTTGTAAGCATTAAAGGGGTATTCCAGGCAAAACCTTTTTATATATATATATATATATATATATATATATATATAATCAACTGGCTCCAGAAAGTTAAACAGATTTGTAAATTACTTCTATTAAAAAATCTTAATCCTTCCAATAGTTATTAGTTTCTGAAGTTTTCTGTCTAACTGCTCAATGATGATGTCACGTCCCGGGAGCTGTGCATGATGGGAGAATATCCCCATAGGAACTGCACAGCTCCCGGGACGTGAGTCATCAGAGAGCAGTTAGACAGAAAACAACAACTCAACTTCAGAAGCTAATAACTATTGGAAGGATTAAGATTTTTTAATAGAAGTAATTTACAAATCTGTTTAACTTTCCGGAGCCAGTTGATATATATAAAAAAAAGTTTTGGCCTGGAATACCCCTTTAAAAAGGTTGTACAGGATAATAAAAAAAAAAAAAAAACATGGCTACTTTCTTTAAAAAAAAAAACAGCTTCACACCTGTTCACAGGTCTTTCCTGGTATTTTGGCCCCGCTCTATTATAGTAAATTTAGGTAAGCTGCAATACCATGCACAACCTATGGATAGATGTGACATTACTTTAGGGACCAAAAATTGCTATGTTTGTCTAATCTTGTAAAACCCTTTTAAAATATTTAGATTGTGTGTTTAATATGTATTTACCATTACTTTTACTTTTTTTTTTATTGCTGCTTTTATTACCTCAAGAAATGCTTTTCTGTGCAGTCACCAACAGTCAGATATCCCCTGTATGTTAGTGCTGGGACCCCTGTGTGATTGACATACCGGTCCCAGCGAATACTCCCCTTATAATCTTTAGGTGCGTGCCAAATTCACACTCGCTCTCCCGCCAATGTGAATTTTCAGAGCAAACGCTCGCTCCAGATGTTTGTCACCTCCATTCGCCTGTGCACTCTCTCCTAGGACTGTATCCACCTTTTCCAGCCCACCGGAGCACCTGAAAGCTGAACTAATTTATGCAGAATAAAGACATCAACTGCCGAGCCGAGAAGTTCGTGACTAATCGAATCACTGTAACTTTGCTCATCTCTAATAATAATCAAACCTTCATAGTTAATAATAATATATATCACATAGTAAACCTGATAACAATCTGCGTAGTAACTATGGTTACTACGAATAAAGTGTTTTATTGGTCGCCTTTTTTTTTTTTGCTCATGTCTCCTTTTTTTAATGTTGTGTTTTTTTTTATTTTAAATTATTTAAAAAAAAATTTTTTTTAAATAATATGAAAAACACTGGCGGTTGCATGTAGAAATTACACATGTTCACCCAGGTAATGCTAATGTTCATTGAGGGTCTGCTGATGCCTGTATCCTTATGTTACCCAAGTATGGAAAGGCATATGACTAGTATCTATTTTCCTTTGGAAGATTTTCTGTCTCTTGCCAGACAACTTTGTTTGGTTGGAGTTCACATCTAGCCTCATATTACTGACAGGGGTTATGCAACTGTTTTATACTATAATAGAATTGTAGGTAGGGCTATATCTCTATTTCATGTATGTGTAGCTATATTAATCTTAAAGTAAACGTAAATTGCAATTTTAATTGTAAATGTAATAACACTTGTATAGAGAGGGAGCGCGGCACTAAAGTGAACCCGTACTAATTAGTTACGCTTGCGTACGGCTGCACGACTCTCCTAGGCTGTTGTTCACATTCAGTCAGGGTGCTGAGTCACCACAGAAGGGTGATTTCCAGACATGAACAATACAGATATCACATGGTGTAGCAATTCTTCACATTCCTTTATTGTTGGGTATCATAGCCATAAAAACAGATAAATGGGACAACTACCTTTTTCGCAGGTACTTCCTGCTTCCACTGGTCCCTACACCATTCCATCACCATTCTGCCCTTAAATACATACAACTTTATTGACACACCTGCCTTTTGTACTATATACATAAAAAGGTGCAAACAGAACATATAGTAACAAATTACATACAGAGTATCTATACACTGCAAATGCATATTAAAATCAAATTCTATAAATATACACTAAGAGCAATGCAAAGGAGCATGTCTAGATGAACACACTGAGATCACTACGTTCATTCAGGCCACCCGGTCCTAAAGCCTGCGTTCTAATGATGAGACTCTTCCCTTCTACCAATCCCATAAAAGACATGTCCTCAATCCTACTGTTATGTTCTTCACAAATGTGTTTTATGAAACTGGAGACCCTTTTCCTGTAGCTATGGAGTGAACAAGTGCTGAAAATCTAGTGTTAAGGGCTCTGATGGACTTACCGATGTAATACAGACCGCACGTGCACCTGATGGCATACACCACAGAGCCCATGCGGCATGTAACACATCCGGCAACTGTCACCATTTCGTGACCTAATTGTATCAACTTTCCTGGACTCATATATGGGCACCATTTGCATGTACCACAGCAGAAATTGCCTATTGGTGTATTTTTCTGTAACCAAGTGTCTGCTGTATTCAGACGACCTTACGCTAATGCATCTCTCAGACTCTGTGTTCTCCTAAATATTACCAGGGGCTTATTCTTCACTGCATCCCTCAATATCTAATCCTGTGCAAGGATATGTCATTTACGATACACTTCATTTTTGACACATTGACCCATAGGGCTAAATTCAAAGGAAAAAAAACAAAACTTCTTCCATTAACAGATTTTTCTCTCTTTGCTATTTTTTTCTCGAGTGTATCTCGATTCAGGATCCTAGCCCAATCAAATGCTTTCTTTAACAATTTATCTGGATAGTTTCTTGCCTTGAGGCATTCCATCAGTTTACCCGCCTGTTGGTCAAAGGATAGTAGTGAGTCATTGACCCATCTTAGGCCTCACAAACTGGCCATAAGGGAGAGATTTCTTTACATTCTCGGAATGGTAGCTATTATAAATCAATAGTGAATTAGTGGCAATAACCTTGCGATATCCCTGGGTTTCTATTTGTCCAGAGCTCACATTTATCGCCACATCTAAAAGGTTAACCTCTGATCCCCCAAAACACTTGTAAAGCACATGTTGAAAGTATTATTTTTCAGATAGTTCGCACATTCAAGGAACAAAAATAATACTGTTATATCACAAGCTCTGGAGGGTACTGTGGAAAGTGGACTCTGCTGCTGCACTCCAGTACGCTTCCCTGTAAGTCGTACTATAAATTAATTGTACAATAAAAATGAGCAGGAGTGTGCGTTGAGTTTAATACTCTGCATGCACTCCTGCTCATTTTTATTGTATAATTCAAGGAACAGTTCTTTTACTACCCGCCCATACTAGAATGACATCATCAATGTAACGGTAGTATAGCTTAATGTATTGGATGAATGAATTGCCCGGGGAGAATACCATGTGTGCTTCCATTTCGGCTAGGTAGAGGTTAGCTAATGTAGGGGTGACAGGCGTCCTCATCGCTGTGCCTTCTAACTCTATGTACCACCTATTATTAAATTGGTACGCCTTACATTTTAACACTACACTTAGTAGTTCACATGGAAAATCTTTTACCTGGGGTCCAGTTCCATCAGCAATTTGTAATTGACTATGGACAGCCTGTATACCCGCATTCTGTGGGATACGGGTATACATGCTCTCAACGTCAAGACTCGTAAGACCTAAAGGATGGATCCCAACCAAAGTCCTGAAGGACTCTAAGTAGGTCGCCAGAAGCACAAATGGTATTCTCCCTGGGCAATCCATTTATCCAATACATTAAGCTATACTACCGTTACATTGATGATGTAATTCTAGTATGGATGGGTAGTGAAGAACTGTTCCTTGAATTTGTGGACAATCTGAATAATACTTTCAACATGTGAAAATTTACTGCCACTAATTCACTATTGAGTTATAATAGCTACCATCCTGGGTATGTAAAGAAATCTCTACCTTATGGCCAGTTTGTGAGGCTAAGACGGGTCACTGACTCACTACTATCCTTTGACCAACAGGCAAGTGAACTGCTGGAATGCCTCAAGTCAAGAAACTATCCAAATGAATTGTTAAAGAAAGCATTTGATCGGGCTAGGCTTCTGGACCGAGATACACTCTTGAGAAAAAAAAACATAAGAAAAGCAAGAGAGAAAAATCTGTTAATGGAAGACGTCTTGTTTTTTTTCCTTTGAATTTAGCCCCATGGGGCAATGTGTCAAAAATGCAGTGAATCGCAACTGACATATTCTTGCACAGGAATTGAGATATTGAGGGATGCAGTGAAGAATAAGCCCCTGGTAACATTTAGGAGAACACAGAGTCTGAGGGATGCTTTAGTGAAAGGTCGTTTGAATACAGCAGACATTTGGTTACAGAAAAATACACCAATAGGCAATTTCCGCTGTGGTACATGTAAATGAAGCCCATAAAGGAGTCCAGTAAAGTTTGTACAATTAGGTCCTGAAATGGTGACAGTTGCCGGATGTGTTACATGCCGTACGCGCTCTGTGATGTATGCCATCAGGTGCACGTGCGGTCTGTATTACATCGATAAGACCATCAGAGCCCTTAACACTAGCTTTTTGGAACATGTTCGCTCCGTAGCTACAAGAAAGGGATCTTCCCGTTTGATAAAACTAATAGTACATAACAGTCGGATTGAGGACATGTCTTTTATGGGGTTGGTATGCATCAATGCACTGCCAGGTGGGGTTGCATCAATGCGTCTTTGCTTAGAAATGAAACGTCTCTTATCATTAGAACGCAGGCTTTACGACAGGGTGGCCTGAATGAACGTAGTGATCTCAGTGTGCATCTAGACGTGCTCCTTTCGCTTTGCTCTCAGTGTATATATTATATAATTTGTTTTTAATATGCATTTGTGTATAGATACTCTATATGTCATTTCACTGAATGTTCTGTTTGCACCTTTTTATGTATATAGTACATGTCCTGTCATTGCTAACAAAGGGTTACTTTGTAAGGCAGGTGTGTCAATAAGGTTGAATGTATTTAAGAGCGGTACGGTGATGGAATGACAGAGACCAGTGGAAGCAGGAAATACCTGCGAAAAGGTCGTTGTCCCATTCCTCCACTCCTCTGGTTTTATGGCTATGATACCCCACAATAAAGGAATGTAAAGAATTGCTACACCATACGCGAGTGCCGTCACCAATTTTTCATTTTTTTTTTTTTAACTGTAATTTTTATTCAAGTTTTTCAAGTACACAGAAACAAAGCAAACAGCAATGAAGGGATAGCAATTCCAAAAAAGAAGGCGAAAGTACAAGAAAATATAGCAAAATTGTTGGCGATATGTCATCACTATATAGTCAATGCACAAAGACACTAGACGAGAACAAGAAACAACAAGAAGGGGGATGGGGAAGAGGGGGGGGGGGGAGGAAACACAGACAACGAACCAACATCAGGTCCCCATACCTCTTGGGACACTGAGTCACACAGCAACATGAGTGTGTCCAAGGGTCATGGACACTAAATGGCTGATAGACAAGGCTGCAGGAGGAACACAACCTACAGCAACACTGCTGTAACACAGATTTTTACCAACCATGTGCCTCCAGCTGTTACAAAACTACAACTCCATGCATGCCTGGACAGTCAAAGGATGTCTGGGAGTTGTAATTTTGCAAAAGCTGTAAGCACACAGATAAAGGCAACACTGCTGCAAAACGGAGTTATCCAAACACTGTACCTCCAACTATTCCAAAACTACAAGTCCAAATATTACAGGACTTGCAAAGGATGGTAAACATGAATGACATAGGAAGATCTAAGTTACACACTTACCATATTGGCTTTGCTGTTAGAGTACAGGCAATATCCAATAATCATTGTGAGTGTACAGCATGAAACCAGAGAGGAAAGGGTTACAGAGCAGCGCTGCCAAGCTCCCGAGAGCAGTGAATCAGCAGAGTTAGGGAAGGGGAGGAGTCATTACAGTGCAGACAAGAGGGGCACGCCCCCTCCCTTTGAAAATATGGAAAAGACATTGAGCAGCTGTAATACACTATTTTGAAGTGAAATATGGGTGATAGAGACATAAAAATTACATGTACATTATCAGGATGAGCAGGTACTGAGTAACAACCTTTTTATTTTTTTACGCTTTTAAATATATCTCAGAGATTTCTAGGCTGCTTCTTCACTAGAAACTGAAAATGTCTTATGATTTATAATAAATTAAGATTACAAAGCCCTATATGGTAGTTTGCTTTATTAGAGGTACCATGTCTTTTTTTCCTGTTTGTTTGTTGTTTTTTTTCGGTATACTCAACACCTCGGCCAATATGACACTCAATTAATATAGTCAATATTTAGTCATTTAAACCACAAACATTCACAACTTATTTGTCTGTGTTTTTATTTGCAGGTTTAAATTCAACTGAAAACCCAGAAAAGAGATGCCGAAACGGTCAGTTTGTAAAAAAAGCCACTTGTTTTATATATTTTTTTAAGTTCTAAATCTTAACCTTTTCCCGCCAATGGACGGGCAGTGATCAGCGACTGGAGACGGCATCGCATATTGCTGGGTACCTGCCGCAGCTGTCAGGAGCGGAACTGCACTCTGATCCTGACAGTTAACCCCTTCAATTCTGCAGTCAGTGTGACCGCAGCACCGATCGTGGTGGCAGAGAGAGGGAGCTCCCTTCATTCTCCATTGAGACCCTTCGATGCGATTGCTGGGTCTCATTGGCAGCCATGACAACCAGAGAACTTAGAACGGCCTCTGGTTACCTAGCTACGAAAGCCGATTAGGCTCTGTCCCAGACAGGTGTCCGTGTAGCACTCACAGGCATAAAACATTGCAGTACACATCTGAACTGCAATGTATTATAGATGTCAAGTCCCCAAGTGAGACAAAAAAAAAATAAAAAAAAATAAATATATATATATATATATATATATATATATATATATGTCGAGTAGTTAGGAGTAGCCGTATTAGTCCAGTGATGCAAAATCATCTGTAGTTGCAGTATCTTGTAATACCTTTTTTATTGGACTAACAAGATTATGTAGAGACGAGCTTTCGGGATTCCTCCCTTTATCAAGTCATAAGCATTTCTGAGCTCACAAGGAGAAAACACACGTTCTATGTCACAAAATATGCAGGGGTTAAAACAACATATGTGGAGAATGGACATTAAGTTGGGCCATAAATTGTATAGCTATACGACGATAGACTACAGATAAGGATGGGGGGGGGGGGCTGGAGAGCAGAGGTGAGAATGGTGGTTATGCTGGACAGAGGAGAAAGGACAATTTTACTACAGGACCATAGACTGAAGAAAAGACTTAGACAGGGGAGGGGGAGCAGGGGTGTAATGGTGTTAGAGCAGGGAGAGGGAAGACAGTTTAGCAAAGGTTATAGGAAATTTTGATAATGGGATAAGAAGCTTAAATCCACATTAAGTCCTCTGTTCTTGGAGTCATAAAAAACTATAATTTTGGCTTCAAATGTCTTTCTTTCCTGGGTGTTCTTGAAGTTTCCTTTCAGGATCTTGATTTTGAGGTCTTGTAGGGAGTGACCTGTTTGGGTGAAATGGTGTGCAACTGGGGAGCAATAGTCCTTTTCTCTATGGTTGTTGATGGACGATCTGTGGAGGTTCATCTTTTTATTGAGTTGCTGACTGGTCTCACCAATGTAACATCCCAGGTCACACTTGGTGCATTGTATCATGTAGACTACATTCTCTGTGGTGCAGGAGTATTGTCGCTTGATGTTGTATGTCTTGTTGTTGTGGGAGGCCTTAGAATTTGTGCAGATGTGTTGACAGAGTTTACAGCGTGGTTTGATGCAGGGTTTGGTCCCGTTGTCTGTATGTCTGTTATACCCACCGATCCCAAAACAGGGACATTCTACATGCTCCCAAAAATCCACAAATCTGGAAACCATGGCAGACCAATAATAACAGGTATGGACACACTAACTGAACAGATACCTGGTTTGGTAGAAAACACACTAAAACCCTTTGTTACATGCACCAGCAGCTTCATACAGGACACCAATGACTTTCTTAACAAACTGAGTCAGATTATGAACTTGCCTGCCAACTCCATATTGGTAACAATGGATGTAGAATCTCTGTATAGTAACATCCCACACAGAGATGGAATTGAGGACTGCTCACTGTTTCTCTCCTCCCAGACCCACAACCAGAAATACAGCCCTCAGATCATCACCAAACTTATAGAATTCATTCTCACACACAACTACTTCAGCTTCAACAGTGAAATATACCTACAGATGAAAGGAACTGCTATGGGGACCATGATGGCACCACAATATGCCAATCTGTTCATGGCTGATCTTGAAGAGCGATTCCTGAATACCTAAATTCACAAACCCTACACATACTACAGATACATTGATGATATCTTCATTGTTTGTACTGAAGGAGAGGATAAACTCAAACAATTTCATGATGCCTTCAACACATTTAATCCATCCATCAAACTCAAAATGGACTTCTCTACAGAAAGTGTAAACTTTCTGGACACCACTGTAACTATAAACAAGGACACAATACAGACATCTGTATACAGAAAACCCACAGACCGATCCAGCTATTTACACAATTCAAGTTCCCATCCGTCGCACACCAAGAAAGACATCATATACAGCCAAGCCATCAGGTACCACCGCATCTGCTCCAACCCTGATGACAGAGACACACATCTACAAATGCTAGCTGAGAAATTCAAACAAAAAGGTTACAAACCAAGGACCATCCATAAGAAAATCCACTCTGCTCTTCAAACACCACGTGAACACCTGCTGCAATACAGAGACAAACAAACCTCATCACGCATACCACTGGTATCCACATACAATCCCACCCTTGAGGAAATATGCAAAATCATCAAGGACCTGCAGCCAATACTAGCAGAAGATGAGGTGTTAAAGCAAATCTTTCCTGAACCACCCATCTTGGCCTTCAGACAACCACCCAACTTAAAACAAAAGCTGGTCAATAGGAAACTACCCACAGAAACATCAGATACAGACAATGGGACCAAATCCTGCATCAAACCGCGCTGTAGTAAAATTGTCCTTTCTCCTCTGTCCAGCATAACCACCATTCTCACCTCTGCTCTCCAGCCCCCCCCCCCCCCCTCATCCTTATCTGTAGTCTATCGTCCTATAGCTATACAATTTATGGCCCAACTTAATGTCCATTCTCCACATATGTTGTTTTAACCCCTGCATATTTTGTGAGATAGAATGTGTGTTTTCTCCTTGTGAGCTCAGAAATGCTTATGACTTGATAAAGGGAGGAATCCCGAAAGCTCGTCTCTACATAATCTTGTTAGTCCAATAAAAAAGGTATTACAAGATACTGCAACTACAGATGATTTAGCATTATATATAATATATATATATATATATATATATATATATATATAATTTTTTTTATATATATATTTAATAATACAATAGAAAATAAACACACACAATCTCCTTTCTACCCCCCCCCCCCAAAGAAATAGAATTATATACACATATTTGGTATCGCCCATAACAACCCAAACAATAAAACTCTTATATCATTATTCAACCTGCATGATGGTGAATGCCGTAAACAAAAAAAAATATATATATAAAAACCTTGCTAAATTTACGGCTTTATATCAATGCCACCTCTGTAAAATGGCACCTCTAAAAATCACAACTGCTACCAAAAAAAAATTGCCATCGCACAATATTGTTGGTATAAAAATAAAAAAATACAGCTCTCAGAAAATGGCGATGCACAAACAATTTTTTTTTAAATAAAAAGTTTTTATAGTGTAAAAGTAATAAACTAAATGAGGTATCGACATACTTATCTTGTCATTAATACTGCATGGTGAACGCCGTAAAAAATGAAAATATTTTCCCCAAAATTACTGCTTTTTGGTTATCCTGACTCACTAAAAATGTAATAAAAAGTGATCAAAATGTCAGACATACCCCCCAAAATAGTACCATTGAAAACCGCTACTTATTCCGTAAAAAAATAATCCCTCACACATCTCCATTGGTAAAAAAAATTGTTACAGCTCACAGAATATGGGGACACTCGATTTTTTTTGTCATGTAAATGGGATAAACCATAAATTGTATGAATTAGGTATTGCCATAATCGTACCGAACTGCAAACTGAAAATAACATGTAGTTTATACAGCATGAAAAAATTTACCATTTATTTTTTTATTCGTACCACCTCATAAAATATGGAATAAAAAGCAATCAGAGTGCCACATGTACTCCGAAATGGTACCAATGAAAACAATAATTTGTCCTTCAAAAATATTTTACAATCCAAAGGCCTCTGCATCTTGACAAAGTTTACAAAATATCCTAAATAAAAGGAAGACCCAAAATCCACAAGGTGTTCTGTCATGTCTGAGGCCTGTGTGTGTCATGTAGCGCACAAGGGCCACATATGGTATATTTCTAAATATGTCAGAATTAGGGGAAATAATATTGAGTTGCGTGTGTTACTGAAAAAAATGGGGAAAAAAATGCATATTTGCAAAAAAAAAATGTTTAATTCCACTTCCACTTTGCTTTAATTTCTGTGAAACACCTAAAGGGTTTATAAACTTCCCAAATGTCATTTTGATTACGTCGAGGGGTGCAGTTTTTATAATAGGGTGATTTATAGGGGGTTCTTACATACAGGCCCCTCCAATCTACTTCATCGACTGGCTCTAGAAAGTTACAGATTTGTAAATTACTTCTATAAAAAAAATCTTAATCCTTCCAACTGCTGTATACTACAGAGGAAGTTGAGTTGTTCTTTTCAGTCTGACAGCAGTGCTCTCTATCACCTCTATCTGTGTTAATAGCTGTCCAGTAGGAGCAAATCCCCATAGCGAACCTATCCTGCTCCGGACAATTCCTGATACAGACAGAGGTGTCAGCAGAGAGCACTGTGGTCAGACAGAAAATAACTTTACAACTTCCTCAGTAGCATACAGCAGCTGAGAAGTACTGGAAGGATTAAGATTTTGTTTTAAAGAAGTAATTTACAATTTTGTTTAACCTTCTGGCACCAGTTGATTTAAAAAAAAGTACCCCTTTAAAGCTAAAATTGGCCTGGTCCTGAAGGGGTTTAAAATTGTAAAAAGAGTCCTAAGTCAGAGAAGTTATATCTGTGACTGTGAAAAGCTAGAAGACTACTAGTATGCCAGGGATAACCAGCAAACTGATGAACATTAAGTCATACAGTAGCTGCTCTCATCATGTTGTACAAGACAGTTTTAGTGTTCATGTACTTACTGTAGATGGGTGTAAAAGGATAATCCAATGTGAAAAAACGTGTATAAATATTGATATAAATATTATATACTATTTCTCCTTCCTTTTCTAGTGTTAACAACTTACTCTTGTTTCCCTATGTAAATTGTACGGTTTAAGTAACTCCCAACACAGGGTTAATAATACAAAGGTTTATTCACTAATACAAAATACACTATGTAACTTTAGCTAACATATATATAAATGTATCACTGGGGAATTATTCTTCGATAAGAACACCCCTTTCCCCATGAGACTTCTCACTATCAGGGTGTATTGATAAAGATGCCCTTGGAGAGAAATATTAAACTATATATATGAAGTTAAGGAACATCCAATAAGGCAGTGATGAAAAAATAATATATAACTTTTATTCTGATTCTTTTTCTAAAATACGAGAATTAAAAAGTCCATAGCTAACAGTATAGTTGGTCAACACAGGACCGTGCTCATGAGATGGGTATGGGGTAACAGGTGAATACCTATATCTAAATAGTCCTACCTCATCCTAGGACTATCCCTCACTACATTTAGTGTGGGTGGGGGTGGGGTTTGGTGATTTCCACTCGCAGGTGGTAAGCTAATTAATCTCTCATACTCCTGTCCAACGCGTTTCTCCCACTTGTTTTAAGGGTTCATCAGGGAACCGGGGAGGGAATAATAGGCTACCAGTATATAATCATATCACACAAGGGTACATAGAAATAGGTATATATGGACTAAATTCAGATCAGTAGTTAGTCGAGATCAGTAGATGGTCAAATACAGACCAGATAAACACTAGATAGAAGAGATGGATATGTCAGTCAGTCACTGGCAAGTCGGAACCACAGTTGATGTCCAGATTGGTAAGTTTACAGTCCGAAATAGTCATTCAGAGTGATGTGTACACCGTCAAAGAGTCCAGAGTCAATCTAATAACCGCAACCCACCATGTCATAACTTTAAATTCAGTAAAACATATCAATTATCTATATATAACACCACAGCCATATAGGGTATGTGTTATCACATCCATGTAGATTCCAATATTGGCGATGGCACAGAGTGATTATTACTTCCACACAGGTATATAGTAACACTCGGGTTCTATACATATATAGATGAACTGTGAAGACATAATTAGACAAAAAGATGTGTTTGTATAAGGAATGTTATGATAAGATGATATAGACAAAAATAAATAAATAAATTCATACCTTGGTTTTAAATAACCATGTATGAAAGCTTGGATGATTGATTCTCCTATGTGGACTGGCGGCGTTTATTGTACTCTGGAACATGTGATCTAAAACAAGCATCATATTCCATTTACATTATGCATTGTTGCTAGTTGTCATTTATAGCTCACTTCTTATTTATTATTACTACTCACCCCAGCAAATGATAATGCCCTGGTAGATCTACTGACAGATTGCCATCTAAGGTCTAATTAGACCTTTCACTTTGGGGCCTGAAGTGAAAGATACAATACAATGCAGTGAGAAAAGATATGTGCCCAAAATTGGACGCATATAGTTTCCAACAATAACGGAGCCCTCCCTTGGTCTGAAGGCACTTACCCTGTCCTTGGCCTCTAGATGCTTGGACATCACTGGATGGAAGTGATGTGTCATGATCCCGGCACTCTCACTGTTTTATACCAGTGAGCCGGAAGTATGTCATAGGAGACGCGGCTATGTGCCTTCGTTGTACTTATTAGGTGAAACGCATCCGTCCCCGGAAGTTGCTGGGTATGGAACGCAGCCCTTACAACTTCTACTGCCGGATGCATTAAAGCAGTTCCGGTTAGTGGAACGCACATGCGCTCCAGAAGATAAATTCCGGCCTCCTTTTTAGTGTGATGTTCCGGTTGGTGGAACGCAAATGCGTCTCACCACCGGATCACTCCGATGGTTAAGTTGGTGGAACGCATATGCGTTTCACCGCTAGGTACATGGGGCAAAATGCATAGTTTGGGGGGCCAGTAAATGGAAAAATTGCTAGGTGTTTTGCTACAAACCTAGACAGTTTAGTATCTTTACAGATATTGAATACCAGTGACTGAAGGACAATTGATAATGGATGCATGAAGATATTAAAGTGTATATATATTTTATATAGTATTGCACATAGTATCATGGCCAAATAACGTTCCTGCGAAGAAGGGGAGTATCTATAACATAGAATATTCCCAATGGTTAGTGGTATAGATTAAATCAAAGAAAGAAAGGGGGGGGGCACAAATTAGAGGGAGTCATTTAGACCCCGTAATGTAGATTAATCAAGGTAAAGGTGAAATACCTTGAATAGAAGGCAAAAGATGAGAGAATAAGAGAAAGTCATTTAGACCTTCGTGGTGATAGGGTACCAAATACAGTTCCTGCAACAATAGGTAATGTCTATAACATAGAATGTTCCCAATGATTAGTGGTATAGATTAATCCAAGTGAAAGTGAAATACCTTAAATAAAAATCCCCAAAATGAAAGGCACAAATGAGAGGGAGTCATTTAGACCACGTGGTGATAGGGAGCCAAGACGGTAGATCCACTTGGTTTCCTTCTGCATCAGTATCCTGTCTTGATCGCCCCCTCTTGGATCTTTCATCAATACTTCAATGGCTTGAAATTTGAGATCATACATGTTTTCACGATGTTTGAGATGCATGTGAGTTGCAATGGGTTTCTCTCTTTGATGTTTAACATCACCCATATTTTCCAAAATTCTTCGCCGAAACTCGCGGATGGTTTTACCAACATAATATAGCGGGCAGGGGCATTTAGCCAAATATATTACTCCTTTGGTTTTACAATTTGCATACTCCTGGCATTTGTATGTTTTAGTTTCATCAGGTCCACAAAACTCTTTTGTTACATGTATGTATTTGCAGGCTTTGCATTCTCCGCAACGGTATGTCCCCATCACTGGTTTATCCAGCCAGGTTCTCCTTGCTTTGGGTGGAGTATAGTGACTGTGGACCAGTACATCATTCAGGTTTTTTCCCCTACGATATGTGATGACTGGTCTTGGTTCCACTAGTTCACTCATCAATGGATCCGAGCTGAGTATTGTCCAATGTCGATGTATGATATTGCGGATCTCTTCTGATGCCGCATCAAAGGTTCCAATAATTTGAGTCGGAGCCTTCGCCGAAGGGTCCTTTGGTTTGGACTGGAGTAGAGGAATCCTGTCTAGGGGTCTTGTTTGTTGGTAGGCTTCCCTTAGAATTTTATCTGGGTACCCTCTTTCCCTGAATCTTTCCCTAAGTTTCGCTGATTCAATTTTGAAGGAATCCGTGGATGAACAGTTCCTTCGTAGGCGCATGTATTGCCCTTTTGGGATGCCCCTCTTAAGTGGGTAGGGATGATGGCTGCTCCAGGTAAGTAGATTATTCCCTGCAGTAGTCTTTCTGTGAATGGTCGTGTCAATCCCCTCTTGCTGATTTTTTGACAGTAGGACATCCAAAAAGGCCAATTGGTCATTGTGGATTTCTGAAGTGAATCCAAGGCCTATCGGGTTGTCATTGAGTGATGTCATGAATGCATCAAAGTCCTCCCTGGATCCTGACCAAATGACCGCTACATCGTCGATGTAGCGGCCCCAATACTGTATATGGTGTTGGTATGACTGGTTAGATTCCCCAAACACTATGATTTCCTCCCACCAGCCCAGGAGCAAGTTGGCATAAGTGGGCGCCACTGGGCTGCCCATTGCCGTGCCCCTGAGCTGGTGGTATAGGACTGAATTAAAGATGAAAAAATTATGAGTGAGTATGAAATGAAGAAGCGATAGGATGAATTCATTATGTAATGCAAACTGGACCCCTCTGCTTCGGATGAAATACTGCACTGCTTTCATTCCTGCCTCGTGGGGTATTGAACTGTAGAGTGCTTCTACGTCTATAGAGCACAGCCACCACTCTTGTTCAATACTTAGGTCCTGCATTTTGCTCAAAAGGTCCTGTGTATCACGTAGGTATGACGGAAGACTTGTGACAAAGGGTCTTAAAATCTCATCCAGATAGATTCCACAATTTTGTGTTAGGTTGTTAATGCCTGATACTATTGGCCTGCATTTAAGAGGTTGCAGTCCTTTGTGTATCTTTGGTAATCCATAGAAGGTCGCCAATCGAGGTGCTTTTGGTAGCAGAAATGAGTATTCTTTATCGTCAATTAGTTTAGAGGTCACTGCCTCTTTCAGGATGGATTCCAATTGTTTATGAAAGATCTGAGTAGGGTTGCTGCTCAGAATACGATATGTTGTGACGTCTGACAAGATTTTACAACACATTTCTGCATATTGTTTATGGTCCAACAGTACTAGATTTCCCCCTTTGTCTGAGGGTTTTATGACGATTGATTCGTTCTGTTCCAGATGTTTAAGTGCTAGATGTTCCTTCCGAGATAGATTGAAGCCAGACACCTTAAAGCCATTCAGTGACCTTTCCAACTCGTGGCACACAACATCAATGAAGGTATCAATGCAGTCCCTATCACCTATAGGTGCCAAGAGGTTACTTTTATTACGGCAGGTGGAAAAGGGGCCTTGTCCAATGACTCTGTCATTTTCATCCAATAATGATGATAATAAATTGACCCCTTCCAGATCTGTTGTATCTATGCCCAGTTCTAAGCATTTCCTTTGATCATGTAATTTAAAGAACTTTCTCCATTTCAGACGTCTCCCAAATAGATGAATGTCCTTTATCCAGGTGAACACATCGGGTTTATTCACCGGGACAAAGGACAGACCCTTTCTGAGTACCTGATTCTCATCAGTTGTTAGAGTATGAGATGAGAGGTTTACAATCAAATTTCCCATCTCCATTGGTTTGGTTTCACCACATTTCAATTCTTCGCTAAAAAAGAAGAAGATGAAGCAGAGGGAGAGGGGGAAGGCAGGGGTTGTTGCATATGTGTGGGTAAAGGGGCGGCTGCTTAGGAGGAAGAAGTACCAATGGTTCCAGATGTTTGTGGTTGTGTATTCGGTTTGCTTCCGCCTCTCGGTGTTGAATTGTTTGGTTTGGATCCTTTTCCTCGTCCTCTGTAATTGTTGTACCTCCCTGTCCCTCCATATCGGGTGGTATATGGGGAACGATTCCATTGTTTCGTCGGACGTTCTGAGTCAGAGATGTCTGTTTCTGATGATGAAACTTCTGTATCCGTATACTGCGATTGCTGTTTTAACAGTACTGTATACGCTCTGTTTTCTCTGAATTCACTGAGATCACGCACAAATTGATTGTGTTTTCTTTCTTTTAATAATGATTTATATTTTTCAATGTTATTTTGTAGTTCTGTTTCTTTTTTGTTAAAATCCGGATCAGTTTTTAAACTGGTAGCTATAGTGATGCTTTCATTCAATTTGGTGGTGGTGGTTTGTAATGTGACCCGCTCCTCCTCTAATAGAATTTGCATTAGGCGTAGGGAGCTGGCAGTGGCCTCCTTTTCCCACTTTTGCATCAAAGTGGGTGTCCGAGACCTCGCTGCTAATAATAAGAAGTGAGCTATAAATGACAACTAGCAACAATGCATAATGTAAATGGAATATGATGCTTGTTTTAGATCACATGTTCCAGAGTACAATAAACGCCGCCAGTCCACATAGGAGAATCAATCATCCAAGCTTTCATACATGGTTATTTAAAACCAAGGTATGAATTTATTTATTTATTTTTGTCTATATCATCTTATCATAACATTCCTTATACAAACACATCTTTTTGTCTAATTATGTCTTCACAGTTCATCTATATATGTATAGAACCCGAGTGTTACTATATACCTGTGTGGAAGTAATAATCACTCTGTGCCATCGCCAATATTGGAATCTACATGGATGTGATAACACATACCCTATATGGCTGTGGTGTTATATATAGATAATTGATATGTTTTACTGAATTTAAAGTTATGACATGGTGGGTTGCGGTTATTAGATTGACTCTGGACTCTTTGACGGTGTAAGCATCACTCTGAATGACTATTTCGGACTGTAAACTTACCAATCTGGACATCAACTGTGGTTCCGACTTGCCAGTGACTGACTGACATATCCATCTCTTCTATCTAGTGTTTATCTGGTCTGTATTTGACCATCTACTGATCTCGACTAACTACTGATCTGAATTTAGTCCATATATACCTATTTCTATGTACCCTTGTGTGATATGATTATATACTGGTAGCCTATTATTCCCTCCCCGGTTCCCTGATGAACCCTTAAAACAAGTGGGAGAAACGCGTTGGACAGGAGTATGAGAGATTAATTAGCTTACCACCTGCGAGTGGAAATCACCAAACCCCACCCCCACCCACACTAAATGTAGTGAGGGATAGTCCTAGGATGAGGTAGGACTATTTAGATATAGGTATTCACCTGTTACCCCATACCCATCTCATTAGCACGGTCCTGTGTTGACCAACTATACTGTTAGCTATGGACTTTTTAATTCTCGTATTTTAGAAAAAGAATCAGAATAAAAGTTATATATTATTTTTTCATCACTGCCTTATTGGATGTTCCTTAACTTCATATATATAGTAACATATATATAATACACTACATGACTACTTAGCCCAGACTTTGCAGAGCTGTATAAATGATGTTCTCTTTGAACTTCCGCACAAATCTATACAGTCATGGCCGTAAGTGTTGGCACTCCTGAAATTTTTCAAGAAAATGTAGTATTTCTCACAGAAAAGGATTGCAGTAACACATGTTTTGCTATACATGTTTATTCCCTTTTGTGTGTATTGGAACTAAACCAAAAATGGGAGGAAACCTGACTACCTGGCCACATAGCCACCTACCTGACTACATAGCTCCCTACCTGGCTACCTACATAGCTATGGACCTGGCTTCCAACCTACATAGCTACCTACCAATCTACCTATCTGGCTATCTACCCACCCACATTTTTACCTACTTGTTAATCTATCTACTTACGTACCTATCTACAGCCGTGGCCTAAATGTTGGTACCCCTGAAATTCTTCAAGAAAATGAAGTATTTCTCACAGAAAAGGATTGTAGTAACACATGTTTTGCTATACACATGTTTATTCTCTTTTGTGTATATTGGAACTAAACCAAAAAAGGAGGGAAAGAAAGCAAATTGGACATAATGTCACAACAAACAACAAAAATGGTCTGGACAAAATTATTGGCACCCTTAACTTAATATTTGGTTGCACACCCTTTGGAAAAAATAACTGAAATCAGTGGCTTCCTATAACCATCAATAAGCTTCTTACACCTCTCAGCTGGAATGTTGGACCACTCTTCCTTTGCAAACTACTCCAGGTCTCTCTGATTGGAAGGGCGCCTTTTCCCAACAGCAATTTTAAGATCTCTCAACAGGTGTTCAATGGGATTTAGATCTGGACTCGTTGCTGGCCACTTCAGAACTCTCCAGCGCTTTGTTGCCATCCATTTTTGGGTGCTTTTTGACGTATGTTTAGGGTCATTGTCCTGCGTTGACACCTTACATAAATGTTTCTCTTCCGTCCACGCCAAGGGAGATAAGCTACTGTGCCATGGGTAGAAAACTTCTTGATAATGTTGCGCACTGTTGACAAAGGCAAATCTAGATCTCTGGAGATGGACTTGTAATCTTAAGATTGTTGATATTTTCAAAACAGTTCTCTTCTCTTTCTGTTGTCCATGCTTAGTGTGGCACACACAGACACACAATTCAAAGACTAAGTGAACTTCTCTCCTTTTTATCTGCTTTCAGGTGTGATTTTTATATTGCCCACACCTGTTACTTGCCCCAGGTGAGTTTTAAGGAACATCACATGCTTGAAATAATCTTATTTTTCCATAATTTTGAAAGGGTGCCAATAATTTGGTCCAGCCCATTTTTGGAGTTTGGTGTGACATTATGTTCAATTTGCTTTTTTTTCCTTCCTTTTGTTTAGTGCCAATACACACAAAGGGAATAAACATGTGTTTACTACAGTCCTTTTCTGTGAGAAAAACTTTGTTTTCTAGAAAAATTTAAGGCGTGCCAACATTTACGATCATGACTGTATATCAGTCTGTTCAGCTCCTCCTTCCTACAGACTGGATTGTATTTGGCAGATTACTTTTATCATTTTAACAACATATGACTTACCTGTATGACAAATATCGGGTCTGGATGTATACAGTAGCTGCAGATGACACCCTCTGTAAGTACTGGTCATTTTACCTTTTTAGGTGCCATGGACAGTAGCACTAGCAGCATTTAGAAGGTCAGGAAAAAAAATCTTGAGAAAACTGTTAAGTTGCTGCAGTGAGAAGGTTATTGTCACTTATTTGTTTAGTCTTATTGGTTTAGCACTTATTGGTTTAGCTACTTTTCCATAACCTACCAGGTACAAAACCAAGCAGCAAGAGCTTAGTACTACCAGTCTTGCCCTTCCCATAATAATAATTACCAGCCTGCCACCATCCAGGCTCTAAGCCTCATATTTTGAGGCTCGGTTGGGGGGGTGGTGGTGGTGGTGTTAGTCTAAGCCCATAAAATGTCTAACACTAAGCCCCAGGTTAATAATGGACACCATTAATCTAAATACATTGACCATTTTATAAAAAAAAAAAATCTTCTTTCCAAAGCAGTCTACATAAGGATCAAGGATTCAGGGTCCCAGAAAAAAAATAATAATAATTTGGTATTTAAAACTATGAACATAAATAAAAACATACTTACCTCTCTCGAGCCAGTGCTCTCCTGCTACAAGGTTTCCTGGCCAAAAGCAGAAGCTGCATCTGATTTTGGGTGCACCATCTCCATTAAGGCGCCCTTTTGCTTTTTGCCCTGGAAACCCTGTGGCATAAGGCAGAAGTATATAAGACAGCGTTGTGTCCATGGACATAGATTTCCAAAGTCAGGTGCAGACAACCGATTAACAGTAATTTTAGGGATGCATAAAGCATCTGTAGCTCACTGTCCCTACACTACTTTCCATGGCATGCTATGTTTAATTGAGAAGGGTGTCATGGAAATTATGGAACACAAATATATGTGAAAGACAGATGTCCTGGCTCCCTGCAAAGCTCTATTTGCTAACAGTATGCACTACAAAAAAAGATCATGCATAAACAAATGATTGCACAAAATTGACAATAGAAATGTTTTTCTTTGAAAAGATTCAAATATAATACAGTGGTCAGCATTCATGGCACAACATAAACACTGGGCTTTGTTACAAGGAGAACAGCCTGCCCATGTGGATAAAATATTATCAGTGGAAAAAAGAATTAATAGAATTAATTTTCTTTTAATACTGGATCACTAAGAACCATGAGCCAGTTCCCTCTTAGAATACTTTTAATTTCATTAGCCTCACAATTATAATTTGTTATAAAATTATATTTGAACTTCTTTTCATTTTATTTTCTTTATTGTCTCTAATTTTGGAAGAAGGAAGATCTGATTGTTTGATACTTTTTACTGTATGGTAGGCATTTGTGAGTAAACTATCCGGATACCACTTGGCTGAGAAGCGTTCCCTTAGGGTAAAATAAACATATTATATAAAATAAAGCTGCCTGAAGGGTAAAATAAACATCAGAAGTACAATTTTTACGGATTCTTAGATATTGACTATAGGAAACGATCTGCAGCAAATTTTGGTAGTGAGCGCTCCTATAGTCCAAAAAACGATTTACATCCATCAGTTCTAGTAAAATTTTCAAATCTAAAAATTGGCCTGCAAAGAAAAATGTTAGGTGACCTGAAGTCCCCACATATTAGAATTCAGAAATTCAACGAATTCCCTAGCTTGAAACCCAGTACCTGTCCAAACATAAAACGGATAATCTATTAACAGATGAAAAAACGCAAAATGTGAACTGTAGAACTCAGAATTTGCTCAGACTGATACCATTCCCTGATGGTCAGGGTACGCTCAGGGTGGTGAGACAGTGGGGGGCTTAGAGCAATAAAAGCAGAGACATTTTCATGTCCATGATCTTTCTCAGCATGTAGCGTTCTTGAACGTATAAACTTTTTATATGTTGTACTTCTTGGCAAAACGCCAATCTTTCTAATATACTTCATAAGAATATTGTATTTCCCTTCCTCCGCCCTTTTTAAGGTCAGTGCCCCGGTTTCATGCCAGACAGCCAGGATGAACAAAGTTTGAGGGAAAGTGCAATAATGCTACACAGTCTTCTTGATAGGGTAAAGTGAGGTAGAGCACCAACAGGAGAGCATCACTGCACCTGCTTTAATTGCTATAATCTAGGGATCGACCGATATCGAATTTTTTTTTTTTTTTTAGGGCCGATACCGATAATCTGTCACCTTTCCGGCCAATAGCCGATAACTTATACCAATATTCTGGTATAAGTTATCGGCTATTTCAACACACACACCCACCCCTCCCCGGCGGGGCAGAAGCCGTTGCAGATCAATGATTTAAAGTGGGCGCTTTTGAAATCAATGAACTGCAGCGGCTTTTGCCGGGCCAGAGACCGCTGCCGCCACCCGCTTCTCTCCCCCTGCCTGTCCTGGGTCCTGAGTCTAACCACCACAGTTGCCCCATAGTCTTCCCCCCCCCCCCCAATCCTCTGCCCACATACCGACGCCGCCCCCCCCATCCTCTGCCCACATACCGCCCCCGCCCCATCCTCTGCCCACATGCCGCTGCCGCCCCATCACCTCACCCCATCCCCGGTGTTATAATTACCTGTTCCTGGGATCCGCGACCCTTCTGGCTCCGTCGGCGTCCTGCGCTGTCACTGTGCGCACTGACGTTGACGTCGCCTTGGGGACGTTAATCGTCATTGCGGAGCACACACCAACAGCGCAGGAGCCAGAAGGATCGCGGACCCCAGGAACAGGAAATTATAACACCGGGGATGGGGGGAGTCGATGGGGCGGCAGTGTTTTTTGTGGGCAGAGGATGGGAGGGAGGCAATGGGGCGGCGATATGTGGGCAGAGGATGGGGGGAGGCAATGGGGCAGCGGCATGTGGGCAGAGGATGGGGGGGAGGCAATGGGGCAGCGGCGGCGACGGTTGTATCTCGCCGGGGGGCGGGGCATGGGCGGGGCATTATCGCCATATCGGCTAGGTAATTGCAGATACCGATAACGTCCAAAATCGTGATTATCGGCCGATAATATCGGCCAAACCGATAATCCGTCGATTCCTACTATAATCCCCCACTATCTTACCGCCATGAGCTTACCCTGACCGTTCATGACATGACAGGTTTGTATTTTGTGCAAATGTTGAGTCATACTTCTTGAATTAGATGCACAGTAGGCATTACAAATATTTGTTATGGGGTTTTGCTTTTTACCCTAGCTTGGATTGACACATTGGTTAATAAGTTGCCCTTCTATGAAGAGAAGTTTTTTGTTTATAGTCTTTTCAAATAAATTACAGTATAGTTTGATTTGTAGTAAGATGTTCTAGTTACTATACATGTATATTGTTTTATTTAGGTACACATCCTAGCAATGTTTCACAGGAGGCCTGTAAAGCATTTAAGCCCAGGTTAGTATGCCACCCCCTCTGCAATTTAATATTTTGTGACCACAGCATCTGTCTGTTTTTTGTTTTCTAATTTGAATGCTGAATATTTGTTTTTTTTGTCATTGACTTTGGCCTCGATGTACATTTACATTGTATCGTATAGCACAAGCATACAGTATGCCATGTATGTATGATAGTTGTACAATTAAACTGACTCCAAACTGGGGATGATTTTTTTAAGCCTTTTTTGTTAGCTGTGGTGAAAAATGTGACTTTTAACCCTTTTACACCAGTTGCACCTGTTTTCAAAAAGTGGGTGTGGACCAGTGTAAAGGGGCATGACCTAACCCTGAGTCTAATTTATTACAATATACGCCAGTAAACTGTTGTATATTGCGGCAGAAATCTACTCCAGCTTGGAGCTGCCATACGAGACAGGCACAGCAACGCCTGCCATTATGAGACAGGCACAGCAATACCTGTCTCGTATGACAGACATTGCTGTGCCTGTCTAGCCTCTTCGGCTGAGCTGTCGGGACTGTAACTAACTGTAACTAACCTATGAAATTACCTCCAAATTGCTTGTCCATACACTATGTACTTCAACTTCATTTGTTGTGCTTGGTACTTGGTATTTATTATGAAACACACGGGGTCCTATGAAACCCATGTTGTAAAACCTTTTATTTTATTGCAAACTGAACTTAAACGTCCAACTGGTCTGCATATGACTGTTTTATTGTTAACATTTTAATGGAATCCTCCAAAAGTTAGATAGCACATACAAAATCTGATGAACTGAGGGTACAAGGGTGATACCGACACAGAGTGCTTGTATTTTATCCTGAGGATGCCAATAACGCCTGCCATATATTCCTTCATCCAAAATTGTTGGTACCCTTCTGTTACAGACAGAAACCCACAATGCTCCCTGAAATAACTTGAAACTGAGAAAAGGAATAATATATTAAAAAAATCCTGAAAAGTAACTTATGATATCTGACATTGGGGGAGATTTATCAAAACCTGTGCAGAGGAAATGTTTCTGAGTTGCCCATAGCAACCAATCAGATCGCTTCTTTCATTTTTCAGAGGCCTTTTCAAAAAATGAAAGAAGCGATCTGATTGGTTGCTATGGGCAACTCAGCAACTTTTCCTCTGGACAGGTTTTCATAAATCTCCCCCAAGATTACTTTTGAATTGTGGTTTAACAGAATAATTTTAAATAACAAAATAATGAAACTGGCCTGGACAAAAAGGAAAGTACCTCTAGAAAAGAGCGAAAATAATTTGACAATAGGAACATGATAAACTAAGGTGTATCCTGTAATTAGTGTCACAGGTGTCTCCAAACTTGTAATCAGTCAGTTTGACTATTTATAATGTGAAAAGTAGTCACTGTTTGGTATCATGATCACAGAAAGCCAAGGGGAGATTAGAACTAAAATTATAGACAAGCATGTTAAAAGTAAAGGCTAGAAGACCATCTCCAAGCAGCTTGATGTTCCTGTGACTACAATGGTACATATTATTTTGAAATTTAACACTTTAAGGAGGCAGGGCGTACATGAGTGCGCGTCAGATTGGAATGGTTGCGGCTGTTATGAGAAGTTAGGACCCCTTGCTAATGAAGGACATCACCTATATGATGTCCGGCATTAACTTTTTAAACTTAACTAATTAAATTGCATAGCTAATGGCGTATACTTTAAAAAAAGAAAAAAAAGCCCAGAATTGCGTATTGTGGTCACTTCATGTACCATAAAAAATGTATTAAAAAAGGTTAAAAAAGTGTTTTCAATTCTGCCCCCACAAGTATGTGTGTGTGTGTGTATATATGTATATATATATATGTATATATATATATATATATATGTATACATACACATACACACACACTTTTTAATTTTTTTGTTACCATAGATTTGGTGCTAGGATGAGTGATGTAATTACAAAGTCCAATGTGTGACACAAAAAACAAGCCCTCATATTGGCCTGTAAGTGGAAAATGTAAGTGTTTTGGCTAATAAAATGCAAGGATGAATAAACAATGTGCAAAATAAAAAAAAACAGCGTCCTTAAGGGGTTAGGTCCACTGGACTGTAGACAACCTCACTGAACGTGGCTGCAAGAGGATAATTGTTGAAAATATTAATGAAGAAGGATAATACGATTGGTAATCAAAGATCCCATAAGCCCTATAGGCTTATAATGTAGGGTATTCTCTTTCAAACGAGGTGCCACTCGCCAGAATCTGTGGACCCATTACAGAGAATACGTGAACATAAAAAAAAAATAAAAAAAAATAACAATTGCACTTTTAGTGACAATCGTGCCACTATCTGCCGCCTGTCCCTTCACTAACATTCACTCTTTCTTCTGCTGACTCTGCTTCCCACAAATCAGTTGTGCAGCCACAGATACAACAGCTAAAGCAGTGATGCATCCCCTTTCTCAGCTGTTAAAAATGATGTCAATAGATGATATTATGTTATATATTTAAAAAATTACCCTTATAACTTTGTTTTTCCATCTATGGAGCTGTTGGGGTTCATTTTTCGGGCTGTTAACTGTAGTTTTCATTGGTACCAGTAAGGGGTATATTTGACTTAAATGGTGTTTTTATATTTTTTTCCATTTCTTTTTTTGGGGGGGGGGGGGCGGGCGCTATGTGATAAAAAGAAAAGAAAAAACAATTCCGGAATTTGGATTATTTTATTTTTCATTTACGCCATTTGCTGTGTGGGATCAGTAATGTTACATTTAAATAGCTCTAACAATTCCTCAGGCTACTATTTTAAAAATGTTTATTTTTTATTTTATTAAACTGTTTTAGTCCTGAACCTGCTCCATACACCCCTAATTGCGCTATGACATATCAGATCCGTTATGGGTTGGAAAGGGGTTAAAAAAAAACATTAATACAGAACAGTTAGCATAAACATTATACAAGTTAGCATAAACATTATCTTCACAATTACACTTAGGATTTGTGTTTTATAAGTCTGGTATCTCAGTCTCTAGGGTGCCCAGTTTTACCCTTTTATACAAGCACCTCTTTTCAGTACAGAACAACACTACACATACTGTTCTGCTCTTTAACCTCTTAGGGACGAAGGGTGTACAGGTACGCCCTTGCTCCCTGCTACTTAAGGAACAAGGGCGTACCTGTATCATTCAGCAGGCATCCCATGCAAATGTCTGTGGGGGTCCTGAGATCAGGGTTTTACGGCGATTCCGGGCTGATCGGGTTGTCTGATGACCCGATAGCCCGGAAAATGGGGATGATCGGAGCTGTCGAGACAGGTCTGACCATCCTGAAGGATAGGAGTGAGGTGGCAGGGGTGCCACCTCCTCCTATCCCTTGCGATTGGCCGATCAGGACTGATCAGCGAATCGCAGGGCAGGGGCTGGGGTGAAAGTTCATTTGGGGCAGAGCGTGGGAAGATGGCGACGATGTGCGCAGGGCTGTGGAGTCAGAGTCGTGGAGTCGGACGAAATTTTGGGTACCTGGAGTCGGCAAACAACGCAACCGACTTCGACTCCGACTCCTACTAAATTTAGATTGGAATAAAAAAAAATTAATAAATAAATAAAAAAATAAAAAAAAATAAAAAGCAAGTTTAAATGTCCCAATTCACAAAAAGTTATAATTAATGAATTCTCTACTTTAAGAATAAAGACCAATGCATGTAGTGCCTCACGTAACCGCAAAACGAACATGTTAAGTGACCGTGAAGAAGCATGCTTTTCATGTGCTTCACTATATGGCACGCAACGCACAAACAGGAGCGGCAATACTTATTATTTCCATAGTGTTGTATTCTGCTGTTACAGGGAACCCATGGGTAACCTAGTCTCTCACTTAGTGAAGGGAATGGAGGGTCAATAGTTCAAGACTGAAGCTGTAAACCATTGGAAAAACTGCTGCTATTCAGCTAAGGCTATAAAAACTTGTAAACTCGATTGTTAGCTTAAAGGGGTACTCCGGCCCTAGACATCTTATCCCCTATCCAAAGGATAGGGGATAAGATGTCAGATCGCCGGGGTCCCGCGAGTTCGCTCTGCGCGTAATGACGGGCAATACAGGGGCCAGAGCATCGTTATGTCACGGCTCCGCCCCTCGTGACATCAGGGCCCACCTCCTCAATATAAGTCTATGGGAGGGGGCATGGTGCCCCCTGCCATAGACTTTCATTAAGGGGGCGGGCCGTGATGTCACGATGGGCGGAGCCATGACATCATGCTGCTCCGTCCCCTGTATCACCCGTCATTACGCACAGAGCGAACTCTCTCTGTGCAGTGATGATAGCGCGGTGCCGAAGCGGCAATCCCGGGAGTCCCCAGCAGCGGGACCCCGGCGATTTGACATCTTATCCCCTATCCTTTGGATAAGGGATAAGATGTCTAGGGGCGGAGTACCCCTTTAAACTTTAAACATGACTATGGGATTCTACTAGGGAAATCTTGTTTTATAATAAATGCCCCTTCCTGGATCCTGCCACTGCCCTATCTTCAGCAGCAGTTCAGCACACAAACTGTTCAATACAGTAGACTGTTGGCTTCCCAGCCAGTAGTCCTGTGGTAAGGACATGTATGTTGCCTTTCTTTCCTTCAAGGAATGTATAAAATACATTCGCATATTAAAACAGAGTCGGAGTAGGGGAGTCGGAGGTACAAAAACTGCTGAGTCGGAACATTTATCTACCCACTCCACAGCCCTGGATGTGCGTGGGCCGTGGATGCGGCAGGGACCGGCGGCAGTTACCTCCGATCATGCGGGGACCAGGGACCGGATGTGCAGCGGCGGTATCAGATGCTGCAGTGAAGATTGCCGTAAAGTGATCTTCACTGTAGCTTCCAGGAGTCTTGCAATATCTGGAGGGCCACAGTTTGGAGACCACTGTGCAGTGGTCTCCAAACTGTGTCCTTCCAGATGTAGCAAAACTACAACTATCAGCATGCCCAGACAGTCCAGGCATGCTGGAAGTTGTAGTTCTGTAACATCTGGCCCTTCAGATGTTGCAGAACTACAACTCCCAGCATGCCTGCACAGTCTCAGCATGCTGGGAGTTGTAGTTTTGCAACATCTGGAAGTGCAGAGTTTGGAGACCACTATACAGTTGTCTATACAGATGTCAATTCAAAGCATCCCGAGACTGTCCAGGCATGCTGGGAGTTGTAGTTCAGTAAAATCTGGCCCCCGAACTACAGCTCCCAGCATGGAGTTGAAGTTTTGCAACATCTGGAGGGCTACAGTTTGGAGACCACTACACAGTGGTCTCCAAACTGTTCTCCTCCAGTTGTTGCATAATTACAACTCCCAACATGTCCTTCGCCTGTTTGGCCATGCTGGGAGTTGTAGTATTGCAATAACTGGAGGCACACTGGTTGGGAAACACTGTCTGTTTCCTAACTCAGTGTTTCCCAACCCGTGTGCCTCCTGCTGTTGCAAAACTATAACTCCCAGCATGCACTGACAGACCATGCATGCTGGGAGGTGTAGTTTTGCAACAGCTGGAGGCACACGGGTTGGGAAACACTGAGTTAGGAAACAGACAGTGGTGCAGAAACACTGTGGTAGTCTGTTAGGGTGCATTCACACCACGTTTTTGCTTTACAGTCTACGTATACGATTTCAAGTTAAAAACCGTATGTAACTGTATAGAAAACTGTATGCATTGACTTAACATTGTAAACCGTATGTCAAATGCATCATCCAGTTTAGTCTGTTTTGCGTCTTATACGGTTTTATCCATTTTTTGTTTTTTTACCCGTACCCAAAACAGTAGTCTACCACGTTTTTGGTCCGGGTGAAAAACTGTATTAAACCGTATACATTTTTTTCATAACATGGGAGTCAATGGGAACCGTACAGAACCGTATGTGCGTACGGTTTCATCCAGTTTTCACCATATGGTTTTTTACTTACATATGGTTTTTTTCACCATATGGTTTTTCATCCAGTTTTCACCATATGGTTTTTTTTTCATGGAATTTCAATCAAACAAGTAAAACTTTATTCAAAACGGAGTGAAAAGTTTAAAAACTTATATGTTTTTTTCTTTAAAAAAAACGATGCAACCGGACATCATTTTTCAAACCGTGTATAGTTTTCAACCGTATGTGGGTTAAAATTTGTACACACGTTTTGATACAGTTTAGTTTGAGGAATCCGTTTTTCATCAAAAACCTGATACGGGAACTGTATTGCAAAAATGTGGTGTGCATGCTCCCTTACCTGACTCACGGTTTACCAATCCCAACCAGTGTGCCTCCAGCTGTTGCATAACTACAACTCCCAGCATGCACGGTCTGTCAGTGCATGCTGGGAGTTGTAGTTTTGTACATTCATATGAATGTACGCTAAAACACTACACTAACACATAATTAAGAGTAAAACACTATATATAAACTACATCCTTACACTGCCGCCCCCCCCCCCCCCAAATAAAAATAAAAAACATCTTGTACGTCAGTTTTTCTAAAACGGAACCTCCAGCTGTTGCAAAATAAAAACTCCCAGTCATTGACCTTCCAGGCATGTTGGGAGTTTTGCAACAGCTGGAGGCTCCCTGTTTGGAGAAAACTGACATACAGCATTTTGGTGGAGGAGGCAAGTGTAACTCTTGCATCCGGGTACACCCCTATGAAAATCCCTAATTTAAGCCTCAAATGCGCATGGCGCTCTCTCACTTCAGATGCCTGTCTTATTTCAAGGCAACAGTTTAGGGCCACAGTGTCTCTGTACTTGGGAGAAATTGTGCTACAAATTTTTGGTGGCTTTTTCTCCTTTTACCCCTTATGAAAAGGTAATGTTGGAGTCTACACCAGCATGTTAGTGTAAAATGTTTTTATTTTTTACACTAACATGCTGGTGTTGCTCCATACTTTTCCTTTTCACAAGAGGTAAAAGGAAAAAAAAGACCTCCAAAATTTGTAACACCCTTCTCCCAAGTATGTAAAAATACCCCATATGTGGACGTAAAATGCTCTGCGCGGCGCACAACGAGGCTCAGAAGTAAGAGCGTAGTTACAGCGGTTCTGGCATAAACGCAATATAATAAAAACCCACATGTGGCCCCATTTCGGAAACTACCCCCCTCACGAAACATAACAAGGGGTACAGTGAGCATTTACACCCCACAGGTGTCTGACAGATTTTTGGAACAGTGGTCCGTGAAAATGAAAAATGTAATTTTTCATTTGGACAGCCCCCTGTTACAAAGATCTGTCAAATGCCAGTGGGGTGTACACCAGTGGGGTGTTAAGGCTCACTGTACCCCTTGTTATGTTACTTGAGGGGTGTAGTTTCCCAAATAATATGCCATGTGGGGTGTCTTTCGCTGTTCTGGCACCATGGGCACTTCCTAAATGAGACATGCCCCGCAAAAACCATTTCAGCAAAACTTTTCAAAAGCTCAGTGTCGCTCCTTCCCTTCTGAGCCCTCTAGTGCACCCGCAGATCACTTTACATAGACATATGAGGTATTTCCTTACTCGAGAGAAATGGGGTTTCAAATTTTGGGGGGAATTTTCACCTATTACCTCTTTGTGAAAAAGAAAAATTTAGGGTAACATCAGCATTTTAGTGAGAAAAATAAAAATTTTAATTTTCACGTCCAACTTTATTGAAAATTCGTCAAACACCTGTCGGGTCTTAAGGTTCACTGTACCACTTGTTACGTTCCTTGAGGGGTGTAGTTTCCCAAATAGTATTCCATGTGGGGTGTTTTTTTGCTGTTCTGGCACCATGGGGGCTTCCTTTTTTAAATATTTTTTTTTATTATTTTTATTTCAGTACAAAAATTACAAAACCCAATGATATTCTGTATCACAATAATTAGATCCCCCCCCTTTGCAACCTCCCCCATCCCAAACCATCCACCCTCCACCCCTCGCTCCCATCCCCCCCTCCTCCCCCCCCAATTTGCCAGCTAGGTTGTTTGCCCCCATCTATCCCATTCCATCATTAGCTTAGGAAAGCTCTTTTTCCCTTTGTGGAATAACAGTTCATACTTAGTCTGCGTTACCTCTGTTTCCCATTCCTTAACTGATGGCAGTTCTGGGGAGAACCATTTCCTTAATAACAATATTTTTGCAATTCCAAATATTTTTAATATAGCATCATTCCTTGGTGTTTCCATTAGGCCAATACCCAGGATAGCTCCTTTACTATCTTTGCTCAGTATTCTTTTCATGCTTTTTTCTGTTATGCGGTATACCTCCTGCCAAAATCTAGTAATCAATGGACATCCCCAAATCATATGTAATAAGGCTGCCTCTTCTTCTCTGCATTTGGGGCATTTCGCGTCTAGCCTTCGATGTAAAAATGTTGGCGAATATGGAACCCTGAGAGCCAGCTTACTAAATGACAGTCTATGATTCAAATTCATAGAGGCCCGTATTATATTCTGGAACACCTCTCTCCATTCTTGCATATTTATTGTACCTACTTCTCTGGACCAGTATAACCTAGCTTTGTGTTCATTATTTACCATATCAGCTTTCACCAGGCCTTTGTAAATTTTCCCCACAATCTTATTAGAGGCACTATGCATGGCGAAAATATAATCCATTAGCTCATGGGTACAGATTTCCCATCTTGGGTTTAATTGATCTTTTAAAAATGCATTCCTTAACTGGGCGTAATGTGTATCTACAGTTATGGCCAAGCCCAAATTCTACACGAAGTGTTTACCATTCCTTAATTTTTTTACCCTCTACTAATTGATACACTCTCGTAATTCCCCTTTTTTCCCAATCTATATACCCCTGCAATTTCAGTATTTCTGGAAAAAAAGAGGTTTTTCCAGATGTGTGTAAATTTTAATATTCCATTTATTCCTAGTGCTCGTCTAATATATTTCCATACTTTTATAAACATTTTAAAGGTGTGCATCCCTGTCCCTCCCCCACACTTATATCTACCATCCTCCAATACCTCTATTGGGGATCCACCCGTATCAGCCCCCATATTTAGAAAAAAGATTTTTTTAAATTTCTTCCTCCTTACCTAAAAATTCAATTTGTGCAGCAATATAGTAAAATTGTAGGTTTGGTACGCCAAATCCGCCTTCACCTATTGAGGGGCTAAAATGCTTATACTTAATGTGAGCCTGTTTCTTATCCCCCAAAAACCTGCAAATCTCACCCTGTATCTGTTTAAACCAATGTTCACCAAGCCATATTGGCGCTACTCTTAAAATATGTAGAGCCATTGGTAGTATAATAATTTTAATCAGTAAGACTCTTTCAGCGAGATTCATCCTTAATCTCCCCCAAACTTGAATTTTATTTTTTATTTTTTGAGCCAATGGAACAACATTTAAGCCTGCAAAGTCCTCTATGTTCCTTGACATTTTTGCACCCAGATATTCCAGTGCTTCCGATTCTTGCAGAACATAGATCTCCCCAGGTATCGACTGTTGTTCCCCTGTTAATATCATAAGACCTGATTTTTTCCAATTAATTTTAAAACCTGAGTGGCTTCCATATTCCTTCACTATCTCCATCACTTTCGCAAGTTTGTTAGCTGGGTCCTTGATAAATAGCACTATATCATCAGCATATAATATTTTTTCCTTTTCCCCATTTACACCAAATCCTTCAAATTCTTCAGTCACTCTTATTATTTGAGCAAGAGGCTCTATGAATATGGCGAGTAAGAGTGGGGAGAGGGGGCACCCCTGCCTCGTCCCTCTTTGTAGAGTGACAGAGTTTTGAGAGATTACATTATTTATATTTATCCTTGCACTAGGAGCTTTATATAAAGTTTTGAGACCCTTTAGAAATAGGTCCCCCAAATTCATACATTTTACTACGCTGAAGAGGAATCCCCACTCCACCCTGTCAAACGATTTTTGCGCATCCAGTGACAGGATGGAGTGGGGACCCACATCACCAGCTACTTGCATGTTTAAAAATAGGCGTCTAATATTATTGTAAATATTTCTCCCAGGGACAAAGCCCTTTTGTTCTGGACTAATCAGTTGTTTGATAACACCTTGTAAGCGCATTGCCCATATCTTTGCCAAAATCTTTTGGTCAGTGTTTAACAGAGAGATGGGTCTCAGTGTATCCATCTCCTCACTTCTCTTGCCCTTTTTCAGAATTAAAATTATAATGGCTTCTGCCATCGACGGGGATAACTCCCCTTTTCTCAAGGATTAATTAAATACCGTTATTAGGCAAGGCAGTAGGGTATCTCTAAATTTCTTATAAATATCGAAAACTAACCCATCCGCTCCCGGAGCCGAGTTATTAGGGAAAGAGTCCAACGCTTTTTCCACTTCTTCTAAAGTAATATTTTTTTCTAGGTCGCCTCTTTCTATATTACTAATTTTTGGTAATTTAATCCGGTCGAGAAAGTATTCTATTTCTTCATCTGTTCTATCACTTTCTTTAGTATATAACTTGGAATAACTGGAAAAACTGCATAGCTATTTGGGTTAGACCTTCTTGATCTCTAACTTCCTTCCCTTTTTTATCTTTTAATATTGAGATCCTCCTCCCCTCCTTTTGATTGATTATGTTCATAAACATTCTGTTGGTTTTACCTGTTTCTGTATATTTCCTTTGATTCCTGAAGAAGATAGTGTGTCGGGCTTTTTCTAGGAGCATCTCTTTATACCTCTCCTGGATCCCATTCAGTATATTCCAATTTTCTATACTTGGATCATTAATATACCGCATTTCTGCGCTTTTAATTTCTTCCACCAACACTCTCTCTTCTTCCCTAATTTTTTTTTTAATCTAGTTATATTCCTTATTAAAAGTCCCCTGAGATATGCTTTCAAGGTATCCCATACCATCAGTGTACAAGTAGACCCAACATTTATATCCTAAAATTCCCTAATTTCTTTCTCTAGTTATATCATCAATTTTTAGCCAGTGCGGGTTAATATACATACTCCTGTTCCCCATTTTTACCTCCTGTTTTTTGATTTGGCAGATCACCATAGCGTGATCTGATATACTTCGAGGTTCATACGAGATTTTTTGAATCAACGCCAATGCCGAGCTATTAGTAATTACGTGATCTATACGTGAGGCTGTTTTATGGGTAGCATTGAAGCATGAGAAACATTTAGTATTTTGATACATAATACGCCATGCATTCCCCCAAAACATTTCTTTACACCATTTATATAAAGGAGTCTCTACATTCCCCCTGTCCTTTCCCTGCCAGTCCAGTGCATTATTCATTACACAGTTCAGATCTCCAAAGAGAAAAAAAGATCCTGGTATTCCGTGTCTGCCATGAAAAAGCCAGTGCTTGGAGAATTTCCACTGAAAAAGGGGGAGGAATGTATACAAATGCAAGAATGGTTAGCCCACCACCCAAATTAGCATACAAAAATACAGACCTACCCCTATGGTCCGACTGTGAATTGATAACATGTATATCTACTGTTTTATGAATATAAACAGTAACTACCGAGGAATACTCTGAGAATGTTGAGTAGTAGGTTTCCTTTGCCCAACCACGTTTAAGTATCCCTAGCGAGTCACTGGTCACATGCGTTTCCAGAAGACATACTATCGCAGGTAAATGTTTTTTTAGCCTATCAAAAACAGCCACCCTTTTAGGTCTATTCTTCAGACCTGTAACATTCCATATTATAATTTTCCTTTTGTTATCCATCAGACTATTAACTCCTATCCAGGGCTCGACAATACAACCCAGCTGGCAACCTACCCTCCCATTCGAGCTTTTCCCAAACCACCCACCCCTTCCATCTCATCCCCACTTCCCCCCCAACCTGCATCTTGACCCGCATCTAATATGCCGATCTCTATACTACACTTAACTCCTGTCCGCTCCTTCGCCCATCCCGGCCTTGCTGAATAAACAGAATTACATTATCCCCTTCTCCATCCATTTATGTGCTTCCCACTCTGAGCCAAAAAAAATACACTTGATCTTTAAAAACAATCCTAAGTCTGGCCGGAAAGAGGAGTGAGAATCTAATTCCCGCTGCATGCAGTCTCTTCTTGACCGCGTTAAATGACATTCTTTTACGTTGCGTGTCCCTTGAAAAATCCGGGAAGATGAACACTTTGGAGCTTCCATACTGGATTTCGCCCCATTCTTTAGATACTTTAAAAATCACGTCTCTGTCCTGTGAACACAGCATCTTTAACAATAGTGTTCTGGGTGGTGCACCTGCTGGAGGTCTCTTACTGGGGATTCTGTGAGCTCTTTCCACGTGGAATAATGTTGTTAAGGACTGAGGATCAGCCAGTTCTTTCAGCCATTTCTCAGCAAATTCTGTGGGATCATTGGTCTCCTCTCCTTCTGGGAGGCCAATAACCCTCAGGTTACATCGCCTAGATCTGTCCTCCAGGTCTGAGACTTTTTCTTTTAACCATTTATTATCAGATTTAATAGCCTCCCATTCTTTTCTTAAGTCTCCTATTTCTTTCTCCATACGAGGGATCGCTTTTTCAATCTGTTTGACTCTGTCCTTGATTTTGTTTGTATCCTCCCTGATAATAGACACATCACTACTAAGCGAGCCAACTTTAGAAGTTAAGTCCGTAAGAGATTGATAAAATTTTTCCACTCCTTTTAGTATTGTTTCCAAGACCTGTGTATTTGATTGAACACTTTCTACCCCGTCCTCTGTATCCTCATTTTGTAGTGCAGAAAATCTGGACCCGTAAACAGTTGTCTCATGGGCTGTCTGCTTTTGAGTTCGAGTCTTTATTGTGTGAAGGGGAGATTTCAAATATTTCTCCATCCTAGAAGGGTTTAAATGCTCGTTCCCAGCGCCACCAGATCTTCTAGGGTTAAGTTTTGGAGGCATTTCACATAGCTATGTAGTGAACTCTACAGCATATATAAAGTTGTGCGCTGTGAAATATATAAAACAGTATGGAGGTACATTTTAATTGCAATCATGTATGGGGAGGGGCTTATGGCTCAGCATATTTCAGTAAGGCATAGAAAGTCACTGACTTACATTTTAGATGTATCTTGCAAGGATAAGAAGATCTCAGTGAGATTGGTAGTTCAAATGTAGGAGCTGTGAAGCAAAGTATGTACAATATAAGCAAGTGCCTCCACAAGCATGGCCTCATGCCGACCCAAAATACACCTCTTATCTAGGTTTCATTTTAGCAGCATCTGCGGGAGTTCCCAGGGAGTCCCACTCTCCCCAACTATTCCTTTTTCCCCACTCTCCCACCCCCTTCTCTACCATATCCTCACATGTTCTACACATTTCGTTGTCAGCCAAAATCATAGACATTGTTGCTGTGAGGACTTACATTTCTGACGTATCACACAGGGGACAGGAGGGGGGGAGCAGGTTGCGGGGGAGCCAGCAGGAATTAAGAGGTTACAGGTTCTGTGGAATAAGATAAAAAAAAAGCAACTTAAGCACTTCAGTTTTCAGTTGACCTCAAATTAGTTCTCCTATAGCCAGATACATGACAGGCTAAATATGGCTCTTATTGGCAACTGCTGGAGGGACACCATATTGAGCCCACTCCCTTTTATTCACAAAGATTCCATTTCTGTCACATTTCGCTTTCTCCAAATAGTCTCCCCCTTAACACAGCAGCTCAAGGGGTTAACTGTCAGTAGAACTGCACATTTATACCGAATATCTTTTTTTCATGTTTTGTTTTTATTTGTATGACACTTTGTAGCTTTGAAACCAAATACTATTGTAATAATATCAACGTTCATCAATAATGATTGTCTATAGTCCAATGTATATTGTAACCTGGGGGTGCACTGTACTGTAAGTATATTCAATTTTCAGAAAAATTTATTTCTTATGTGTCCGAGTTTTATATAAATGTTAATGTGTAGGTTCTTATTGTTCTGAGCAGTGCAAGGAGAAAATTCTCTTTTATGCTCCTTATATAAAGCCTATAAAACCTTGGGCTTTATTTTTGCTGTTATGTTATGTGAAGTATTCAACAATCTGCGATGCATACACTTCAACACTCAGGAACAAAGCACATGTAATGCTCATGGTAAACCCCTTCCTGACATGTGAGGGGGTGTTGTTAGCATCTGCTGACATTACGCCCCCCCCCCCCCCCCCCGGCGAAATTTCTGAATTATATATTTTTTCCATATCATTCCACAAATAATTTATTTTGGAATGTGCAATGCATTATATAATAAAATGAGGGAGCAACAAAAAAAATAAAAAATAAACTATGGTGGTCAACAACATTGTCATCCCTAAATATTATCTAGGAATAAAAAACACAGCTAATTTCTTTCAAAAACAGCTCCACGTCTGTGACCAGGTTGGGTGTGGTTTTGGGTCTGAGCTGCAGAACCACAACCAACCTGGAGACTGACGGGGAGCAGTTTGTGATAGAAAGTAGTAAGTACGGTAACTGTTTTTCTATTTCTGGATAACCCCCTTTAAGTACAGAATGTGAAGATTCTCTTGATATAAAGTGTTTAGTGAAACTGCTTGAATGTTCATGAACTTGAACGTTTGAAAAAATAAAAAAAAAGCACAAGATATAAAAATATCAAAATTAAAACCTTGCAGCAGGGGAGGCATTAAAAAACAATGCCATGACATAATTTACCTCTTCCCAACTAGGTGAATTTCAGTCTCTTATATTTATTATGTTATGCCTTAGACCAAAATTCCTTAACCCCTTAAGGACCAGGCCATTTTGCACCTTAAGGACCGGAGCGTTTTTTGCAATTCTGACCACTGTCACTTTAAACATTAATAACTCTGGAATGCTTTTAGTTATCATTCTGATTCTGAGATTGTTTTTTCGTGACATATTCTACTTTAACTTAGTGGTAAAAATTTTTGGTAACTTGCATCCTTTCTTGGTGAAAAATCCCAAAATTTGATGAAAAAAATGAAAATTTTGCATTTTTCTAACTTTTGAAGCTCTCTGCTTGTAAGGAAAATGGATATTCAAAATAAAACATTTTTGGGTTCACATATACAATATGTCTACTTTATATTTGCATCATAAAATTAATGAGTTTTTACTTTTGGAAGACACCAGAGGGCTTCAAAGTTCAGTAGCAATTTGGAAATTTTTCACAAAATTTTCAAACTCGCTATTTTTCATGGACCAGTTCAGGTTTGAAGTGGATTTGAAGGGTCTTCATATTAGAAATACACCATAAATGACCCCATTATAAAAACTACACCCCCCAAAGTATTCAAAATGACATTCAATAAGTGTATTAACCCTTTAGGTGTTTCACAGGAATAGCAGAAAAGTGAAGGAGAAAATTCACAATCTTAATTTTTTACACTCGCATGTTCTTGTAGACCCAATTTTTTAATTTTTGCAATTGGTAGAAAGGAGAAAATTTTTACTTTTATTTGAAACCCAATTTCTCTTGAGTAAGCACATACCTCATATGTCTATGTTAATTGTTCGGCGGGCGCAGTAGAGGGCTCAGAAGGGAAGGAGCGACAAATGGTTTTTGGGGGGCATGTCACCTTTAGGAAGCCCCTATGGTGCCAGGACAGCAAAAAAAAAAACACATGGCATACCATTTTGGAAACTAGACCCCTCGGGGAACGTAACAAGGGGTAAAGTGAACCTTAATACCCTACAGGTGATTCACGACTTTTGCATATGTAAAAAAAAAAAAAAAATGTTTTACCTAAAATGCTTGGTTTCCCAAAAATTTTACATTTTTAAAAAGGATAATAGCAGAAAATACCCCCCAAAATTTGAAGCCCAATTTCTCCCGATTCAGAAAAAAACCCATATGGGGGTAAAAAGTGCTCTGCTGGCGCACTACAGGTCTCAGAAGAGAAGGAGTCACATTTGGCTTTTTGAAAGCAAATTTTGCTCTGGGGGCATGCCGCATTTAGGAAGCCCCTATGGTGCCAGAACCGCAAAAAAAAACACATGGCATACCATTTTGGAAACTAGACCCCTCAGGGAACGTAACAAGGGGTAAAGTGAACCTTAATACCCTACAGGTGATTCACGACTTTTGCATATGTTAAAAAAAAAAAAAAAAATTTTACCTAAAATGCTTGGTTTCCCAAAATTTTTACATTTTTAAAAAGGGTAATAGCAGAAAATACCTCCCAAAATTTGAAGCCCAATTTCTCCCGAGCACGGCGATACCCCATATGTGGCCCTAAACTGTTGCCTTGAAATACGACAGGGCTCCAAAGTGAGAGCGCCATGCGCATTTGAGGCCTAAATTAGGGACTTGCATAGGGGTGGACATAGGGGTATTCTACGCCAGTGATTCCCAAACAGGGTGCCTCCAGCTGTTGTAAAAGTCCCAGCATGCCTGGACAGTCAGTGGCTGTCTGGTAATACTGGGAGTAGTTGTTTTGCAACAGCTGGAGGCTCCGTTTTGGAAACAGTGGTGTACCAGACATTTTTCATTTTTATTGGGGAGGGGGGCTGTGTAGGGGAATTTGTATATGTAGTGTTTTTTACTTTTTATTTTATTTTGTGTTAGTGTAGTGTTTTTAGGGTACAGTCACACGGGCGGGGGGTTCACAGTAGTTTCTCGCTGGCAGTTTGAGCTGCGGCAGAAAATTTGCCGCCGCTCAAACTTGCAGCCGGATACTTACTGTAATCCTCCGCCCATGTGAGTGTACCCTGTACGTTCACATTGGAGGGGGGAGAAACATCCAGCTGTTGCAAAACTACAACTCCCAGCATGTAGGGTCTATAAGTGCATGCTGGGAGTTGTAGTTTTCAACAGCTGGAGGCTTCGTATTGGAAACAGTGGCGTACCAGACGTTTTTCATTTTTATTGGGGAGGGGGGCTGTGAGGGGTATGTGTATATGTAGTGTTTTTTACTTTTTATTTTATTTTGTGTTAGTGTAGTGTTTTTAGGGTACAGTCGCACGGGCGGGGGGTTCACAGTAGTTTCTCGCTGGCAGTTTGAGCTGCAGCAGAAAATTTGCTGCAGCTCAAACTTGCAGCCGGATACTTACTGTAATCCTCCGCCCATGTGAGTGTACCCTGTACATTCACATTGGGGGGGGGGGGGACATCCAGCTGTTGCAAAACTACAACTCCCAGCATGTACGGTCTATCAGTGCATGCTGGGAGATGTAGTTTTGCAACAGCTGGAGGCACACTGGTTGTGAAACACAGAGTATGGCAACAAACTCAGTGTTTTGCAACCAGTGTGCCTTCAGCTGTTGCAAAAGCTACAACCCCCAGCATGTACGGACAGCGGAAGGGCATGCTGGGTGTTGTAGTTATGCAACAGCGGGAGGCATACTACTTTGGCTGGGGATGCTGGGGATTGTAGTTATGCAACAGCTGGAGACACACTGGTTTGCTACTCAACTCAGTGTGCCTTCAGCTGTTGCAAAACTACAACTCTCAGCAGTCACCGACAGCCAACGGGCATGCTGGGAGTTGTAGTTATGCAACCAGCAGATGCACCACTACAACTCCCAGCATGCACTTTAGCTGTTTGTGCAAGCTGGGAGTTGTAGTTACACAACAGCTGAAGGTACACTTTTCCATAGAAAGAATGTGCCTCCAGCTGTTGCAAAACCATAAGTCCCAGCATGCCCATAAGGGAATGCTGGGAGTTGTGGTGGTCTGCCTCCTCCTGTTGCATAACTACAGCTCCCAGCATGCCCTTTTTGCATGCTGGGAGCTGTTGCTAAGCAACAGCAGGAGCCTGTCACTCACCTCCTGCTGCTGCTGATCGCCGCACAGGTCAGTCCCGCTGCCGCCGCCGTCGCTCCTGGGGCCCCGATCCCAACATTAACGCCGGGGATCGGGGTCCCCAGCACCCGGGGTCGTCTTCCCGCACCCGCTCACGTCCTCCGGAAGAGGGGCGGAGCGGGTGTGGGAGTGACACCCGCAGCAGGCGCCCTGATTGGTCGGCCGGGAATCCGGCCGACGAATCAGGGCGATCGTGAGGTGGCACCAGTGCCACCTCACCCCTGCAGGCTCTGGCTGTTCGGGGCCGTCTCTGACCCAATTGACCCGGAATCGCCGCAGATCGCTGGACTGAATTGTCCAGCGATCTGCGGCCATCGCCGACATGGGGGGGGCATAATGACCCCCCCTGGGCGATATGCCGCGATGCCTGCTGAACGATTTCAGCAGGCATCGGGCACCGGCTCCCCTCCGGCTAGCGGCGGGGGCCGGGAATGGACAGGACGTACTCCTACGTCCTCGGTCCTTAAGGACTAGGAAACGGGGGGCGTAGGAGTACGTCCATTGTCCTTAAGGGGTTAAGCATCGGACAGTCATAATACATATGGAAAAACCCTGTTCCTTCGCGCTCACATCTTGGGCACTTATATTTTTTGGATTTGTCTATTTTTTCCCAAAAGTTGTGGTTTATAATATAACCTATGTGTTATAAATAATTGTGTAATCCTATGTGAACTATTTTTAATGATGTTCAGACTTTCTTCCCAAATCCCCCTCCGTTACTTGTCCTATATCTTTTTCCCATTCCTTTATACTGAAGTGCCTCAATCCCTGATTTTTAACACCGACCATTATTTTATACATCTTAGAAATTATTTTTTTATCCGTGCCTTCCCTTAAAATCTTCATTATCAAACACTTGTGAATTCTTAAATCCTCTTTCTTATCTATGTTTTTCACTGCCTCCCTTAACTATACATATCTAAATAGCGACATCATATTATTAGGAATTTGATATTGTGCACTCAGCTCCTCAAATGATCTGAGTTTCTCCCCTTCAAAAAATTGTGCAACATATTTTAAATTATATTTACCCCAAAATTGCCACTCCTGTCCCTCAAATTCTTTAAATTTTGTGTTATTAAATAGTCTTATGCAATCTAGTGAGCCTTCCACCTTCATTACTTTTTTCATTTGCGCCCATACTTTATCCACCATCTCCGATATCAGCTCCTTTCCACCCAACTTGGATTCAAAAAATTCTCCCATATCTTCACACGCCTCCTTTTTTTTTTCTTTTACCATGTTAGCTAAGGAATCTGTTTACTTCCACTTCTTTACATACCTCATCTGTGCTACTATATAGTATAATCTGAAGTCCATTCTTCGTTTCCCTACATAAATGACCTAATTTCATTCTTGGTTTATTCCCTTTCCAGGCCAGTTCTCCATAGCTTTGATTTCTTTAAAAGTTTGTTCTCCTAACCATACCGGACTATTGGTCAACACAAACTAGATCTGAGGCAGGATTGTCATCTTTAAATGGGCACTGTCACCAAACTTTTTTTTTTTTTTTACATGTTGTAGTAGTGATGTACAACATATCTCTAATATAAACCTATTAATTTTTTTTTCTCCATTAAAATAGTTTATTTTAATGTTGAAAACCGGCCACTAGGGGTCTCCCTCCTAGTGGCCGACTGCAGGCTGGCGTGACGTCACGCCTGAATTCGGACCGATGCCTGCCGGGCATCGGTCCTAATTCATTCAGCCTGTGCTCGCTCCCTGCCTGTCAATCAGACAGGCGGGAGTGAGCGCTGAGAGCGCATTTGCTCCCTGGCTTCACATGCCTGCCCCGCCTCCCGGCATCTACACGCCACCGCTGGTGCTGCTGCTCTGCAATAGAGGTATGGCTGGGGGGGGAGCGGGGTTCGGGGTAGCGCAGCTGCTGCTCTGCACTAGAGGTATGGCTGGGGGGGATGGAGCGGGGTTCGGGGTAGCGCCGCTGCTCTGCACTAGAGGTATGGCTGGGGGGGGGGAGCGGGGTTCGGGGTAGCGCCACCGCTGCTGCTGCTGCTGCTCTGCACTAGAGGTATGGCTGGGGGGGAGGCTCCGCGGCAGGCTCTGCACTAGAGGTATGGCTGGGGGGGGGGAGTGGGGTTTGGGGTAGCGCAGCTGCTGCTGCTCTGCACTAGAGGTATGGCTGGGGGGGGGAAGCGGGGTTCGGGGTAGTGCCGCCGCTGCTGCTGCTCTGCACTAGAGGTATGATGGGGGGGGGGGGAGGAGCGGAATTTGGGGTAACGCCACGGCAGGCTCTGCACTAGAGGTATGGCTGGGGGGGGGGGGAGCGGGGTCCGGGGTAGTGCTGCGGCAGGCTCTGCACTAGAGGTATGGCTGAGGGGGGGAGCGCCGCGGCAGGCTCTGCACTCGGGTATGGGGGGGGGGGAGGAAGCGGGTTAGCGCCACGGCAACTATTGATTTCCACAGGGGAGGGGGAGTGAGCGGGCTTCGGGGTAGCGCTGCGGCACTAACAAAGTTATTGTTTTCACCACAGGGTGCCTCTAGCTGTTTCACCACTACAACTCCCAACATGCCTTGACAGCCAGTAGATATCAGGGTAAGCTGGGAGTTGTAGTGGTGAAACAGCTGGAGGTACCCTGTATAGTGAACTAAGGGCGGAAGTGTCGGCCCCAGCAGGCATCAGTGACGTCACGCCTGCTGGGGAAATCTGCCTGGTAATGAGCACACTACCAGGCAGACAAAAAGCCATTTTTAATATAGTAAAAAAAAAACTTAAAGGCAGGGAGGGGGTTAGGGATAGATGGGCAATAGGCAGGGACAGAAAAACAAAATGGATAGTGGGTGCTACCCTTTAATAGGCTAATACTAAGTGGTAAACCTATCCACATTTTTATTTTTGCCTTTATCTTTCTCAGAGTGGGCCAAACATTTAATTCCGGATATTTTGAAATTTGTCTTCCAACATTTATATCCAAATACTTAAACGTTTCTCCATCTCCTAATATCTTGAGTCGTCCATGGGATATTTGTTTATCTAGTGGCATTAATACAGTTTCATTCCAGTTTATACTCAATCCCGATTTATTCCCAAACTCCTCTATTTCCTCTATGATCCCCTCTAATGCCTGTGGCATATTCCGTATATAAAGCAAAATGTCATCAGCAAAAAGTTATATTCTGTCCTCTGTCCCCTGACATCCAAATCCTTCCGCTATCTTCATATTTCTAATTCTTGTTCAATGTATAGGGGGAAGATATGGGGGGACCGAGGACAGCCTTGTCTAGCTCCCCTGGTCAATTGAAATCCTTCTTACTGGACCCCATTTACCAGAACCACTGTCCTGGGGGAGTCATACAGAATTCCCATCCATTTCATAAAATCTTCACCAAACCCATATCCCCTCATTACAATCCAGAGGTAGGACCACTCCACCCTGTCAAAGGCCTTAACAGCGTCCAATGACAGGATGGCATTACCTTCGCCAGTCTCACTGCTAATGTCTATGCCAATATCTTCATATCAATATTTAGCAGCGAGATTGGCCTATACGCATCGGGCTCATGTTCGTTTTTCCCAGGCTTGAGAATCAACGTTATCACTGCCTCATTCATTGAGGGGGGTAGTATTCCTCTCTTTAGGATGTTTCTAAATAATTTCACTAATCTGGGGACAAGAACACTAGCATACTTTTTGTACAGTTCAAATCGTATCACATCCGGACCTGGGGCTTTTGATCTGGGTGCTTCTTTTACCACTTTCCACACCTCACTTTCTGAGATCTCGCCCTCCAGCAACTCTACAGCTTCCTTTGTTAATTTTGGTAGTTCACATTCATCAACATATTTTTGTATATCTTCTAGTTCTACTTTTATTTGCGAGGTATATAACTCTTTATAGAATTCTAGAAAGACACTTGTAATTTCTTCCTGTTCTCTTACAATCCGTCCCCCTTTATCTTTGACTGCTGCTATTAGTGTTTTTTCTGTTTCTTCTTTTATAAGCTTAGCCAACCATCTTCCTGGTTTTCCCCCTTCTAAATATCTCTTCTGCTCTGAGTGAAGCATTGTTTTTTTTTTTTTTTTTTTTGCTTTTGCTATTCTTAGCTCTTTATACCTCCTTATTGCCTCTTCCCATTCTCTTCTATACTTTTCTAGTCCTGTTTCTACAAAGTGCTGTTCTGCCTCCTCAACTTCCCTTCTCATCTCTTCTTCCTCTATCTTTGATTTTTTCTTCATCCTTACAATTTTCTCCTTGCAGATGCCTCGCAATACTGCCTTAAAAGCATCCCAGACCATCCCCTCTTAAGTTGTTCCATCATTGATCTCAAAATATGCTTTTATTTTATCCCCTACCTCACTATCTTCCCCCTCATACTTCTATCCACAATGGATCTGTTCTCGTATTTATCTGGCGCATTTTTCTGTTTACCATTTGGAACATTAATGGTGTATGATCGGACATACTCCGATGTTCGTATTTTATGCCCTCTATCCATGGCATGATCTCCTTGTCACCAATTATCATATCTATACAGGATAGTGTTTTCTTGGATTTGTTATAACATGAATATGCTCTCAATTCTGGGTTTCTCCAAAAATCCACCCATCCTTATTCCTCCACAATTCTTTTTAATCCTGTTATTCCACCACTCAGATTTTGTCTCCCTATCCTTAATCTATGTTTTCCTTCATCCCTTAATGCATTAATATCACCCATCACCATAATTGGCATACCTCCTTTATCACTGGCAAACAGACATAGTTCCTTAAATACTCCTGATGAGAATAATAATGTCCCTTATAGTATATAATGCCCTCTATAGTATATAATAAAGCTCCTTATAGTATTTGATACCACTTATAGTATATGCTATATTGGGCATTATCTACTATAAGGGGATTTATGATATACTATAAGGGGCTTTATTCTATATTTTATAAAGGACAATAATAATAATAATAATTAATAATATCCTTTATTATAATATATAATAAAGCCCCTTATAGTATATAAAACCTCTTATAGTATATAGTATGTAATGACCTTTTAAGTATATAATGCCCAATATAGCATATACTATAAAAGGTACTATATAAGGGTATTTTATACTATAAGATGCTTAATAGTATTGTTATTATTAATTATTATTATTATTATTATTAGGCATCTTATAGTATATAATATCTCTTATATAATACCCCTTTATAGTATATGCTCTTTTGGGCATTATATACTATGAAAGGCATTATACACTATATACTGTAAGGGGTTTTATATACTATAAGGGGCTTTATTATATATTATAAAGGACATTATAATAATGTCCTTTATAATATACAGTGGGGCAAAAAAGTATTTAGTCAGCCACCAACTGTGCAAGTTCTCCCACTTAAAAAGATGAGAGCGGCCTGTAATTTTCATGATAGGTATACCTCAACTATGAGAGATATAATGAGAAAAAAAATCCATAAAATCACATTGTCTGATTTTTAAAGAATTTATTTGCAAATTATGGTGGAAAATAAGTATTTGGTCAATAACAGAAGTTAATCTCAATATTTTGTTATATACCATTTGTTGGCAATGACAGAGGTCAAATGTTTTCTGTAAGCCTTCACAATGTTTTCACACGCTGTTACTGGTATTTTGGCCCATTCCTCCATGCAGATCTCCTCTAGAGCAGTGATGTTTTGGGACTGTCGCTGGGCAACGCAGACTTTCAACTCCCTCCAAAGGTTTTCTATGGGGTTGAGATCTGGAAACTGGCTAGGCCACTCCAGGACCTTGAAATGCTTCTTACGAAGCCTCTCCTTTCGTTGCCCGGGTGGTGTTTTTGGAGACCCAGCCACATTTCACCTTCAATGTTTTTACCCAAAAAGTTCTACTTTGGTTTCTTCTGACCATATGTCATTCTCCCAATACTCTTCTGGATCATCCAAATGCTCTCTAGCAAACTTCAGATGGGCCCAGACATGTACTGGCACTGCAGATTTGAGTCCCTGGCAGCGTAGTGTGTTACTGATGGTAGCTTTTGTTACTCTGGTCCCAGCTCTCTGCAGGTCATTCACTAGGTCCCCTCATGTGGTTCTGGGATTTTTGCTCACCGTTCATGTAATTATTTTGACATCACTGGGTGAGATCTTGCGTGGAGCCCCAGATCAAGGGAGATTATCAGTGGTCTTGTATGTCTTCCATTTTCTAATAATTGCTCCCACAGTTGATTTCCTCACACCAAGCTGCTTGCCTGTCATGACCGACCGGGGGGACAGGGAGCGTGAGCCCTAAGATTTCCCTGATAGCCACTCTCCCTGCCTACTTGCCCATACACCCTAAGTGGTGAATCGACAACTTGGTGCCGGTCCCTCACTACGTTTAAGTGCAATGGCGTAAAAACATATAATATACATAGTCGGTCACAGGCCAGAAACGGAAAAACTACCAGAAAACTAGATATACCAGACAGGATACAATTACTAACAGGGCAGTATATAGTGTATAAACAAACTGTAAAAAAAATACAAGGTAACTGCTCAAGCAGACATCATAGTAGCATTATTGCACAAAAGAACAGCACAGAATGCAGGAGAACTCTGGTTTAAATAACTGCACCCGAGTTCTCATTGGTCCAGAGCATTAACTATTCCCTATCCAGGGAGAATAGCAAACTGCTCAGAACATCCTAGCGGGTGAATACACAACTAAACAGAAAAATACAAAAACAAATAAACGGACATTACAATACCCCCCCCCCCCCCCTTTAAAGAGGGGCCACATGACCCTCTAAAAAACACAAAACAAGCAAAAAACATACCAGAATAATTTTTTTGCAAAAAATACGATTTGCGATTGTTACCTGGATGCAGATGCTTGGTTAAGGATGGCGGTACACAACACTGCAGCAGACAAGTCGAATAGGTACTTGTATTTTGTACTCTTGAAACAGGATTCCAGAAACAAAAACAAAAAAGTAGCACCAGAGCAAGTAGGTAGGCTGGTTATTCTGTCATCCACACAGCGAAGAAAAAGCTAGCAACCATATAATGTTGCACACCAATAATTTATGAGTCAAATGATCCGTGCATAAAAAGGCATCTTTATTACAAATCTGAACATACAAAAGAGAAGAGTGTACAGACATTTAAAACAATTTAAAATCCTATAAACACTGGGCGGAGGAGTGAAATACTGCTTCGCCCACCCCATGCTGGATGTAATAACCCACTTCAGAGGAAGAGGATATCCCGGCCAATATCAAATACCAGATAGCAGCTTAATGTACTGCAAAAACTGAGATGCCACACATAATATAACAATAATCCTTAAAGCTTGCAATAGACAGCTAATTCCACATAATGACAATCAGTGTGTCAATATAAACGGACTGGCACGAACATACTAAATCATAAATACCATGTGCATACTTGCAAATCACAATAAATACCCATATATCCTATAGAATAAGTCAAAATGATTTACAACAAAATTTATTATGCAAAATTAGTTTTTATTTAAACATGAAATTTTACCCAATATTAACCCATAAAAACACATACACATAAGGCCATTAAAATATTTTCGATAGGATGGAGGGGTACAGTGCAGGACAATTCATCAAAATAATTGATCTATATACACATATCATAAATAAATAGATAATTCATCAACTAGGATAGTAGATGTGTAAATATACAGAATAGAGGAGCCACATTAATCAATTATTCAATATACATGGCATGTAAACAGATATAAGATTGCACCATACATAAGGTGCATAACAAGGACAGCTGTGTGTATTGCACTGTATTGCACTGAAAACTATAGATAAAGCTGCAGAACCTATGATTATATTGCACAACAAGATATGTTGCACTGAGAATATAGTATTATTGCACTAAAAATAAAGTGCAATGAGTGATAAAATATAATAAATAAGCAGCTATATCAAATAACAAAGGTGAGATGCCATCCGATCATCCATATTTCTGACCGCAGCTGTATTGATCATGGCATCTGAGGGGTTAATGGCGATCGCGGATGTCTGCCATTATTGTCGGGTCCTTGGCTGCGATCAGCAGCCGGGACCAACCGCGCATAATCAGAGCATCGCTCCGATGCTCGTGGTCATGTACAGGACGGATATTTTTAATATTTCGGATATTTACGCACCCGGCGATACCAAATATGTTTATTGAAAATTTTTTTTTTTACACTTTTTGGGGGTAAAATTGTGAAAAAGGGACAATTTACATTTTTATTGGGGGATTAGATTTTTCTAATTTTTTTTACATTTATTTTTTACTTTTATTTTTACACTTTAATAGTCCCCATAGGGGACTATATATAGCAATCATTTGATTGCTAATGCTGTTCAGTGCTATGCATAGGACATAGCACTGATCAGTGTTATTGGCTATCTTCTGCTCTGGTCTGCTCAATCTCAGACCAGAGCAGAAGACACCGGGAGACGGACTGAAGCAGGTGAGGGGACCTCCATCCGCCATTACAGATGATCGGATCGCCAATCATACATTTTTCTGACCGCACTCCTGCAGATGCCGTGATCTGTATTGATCACGGCATCTGAGGGGTTAATGGAAGACATTTGCGTGATCGCGGATGTCGGCCATTACCGGTGGGTCCCTGGCAGCTATCAGCAGCCGGGAACTGCCGCGCATGACCCAAGCATCACTCCGATGCTCGTGGTCATGTACAGGACATAAATGTACATCCTGGTGCGTTAAGTACCACCGCACCAGGACGTATATTTACGTCCTGCGTCATTAAGGGGTTAAAGGACATCTGTAGTGCAATATAACTTATCCCTTATCCGAAGGATAGGGGATAAGTCATAGATCACGGGGGGCCTGCGTGCTGGGTCCCCCCATGATCCCCTGGATGGGGCCACGGCAGTATGCAGGAAAGGGGGCGTCCCATTTCCGCATGATGCGGCGGCCGACATGCCCCCCACAGAGAAACATGAAGGGGCATGTCTGCCGCAACTTTCTGCTGGGGACGACACTGCACTTCCTGCAGACTGCCGCAGCCCCGTCCAGGAGATCGCAGGGGGGCCCCAGCGCTCAGACCCTCCGCGATCTATAACTTATTCCCTATCCTTCGGATAGGGGATAAGTTACAGTGGGGCAAAGGAGTATTTAGTCAGCCACCAACTGTGCAAGTTCTCCCACTTAAAAAGATGAGAGGCCTGTAATTTTCATCATAGGTATACCTCAAATATGAGAGACATAATGAAAAAAAAAAACATAAAATTACAATCTGACTTTATTTTTAATTATGGTGGAATATAAGTATTTTGGTCACCTACAGACTTGTAACTTCTTTAAGAGTCTCCTCTGTCCTCCATGCGTTACCTGTAATAATGGCACCTGTTTGTACTTGTTATCAGTATAAAAGACATCTGTCCACAACCTCAAGCAGTCACACTCCAAACTCCACTATGGCCTAGACCAAAGAGCTGTCGAAGGACACCAGAAACAAAATTGTAGACCTTCACCAGGCTGGGAAGACTGAATCTGAAATAGGCAAGCAGCTTGGTGTGAAGAAATCAACTGGGAGCAATTATTAGAAAATGGAAGACATACAAGACAACTGGTAATCTCCCTCGATCTGGGGCTCCACGCAAGATCTCACCCCGTGGTGTCAAAATGATCACAAGAACGGTGATCAAAAATCCCAGAACCACATGGGGGGGGACCTAGTGAATGACCTGCAGGGAGCTGGGACCAAAGTAACGAAGGCTACCATCAGTAACACACTACGCCGCCAGGGGCTCAAATCATGCAGTGCCAGATGTGTCCCCCTGCTTAAGCCAGTACATGTGCGGGCCCGTCTGAAGTTTGCTAGATAGCATTTGGATGATCCAGAAAAGTATTGGGAGAATGTCATATGGTCAGATGAAACCAAACTAGAACTTTTTGGTAAAAACTCAACTCGTCGTGTTTTGAGGAGAAAGAATGCTGAGTTGCATCCAAAGAACACCATACCTACTGTGAAGCATGGGGGTGGAAACCTCATGCTTTGGGGCAGTTTTTCAGCAAAGGGACCGGATGACTTATTCGCGTAAAAGAAAGAATGAATTGGGCCATGTATAGTGAGGATTTTGAGTGAAAACCACCTTCCATCAGCAAGGACATTGAAGATGAAACATGGCTGGGTCTCTCAGGCTGACAATGATCCCAAACACACCGCCAGGAAATGGAGTGGCTTCATAAGAAGCATTTCAAGGTCCTGAAGTGGCCTCGCCAGTCTCCAGATCTCAACCCCAGAGAAAACCTTTGGAGGTCCTTATTTCTCAACGACAGCCCCAAAAAAATCACTGCTCTAGAGGAGATCTGCATGGAGGAATAGGCCAAAATACCAGCAACAGTGTGTGAAAATCTTGTGAAGACTTACAGAAAACATTTGATCTCTGTCATTGCCAACAAAGGGTATATAACAAAGTATTGAGATGAACTTTTGTTATTGACCAAATACTTATTTTCCACCATCATTTTCAAATAAATTGCTTAACCCCTTACCGCAAATGGATGTACATTAACGTCCATTTGCGGCTCCCGAGGTATGACGCACACTCAGCAGGTGAGAGAGCATCATACTCGATGGGTCCCGGTTGCTATAAGCCGATCTGTCTGATGTCCAGCATTAACCCTTTAGATGCGGCGATCAAACTTGGTCCCTGTGTCTACAGCAAAAGTAAACCTTGCCGGTTAGCTCAGGGGTGTTGTTGGGGACCGCCGTGGTGAGATCGCGGCATCCCGAACAGCTTGCTGGATGCAAGGAGGATCTCTGCCTGCCTCCTCGCTGTCCGATTGCCGAAAGCCTGAGCTCCAGGCAAGAGCAGTCAAGCGGCAGATCAATGCTGATCAATGCTAAAAGTTAATACATTATGTTTGAATCACCCCCCTTTTCCCATAAAAAAAATAAAACTTTAAATAAAAATAAACATATGTGGCATCGCCGCATGCGTAAATGTCTGAACTATAACAATATATTGTTAATTAAACTGCACGATCAATGGCATACACATAAAAAAAATGCAAAAATCCAAAATAGTGTATTTTTGGTAACTTTTTATACCATAAACATTTTTTATAAAAAGTGATCAAAAAGTCTGATCAAAGCAAAAACAGTACCGATAAAAACTTCAGCTCACTGCACAAAATATGAGCCCTCATACCGCCCCTTATACGGAAAAATAAAAAAGTTCTAGGGGTCAGAATAGGCCGATTCTTAACTCTACACACCAAACTGTAAAGCAGTGGTGTGTATTGGTTGCTTCTGTCTTCTAAATGTTCACTTGTAGTGTTATAATAAAGTAGCTCAGTTGGCCACCAAGTCACAGCACAAGAATTAATGTGGGTTAATACTGTATTGTGCCATGCACTGGTTGTGATACTGATGCTCCCATACCAATTATGTCTTGTGCTAGTGTAATACTATCAAACTGTTACTTTTGAATTCCATTTGTTTGAATAAATGTGTGTCCATTGACCATAGGTCCAACAGTTGTTCAATTGGATGTGTGTATGATGTGGGGTGTATCAGCGGCGGGTGACTGTATAATGTGTGCATATGTATGGTGTATGTGTCATGTGTATATATGATGTGTATATGTGTATGGTGTCTGTATTTGTGATGTATGTAATGTATGATGTGGGGGGGGCGGTGTATGTATGATGTGTCTATGTATGATATAGGGGACAGTGACCCGGTGTGTGTATATGTCTATGCATGTATGTTTTGTACAGGGGCGGACTGACAAGTGCTGCTGCCAGTGGTGCTATCTAATTTTTATTTTTAGTGGCTTCTGGCCACCCGCACTAAATTGCACCCCCAGAATCCCACCCCCTTCATACTCGCCCGCCGACCAAGAGCCCCACAGATGCACGCAAACACGCCCGAACCAAAACTACAACTCCCAGCATGTTGCACAATAACCTCAACTGTACTACTATACAGTGCAACATGCTGCAACACCCACACAAGCATAGGCTGTATCAGGGCATGATGGGTGTTGTAGTTATCTAGTAACTAAATGCAACTTCCAGCATTTTCTGACACATAATTAGAGTAAATAAAATGCACCACATAAACTGGAGAAGCAGAACGCCCCCCGCCCCCCATTAACACAGCATTGTTCAGTGGTTTCCAATCAAGACTCCATATATAAGTCCCTATGAAGACTGGAAAATAGTGATTAAAATATTTTAAGAAGTGCGTATATATATATATATATATATATATATATATATATATATATATATATGTGTGTGTGTGTGAATAAGCCCCTTTCCCAATAAAAGTTCTGATAATAACTATAGAACATGTCACACAAGATTGCCCTCATCCCTGTATATGGAAAAATTGGAGTTATAGGGGTCAGATGGGGGGCTTGCCTCGGGTGTAAAAGGAGCTAGCTACAGCTCTCCCGCCACTAATAGCCTAGCATGCTGCGATCACCGTGGCCGCTATTAAACCATTAGATCACCGCTGTTAAAGTTGACAGCAGTGTCTAAAGGGATCTTATATCCATCCCTGGTGGTCTAGTGGGGTGAATCATACTATTTTGGTAGAAATTATTTCATCTACCAGGACAAGTAGATTGTGTTCCACTTTAGTCCCTTAAACAAGTAGTTTTTTTTTTTTATTTCCACACCCCTGCCCCAGGTTGTGTGTGGTATTATAACTTTGCTCCATTCACTTTAAAGGGAACCAATCATCAGATTTTAGCCTATATAATGCTTGGCAAAGCATTATATAGGGTAAAATTGTTGTCCTCACCATCCCCGGGGGACGCTCCTGCCGCAGGGATGGTGAAGATATGAAGTTATAAACTAGTCACCACCGCCGCCGTAAGTAGTCACCTGGACGGAAGCTCTTCTCACCTACTCCCGTTCTTCGGCCGACAACGACGCCCCCTCCACTTGATTGATGGGCCGCGTCATTGTTCCGCTCACTGATCAGACGGAGCAGAGCGATGACTTGGCCCATCAATCAAGCGGAGGGGGCGTCGCTCCCGGCCGAAGAACGGGAGTTGGTGAGAAGAGCTCCCCGCCCAGGTGACTACTTACGGCGGCGGCGGTGACTAGTTTATAACTTCATATCTTCACCATCCCTGGGGGCAGGAGCGTCCCCCAGGAATGGTGAAAATAAAGATTTTACCCTATATAACGCTTTGCCAAGCGTTATATAGGGTAAAATCTGAATGGTTCCCTTTAAAGGACATCTGTAGTGCAATATAACTTATCCCCTATCCAAAGGATAGGGGGATAAGTTATAGATCACGGTGGTCCGAGCGCTGGGGCCCCCCTGGGATCTCCAGGATGGGGCAGTGGCAGTATGCTGGAAAGGGGGCATTCCATTCCTGCATGACGCGGCGGCCGATACGCCCCCTCCATGTACCCCATAGATGTACCGCGGCTTTCTTCTGAGGACGAAACTGCACTTCCTGCAGACTGCCGCGGCACTGTCCAGGACATCCTGGGGGCCCCAGTGCTCGGACCCCTCCACAATCTATAACTTAAGTTATGTTGTGCTGGAGTACTCCTTTAATGTAACTGAGCTGCACCCAACCTGGAGACAGATAAGGAGCGTTTTTTGAAAAAAAAACTTGCTCTGTTTTGTTCTATTTCTGGATAACCCTTTTAAGGGCCTGCCTAATGTCCAAAACACATTGACGTCACCAGCTTAATTGTACCAATGTTTTAACCTGTTTAAAAATAGAAATAAGATGATATGGAGCTTGGTTATACAGTCTTTTGATTAGAACGTACCAGGCCAAACTCTGAGGCAGTCAGGTTTAAAGGAGTACAATTTATCCGCTATCCTTGTATCCTTTGGATAGGGGATACATTTTTCTGCACCATACTACTGCTTTTTGTGCCTGGTGGTTGCCTTTTATGATTAAGCTGGTCAGCTGAGATGAGGCTATCTATGATACCCCTCCCCTGGAAGTCCCTTACTTTTGTTTTTATTTTCTTTATATTGCATTTCGAATCATATCCACGTGTAAGCCATTTCAAAAGGTTTTTATTTGATCTTTGATAAACTATTGCTTTTATTTTTTGCAGATATGATTGGTTCCAAACTGATTCTTCAGTCACAATTATTATCTATACTAAACAAAAGGTAAGATAGTGTAGAAAAAATATGTTCCTAGTATCATGGCTAACTTTACAGAGAGATCTTGTAAGATAGCAATTATTTTCTTCTCACATACAATGCATTTGAAAATGTTCAGACACTTTCACTTTTTCACATTTTGTTAAGTATTGACTGTGTGCAAAAAAAAAAATAATCTAGTTTTTCCCCCTTTTATTCTGCACTCAATATTCCATAATGAAAACAGAATTTTAAAAATGTTCTAAAAAGGTAAAACTAAAATTTCACATGGGCATAAGTATTCAGACTCCTTACCATGACACTTGAAATTCTGGGGTCTCTCATTCCTCTTGATCTTTGAGATGTTTCTACACCTGTGGTAAATTCAGTTGATTGGACATGATGATGGAACAACACCCCCTATGTATATAAGGTCTCACAGCTGTCAGTGCATGTTATTGTTAAAAAAACAAGCCAAGACAGGATTGTGTCAATACACAAATCTGGAGGATAAAAAATATTTTGGAACAACCAGGAATTTTCCTAGAGCCGACCTCCCTACCAAACTTGGCTATTGATGGTGAAGGACCTTTGTAAAAGAGGTGACCTAGAACGGTGGTCTTTCTGGCTCAGCTCCAAAGATCTTGTGTGCAGTGGAAGAAACTCCCAGAAGTTAACCATCCCTATAGCACTCCACCAATCTGGACTTTATGACAAGTGGTCAGGAAGAAGCTTTTCCTTAGTAAAAAAAAAAAACACATTAAAGTGCAGCCAGAGGTCTGTCTTGAACTCAATCAAACATTTTTGGAGACCTCTAAAAAAGGCTGTCCTAATTCTATAAAGTCTCTAGTACTGCACACAGTGAAGTCTCAGCAATGCTCTCTACAACAGCATGAGCACTTCCCTCTTTCTACTGCTAATAACTCTACCTATAAACTCAATAATTCTGCTAGCATTTCCTGCTGCTGTAATTCCTTATCTGCCTACCTTTAGAGGCAACTCCAGTACATAACCTCTTTTCCCCTATCTACAGGATAGGGGATAAGTGTCTGATCGCAGGGGGTTCAACCACTGGGACCGCAACAATCTTATAGCCTGGCGCCCCAGCTCTCCTCTTGCATGGAGCGATCCCATAGAGATTCATTGTAGGGGGCGTGTCGACCACAAATGTTCAGAACACAAGGGTGCCGGGCAGAATAATCCCTTTTCTTGGGACTGTATCAAATATTCTGCCCTTAATGGGTTACTCCACCCCTAGACATCTTATCCCCTATCCAAAGGATAGGGGATAAGATGTCAGATCTCGGGGGTCCTACCGCTGGGTTTCCCTGCAATCTCTCCTGCAGCACCCCTGTCCCTCAGCTGCATGGAGCGAGGATTGCTCTGTGGCTGATCACAGGTGATACAGGGGATGGAGTATCGTGATGTCACGGCTCTGCCCCCTCGTGACATCATGCCCTGCCCCTCAATGAAAGTCTATGGAAGGGGGCGTGGCGGTCAACTCATCTCTCAAAAAACATGTCCTCACAATAATATTGATGGGGGGAAAAAAATTACTGCTCTCAGAATATGTCAATGCGTCAATTTTTTTTTTCCGATTCATTTTTATAGTGTAAATGTAATAAACCACTAAAACAAAGTGTAAAATGATAGAAAAACTGCAAACTAAAATTAAAGGAAAAATCTCATCCTCCAAAATTCTCAAAAACATATCCCCTATCTGTGGGATAGGGAAAAAGTTTTAGATTGCAGGGGGTCCGACCGTTGGGGCCCCCCATGATCTCCTGTACAAGCCCTCCGCTCTCCCTGTGAGCGGCATATGACAACCACCGCCTGAAGCTGGGGCCGCCACTCCCCCTCCATATCTTGCTATGGGAGATCCGAAGATTGCCGAATGGCTCTCCCATAGAGATATATGGAGAGGTCGTGGTGGCCCTCGTTTCAGGTGGAGGTCATGACCCGCCGCTCCCAGGGAGAGCAGAGGGCCCGTACAGTAGATCGCAAGGGGCCCCAGTGGTTGGACCCCAGGGATAAGCTTTTAGAATTTTAAAGGATGGGATATCTCCTTTAACCCCTTAACGACAATGGACGTAAATGTACGTCATGGTGACATGGTACTTAACGCATCATGACGTACAGCGCCGACATGATCGTGAGCACCGGAACGATTGCGCGGATGTCCGCCATTAACCCCTCCGATGCCGTGATCAATACAGATCACGGCATCTGCGGCATTGCAGTACTGCGGCATCTGCGGCGCTGCCGCGGGGATCCGATCATCCAGCATGGCGGCCGGAGGTCCCCTCACCTTGCTCCGGCCGTCTCCCGGGGTCTTCTGCTCTGGTCTGAGATCGAGCAGACCAGAGGAGAAGATCACCGATAATACTGAGCAGTGCTGTGTCCTATACATAGCACTGCACAGTATTAGTAATCAACTGATTACAATGAATAGTCCCCATGGGGACATAAAAAGTGTAAAAAAATAAAATAAAAAAAAGTAAAAAAATGTAAAATAGAAAAGTAAAAAAATTTGAAAAATCCCCTCCCCCAATAAAAAAGTGAAACGTCCTTTTTCCCATTTTACCCCCAAAAAAGCGTGAAAAAATAATTCATACACATATTTGGTATCGCCGTGTGCGTAAAAGTCTGAACTATTAAAATATATTGTTAATCATCCCGTATGGTGAACGGCGTAAACGTAAAAAAATAAAAAAAATGTCCCAAATTGCTGCTTTTTTTGTCACATTTTATTCCCAATTTTTTTTTTTTAAATTAATAAAGTAAAACCTAAGCAAAAGTGATACTGATAAAAACTACAGATCATGGTGCAAAAAATGAGCCCTCATATCGCCCCATATACGGAAAAATGAGAAAGTTATAGGTAGTCAAAATAGGACACTTTCAAACATACTAATTTTGTTAAAATGGTTTGAGATTTTTTTTAAAGCGGTACAATTATAGAAAAGCATATAATCATGGGTATCATTTTAATCGTATTGACCCACAGAATAAAGAAAACATGTCCTTTTTACCGGAAAGTGTACAGCGTGAAAACAAAACCTTCCAAAATTTTTCCCACATAAATAATATTTGTTTGGTTGCGCCGTACATTTTATGGTAAAATAAGTGATGTCATTACAAAGTACAATTGGTGACGCAAAATACAAGCCCTCATATGGGTCTGTGGATGGAAATATAAGAGAGTTATGATTTTTAGAAGGCGAGGAGGAAAAAAGGAGAATGCAAAAATAAAATTGGTCTGGTCCTTAAGGCCAAAATGGGCCTGGTCCTTAAAGCGCAACTGTCATGGAAATTATACCCCCCCAGACTAATAACATGATAGTATAGATAAGACGTGTAATGCAGCTGTACTTTTGGCTGCTGTTTATCACTCTTTATCAGCAGGAAAATAGTTTTATCGTGCGGTCAGCAACAGTCGGATAGGCGTGGCTGGGGATCGTAATGCCCCGCCTCCGCCACGCCTATCCCCTGTAAGTGAGTGCTGGACCACTGTGATTGACACACAAGTCCCCACCCCCCGATGTCCATGATGTGCGGGCCGGCGTGACTCCACTGAGCCTATACATATTATGTGCACCTTTATGATATACAGTGCCCGTACTCCTTCTTTCTTCTCCTGGTGCCGGAGACGCGCTGCTTCTGCTTTCACTATAGGCAGAAAGCTCGCTCCCTGCCTCTAGCACTGCACAGGGGCACTGAGCTGGTGGCAGACAACGGGAGCGAGCTCACTGCCTGTAGTGAAAGCAGAAGCAGCGCGTCTCCGGCACCATGAGAAGAAAGAAGAGGAGTACGGGCATTGTATTTCATATAACATAAAGGTGCACATTATATGTATAGGCTCAGTGGAGTCACGCCGGCCCGCACATCATGGACATCGGGGGTTAGGGGCCTGTGTGTCAATCACTCAGTGGTCCAGCGCACACTTACAGGGGATAGGCGTGGCGGAGGCGGGGCATTACGATCCCCAGCCATGCCTATCCGTCTGTTGCTGACCGCACAATAAAACTATTTTCCTGCTGATAAAGAGTGATAAACAGCAGCGAAAAGTATAGCTGCATTACACGTATCATCATCTATATTATCATGTTATTAGTCTGGGGGGTATAATTTCCATGACAGTTGCGCTTTAAGGGGTTAACATTGAATTTATGCCATGTAGCAAATACCGTCCAAAATAATTCTATAAAATCCCTGTTTTTGGATAAACCTACCTCCCTAAAACTGGGATTAAAAGTGATCAAAATAACATTTGTACCCTAAACTAACGTTGCAAAAAAAAATAAAAGTCCTCACACAGCCCCATTGGTGAAAATAATTATTACAACTTCAAAAAAATTTAGATTTTTTTTTAAATAAACAAAACATATACAAATGTATATAAATTTGGTATTTCTGTAATCATACTTGTATATAACCTACAAGTTATGATTTCTCCAAACATATAAAATCAAAAATGTTATTGAGATTAATATCTTAGAAATTAATATGGACATAAACATTAAAGGACATACTAAGAACACTGTATGGGCTCAGATCACTGTCAAGGTAACTACCGTAAAATACACTTGTGCTAATGTTTGTTTTTTTCCATTCAAAGTTTTTATTTTAAGAATAAAAGAGAATAAAAAATGAAACAAACACCAATCGTATAAAGGCATAATACAGTAAGTGTCCAAGGACTATAAAAGTCATAAAGCCGTAATAAGGCAACAACATTGCACATAATAACATCCCGAGCACAATAAATTGCGGTACAAGCAGAGTAATGTAAACAGTACCAACTGACAAACGGTCCACTGGAAATTGCAAAGAATTAAGAGAATGCAGGCCTAACAGTAGGTACAAAGATAAAGAAATGTGCCAAAGTAAAAAAATAAAAAAAATAAATAAAAAAAAACACACACATGGAAATTAGGACAAAAAAGAAAAGGAGGGAGCATAAGAAAAATAAGGAGAAGAAACTAGGAGGAGGGAGGTTGGGGTGTGGGGAAAGCCAGAGATAGAAGAGACATTAAGAGACGAAAAAGAGAAAAGGGGACTTAGGCTGGGTTCACACCACGTTTTCTTAAATACGGTTCCCGTATACGGTTTGGAGGAGGGGGCGGGGCTTAATCGCGGCGCCCGCACTCAGCCGTATTCGGGAGCCGTATTTAATGCAAGTCTATGAGCCGACCGGAGTGAACCGCAGCCTCCGGTCGGCTTCGTTTTCGGCCGTATGCGGTTTCCCGACCGCAGGCAAAAACGTGGTCGACCACGATTCAAGTGTGAGGAGCGCTTGATGGATGCATAAAAGTGCGGTAACTGGGTAAAGTCAAAAGGGCAAAAACTAGGGTGGAAAGGGGAAGCAGCTCCGAGGATGAGAGCATGTGAGTGAACCTCAGTGGGTAAGGATCAACGCCCCCTAGAAAAGTCCCTGGGGACAACCCAGGGGAAAAGGCCGGATTCCCAGTAATGGGCAGCAGAGGGCCGCAGGGTCAACCGAGGAGTCCCAGGACCCAGACCTACCCAGCACTGAGAGCTGAGAGCGTCTGAACAGAGGTGAACGACAACCGGGTCGAGGAGGGGGTCACAGCCATGGGAGCCTAGACAAATCTGTGATAGATACACCCCACGCTATGCGTACCCAAAGTTTAGAGGCAGAGTTATGCAGCAGATCCAATAGATGTGCATGCATAGCTGCAATGTAATAAAGACGACACTTGGAAGGCCCACTCCTGCCGCCTCCTTAGGGTGGAATAGTGCCGCTCGGCTAAGACGCGAACGCCCCGATGCCCAAATGAAGGCACAACACCGGCTGTGCATGGTGTGCCAGAATGAGGCAGGGAGAGCAGTCGGTATAGTCTGGATTAGATACAACAACTTCGGCAGGAGCGTCATTTTAATAGCATTGACTCTACCAAACCAGGAAAGTTTTCCTGTGTCGCCCGTCCAGGTAAGTAGAGAATTGAGTAAGGGGCAAAGTTACGCTGATATAGGCAGGATAAATCAGATGGGTTTGTGGTCCCTAAGTAGGTGATACCGGGGGAGGGTCAGACATAAGGGAAGTTAGCACGGAGGGTATAAACCAGGGGCTGGGGGAGAGACACATTTAGCGGCTCTGTTTGGACACATTAATTTTGAAATTAGACCAGTCCCCAAATCCGGACAGCTCAGAGATATGCAGATTAGTGATGTAGACCAACAGGTCATCAGCAAAAAACGAACATTTATACTCGTGGTCGCCATTTCTAACCCCCAAGATGTCCGGGTTGCTACAGATAGAAGCCAGGAGGTGTTCCATGATTAGAATATACAATAAAGGGGACAACGGGCACCCCTGGCGGGTACTGTTGAAGACACGAAATGACTGGGACAAGGTGACATTAATCTTTAAGCGTGTGGAGAGAGAGTGATAAAGAGACAGAATTTTCGAGGTTAGGACAGGGCCAAGGCCAACAGTTCGCAGCGCATCTCAGAGGGAAGACCATGAAATGCAGTCAAAAGCTTTTTCAGCGTCAAGGGAGAGATTCATCAAGGGGATATTATGGGCCAAAGTGGATTGAGGGGGAAGGGGCATATCTTTATAAAAGCCCGCTGTGAAGCCATCCAGGCAAGAAGGCAATTACCCCCAAGAGCTGAGCCTGCATCCAGTTCCTCCGCAGTGGCAGGAGATAGACTGGGGAGATCGGGAACAGGGAAAGAGCCCAGTGTAGGACCAGAGTGGGCAGCAGGGGGTAAATTATACAAGTCTGTGTACTATGCACGGAACACTTCGACTATTTCCAGTGTGGTTTGGACCCGCCCACCCCTTGGGGTTTTAATGCAGGGAACATGGGACCTGGCCATCTGCTCCCTGAGCGCTCTGGCCAACATACGCCCACTCTTGTTGCCAAACTCATAAAACTTGCTGCAACAGAGTTGGAGAGTGCATTTTGAGGAGGCGTCAAGCAAATGCTTAGCTTCCTGCCGCGCTAACAAAAGGTCCCCCAGGACAGGAGCAGAGAGTGCACGTTTGTGGGCCAGTTCCAGGTCAGCAACCCGAAGTGATTTCCTGAAAGCAGATCAGGAGCACCTTCTGCTTGTGAAAGTGATGGAGCACTTGAGAGCATTTCTCAGGTGTATTCAGACCTTTAGTGTTAAAGGTGGCAATCTTGAGGTCGGCCATAGTAGCTCAGAAGGAAAAAAAAAAGGCACAGTGAAAGTGTTGGCCCTTTAAAAAATGATGAGGAAGAAATTATAAACGGGGATCAGGAAAAAGCTAATATATTAAACAAATTCTTCTCCACTGTATTCACCGAGGTAAATGAAGTGCCAGGTGAAATACAGCGAGATAAGTTAAACTCCCCAGTACAGGTCACCTGTCTAACCCAGGAAGAAGTACAGTGGCGCCTACAAAAAATCAAAATAGACAAATCGACAGGTCCTGATGCAATTTACCCCAGTGTTCTAAAGGAATTCAGTAATGTAATAGACAGACCCCTATTTTTAATATTCAAGGACTCTATAGTAACAGGGACTGTTCCCCAGGACTGGCGCATGGCAAATGTAGTGCCAATATTTAAAAAGGGGTCAAAAGGTGACCCTGAGAATTATAGACCTGTTAGTTTAACCTCCGTTGTATGTAAATTGCTTGAGGGTTTTCTAAGGGATGCTATTTTGGAGTATCTTGATAAAAATAAATGTATGACTCCATATCAGCATGGCTTTATAAGGGATTGGTCCCGTCAAACTAACCTGATCAGCTTTTTATAAGGAGGTGAGCTCCAGACTGGACCAGGGGCAATCGCTAGATGTTGTATATCTGGATTTTTCCAAAGCATTTGATACGGTGCCACATTAAAGGTTGGTGCATAAAATGAGAATGCTTGGACTGGGGGAAAATATGTGCAAATGGGTAAGTAACTGGCTCAATGATAGGAAACAGAGGGTGGTTATTAATGGTACTTATTCTGATTGGGTGACTGTTACTAGTGGGGTACCACAGGGGTCAGTCTTGGGTCCTGTTCTATTTAATATATGCATTAATGACCTTGTAAAGGGGTTTGATAGTAAAGTAGCAATCTTTGCAGATGATCCTAAACTCTGTAAAGCGGTAAACACTATAAAGGACAGTGAACTGTTAAATGGATCTGGATAGGTTCGAGTTTTGGGCAGGGAAGTGGCAAATGAGGTTCAACACTGATAAGTGTAAGGTAATGCACATGGGGAAGAAAAATCTGGGCTCTGATTATGTATAAAATGGGAGAAGACTTGGGACGACTGACATGGAAAAGGACTTATGAGTCTTAGTTAATAGTAAATTTAGCTGTAGTGACCAGTGTCGGGCAGCTGCTGCCAAGGCAAATAAAATCCTGGGGTGCATCAATAGGGGCATAGATGCCCACAACTAGTAAATAATTCTACGGCTGTACAAATATCTAGTCAGACCACACATAGAATACTGTGTACAGTACTGGGCACCAGTGTACAAGAAAGATATAGTGGAGCTGGAGAGGGTTCAAAGACTGGCAACCAGAGTAATATGGGGAATGAGAGGACTACAGTACCCAGAAAGATTATCAGAAATAGGGTTATTTAGTTTAGAAAAAATAAGGCTTAGGGCAGACCAAATAACTATGTATAAATATATCAGGGGACCTTACAGAGATCTCTCCCATGATCTATTTATACCCAGGACTGGATCCATAACAAGGGGGCATCCTCTATGTCTAGAGGAAAGAAGGTTTCTACACCAGCACAGACGGGGGTTCTTTACTGCAGCAAGACTGAGGAGGGGGTCATGGTGAACTCTGTAAAAGAATTTAAAAGGGGTCTGGATGCATTTTGGGAGAAAAATGGCATTACAGGTTATGGATTCTAGATCTATATCAACTCATTAGGGTTTTAGGTTGAACTTGAAGGACTCTGGTCTTTTTTCAACTTTATGAACTATACAGTTACAGGTCATCAGGACAAGATAAAACCCCCAATCCAGTGAAGAAGAAGGGGAGTGGGGGAGAGGGAAATCAGAAAGAGAAGGGAACAAAACAGAAAGGGGGAAGAAGAGAAACAAATAAGGAGAAAGAAAAGGGAGGAAAAAACAAAAAAAGGGGACAACCGGACCAAAAATGAAAACACAAAAAGCAGTAGAAGACAGAAGAAAACTCTACATAAGATCCCAAGGGACACCCGCCCACCGGGACTTATCGCCTACTCGGGAGAGGAGTAGGTCAGACAACGAAGGCAGAGATGGACAACTCCCGCCCCTGCCAAAGAATGACAGAGCGTAATGGAAGCTGCTGCAGAATGACATGGAGAAGACAGACCAGAAATAAAGGGGAGCAGCATGGAAAGGAAAAGCAGACTGCATCAGGATGAGTGGACCCAGGGAACAAAAATCACTAAGGGCAACAAAAAGTAAACCATCATGTTGCTAAGGCACGAGCCACTCCGGCTCTCACAGGTGCAGAGGCCGGCACATCAGGTCTCAGGTGCAAGGCAGTGCTTGGACCTCGTCTTTTAGTGGCCCTTGAATGGAAGCCCGATCTCGGGGACTTGGCGGGAGGGGAGGCCGATCCCTTCAGAGGACGCTTGGCTTAGAAGGGCAGCAACATTGACCAGTTCCGCAGTGCAACATCCGGGAGTGCTAGATCGTGAAGAAAGCCCGGCAGGTCATCAGGGGATCGTAGAGAATGAGTCCGTCCATTTTGCCGAACCATGAGGGAGAAGGGGAACTCCCAGCGACATTGGATGCCCCTCTCCCAAAGTGTACTCAGAAGAGGTTTCAGGGCAGCCCATTGCGCCAAGGTATGGAGAGAAAGGTCCGGGTAGAGCTGAATGGGAACATTCGTATACAGAATACGTTGGCGGCGCCTAGCGCTGCGCAGGATGGCCTCCTTCAGGGCATAGAAATGAATATGACAAATTAAGTCATGGGGGTGAAGATCATCTGCACTAGAAGGTCGCAATTTAAGCATCAGGCGGACGATCCAAGAGATCATTAGAAAAATGAAAGTGAGAGCGTCCCACAATTCCCCAGGAGACACCGCTTCAGGGAGACCTCGGATATTAATTTTTATTTTGGCGACTACGGTTTTCAATGTCATCCAGATGTTGTTGCAGAAAGAAATAATTGTTCCGTGTGGCAGCTGACCACCGATTATAGGGCCTGTACAGTAGAAGTCAAATCCTGCGCAGCTTCCAATGCAGTGACCCTCGTTGTAAGAGTAGACAATTCTGACCAGAACTGCCCAAATTCCTGTTTACACTCATCAACGATTTGCTTGGCTAGATTGGAGATATCAGCCTTAGTAGGAAGGTCATGGACCAATGATTGAAGGTCAGCCAGAGTAATAGGTGTTAAGGCAGCTGGGGTGCCCAGCACACCCGCCCTTCTGAGAGTGAAGTGTGGCATTATCCCTGAAGGGGACCAAGGTGGGGAGGGCACAGCAGCAGGCATGTGAAGAGCAGAAGGGGGCTCCAGGGTGACTATCACCCCAGGGGAAGCCATAGGCAGCTCAGCAGTGGGACCTGGTGACAGGTTAGGAGCAGTAGAGTCCAGGCCAAAAGCCTGCAGGTGGGAGGGTGAGGGCCCCAGAGGGGGCTGCAGCAGCAGCAGCAATAAAGGGGTTAACACAGAGTCCCTAGTGAAGAGATCCAGTGCAGGGGATCTGAGCGGTGGCACAGTCAGTGTGGAGGTAGGGAGAGGAGACTGCATGTTAGCTTTGGCAGGGGCCTCAGTAATAGTCAACGGTCCCACCTGACTCACCAGCGCAGCAGGAGCAGCAGGATCCGGGTGCGTGCCGGTATCTCGTCCAGGGCCAGAGTGTCGGACGGGAGTCTGGAGGCAGGAAGGTGAGGCCGCTGACTGTGACCCCGAGCCGGAGCAAGACTCTGCAGCTGCAGGGGTTCGCACTGTCTTCCCAGCACTATCAGGTACTGCGGTCTGTGGATCAGGAGAGCAGGGTTCTAGCGCAGGCCGCTCCAAGATTGCACCGGATGCCTCTGCAGGCATCGCAGTCCCAGCACAGAGGTGCTGGGACCTGGTAAAATAAGCCTCTATGTCCATCAGGGGGGATGGGGGCACAGTCGCAAGCTGCCCCTTGGGTTTTTTGTGGGTTCTCCCCATGAAATCAGCAGCAGGGCAGAATAGCGGGCGCCAGGCAGGAGCTCCCAAGAACACGTCCTCAAAAGGCCATTACAAGACAGGCCCCCCGTGCTAATATGGTTTTATGTAAACTGTCTGACTCATCCCTCATCATGAACTGTGCTATGAAGAATGCAATCTCCCTATGAAGATCTAGCATAATATTCATATACATTTTCCTCATTGGAATTACATGAAAAGTGCATAAACGAATTAATGCCCAAAAATGTCATATGTAAAATCTACATAGGGAGATCACATCCTTCTGTACACAGGTCAGGCATAAGTACGCAGGGGGAGGCAGCCCCCTAAGGTAAAGGGTTACACAATTTGTTTGGGGTTTTTAAATGTTTTTAAATGTATTGTCCTGGATATTTTTGTATTGGGACATAGCAAAAATAAACAAATATTCATTTTATTATTTGGTGTGCTGTCCTTGCAATAGGTGTCTGCTTTTTCTCTTTTTGTATTGTCAGATTCTAATTTGGATGCCTTAGTATTGCACCATGGATTGCCATTCCTTACTGTTCAGCTGAGCCTCCTCAGCATGTTGTGTATTAAGCAAGAGGAGTTTAGAATCCATGTTAGCACTAGTGCACTTTACAGTAGTAACCTGATACCTTGAGAGGGAACTGAGCCCATACATTGCTCTTAGTATGTTAGCTAATTTTTGTGTCCATATAAATTTTTTAAGATATGAATAATCTCAATAAAATGTTTTTTTTTGTGTCTAGTAACTTGTTGTTCCGCATAATTTTGTAGGTTATATGTAAATAATCGTACTTACCTGAAGAGTAAAGTTAACGTGCAATTTATACTGCATAGAAAACAAAATTAAGTTTTTTTTTTGGTGTTCATACCACCTCATAAACAAAATAACATAATAAATGATCAGAGCATCACATGTATCTCATAATGGTACCAAGATTAACATTTTGCCACTTTAAGACATCTGCAACTTGATATGATGCTGACAAAATATTCTAAATAAAAGGAGTCCTCAATATCTACTAGGTCATGTGCACACATACTTAAAATTAGGGAAATACATTTTGAGTTACATTCAGGGGCGGACCAACAACACTCAGGGCCCCCAGACAAAGTAATGCAAGGACCCCCTGCAAATCTCTGCCCCTGGCCACACCTCTGCCCCACCCTCATTCCACCAAAATCCCTCCTCATGCCCCACCTCTATACACAAAATTTAAAAAATTATGAATGCAAATGTGTACATTGGTAATATACATTGGTTAAAAAAATTGTATATTTTTGGGTGAAAAAGATGCTCTCCCTGCAGCTATTACCTGTTTGTCTCCCAAATACAGGAAGTATACAGGAAGTGCTTGTCCTCAGTGTACAGGGCCCTGCTTGTCCTCGGTGTACAGGGCCCTGCTTGTCCTCGGTGTACAGGGCCCTGCTTGTCTTCGGTGTACAGGGCCCTGCTTGTCCTCGGTGTACAGGGCCCTGCTTGTCCTCGGTGTACAGGGCCCTGCTTGTCCTCGGTGTACAGGGCCCTGCTTGTCCTCGGTGTACAGGGCCCTGCTTGTCCTCGGTGTACAGGGCCCTGCTTGTCCTCGGTGTACAGGGCCCTGCTTGTCCTCGGTGTACAGGGCCCTGCTTGTCCTCGGTGTACAGGGCCCTGCTTGTCCTCGGTGTACAGGGCCCTGCTTGTCCTCGGTGTACAGGGCCCTGCTTGTCCTCGGTGTACAGGGCCCTGCTTGTCCTCGGTGTACAGGGCCCTGCTTGTCCTCGGTGTACAGGGCCCTGCTTGTCCTCGGTGTACAGGGCCCTGCTTGTCCTCGGTGCACAGGGCCCTGCTTGTCCTCGGTGCACAGGGCCCTGCTTGTCCTCGGTGCACAGGGCCCTGCTTGTCCTCGGTGCACAGGGCCCTGCTTGTCCTCGGTGCACAGGGCCCTGCTTGTCCTCGGTGCACAGGGCCCTGCTTGTCCTCGGTGCACAGGGCCCTGCTTGTCCTCGGTGCACAGGGCCCTGCTTGTCCTCGGTGCACAGGGCCCTGCTTGTCCTCGGTGCACAGGGCCCTGCTTGTCCTCGGTGCACAGGGCCCTGCTTGTCCTCGGTGCACAGGGCCCTGCTTGTCCTCGGTGCACAGGGCCCTGCTTGTCCTCGGTGCACAGGGCCCTGCTTGTCCTCGGTGCACAGGGCCCTGCTTGTCCTCGGTGCACAGAGCCCTGCTTGTCCTCTGTGCACAGAGCCCTGCTTGTCCTCGGTGCACAGAGCCCTGCTTGTCCTCGGTGCACAGACCTGCTTGTCCTCAGTGCACAGAGCCCTGCTTGTCCTCAGTGCACAGAGCTTTTCTGATCCGGGTTGTCCTCTTTACTTTTCTCCTCCATCCGACTCAGACTGACATGTTGACTTCGTTCAGCCAAAACGTCATCTCTTCAGTATCTGCAGGACAAACATCTTAGACTCCACATTTACCTGTGCCCCAGCTCTACACAATCTCCCTATTTATAGGCCCCGAAATTGTAATTATAACCCCCCCCCCTTGTTGTCCTGCACAGTAAAACTGGGTAGAATAGTAGGTCCCCTATAAGGTATATCCCCCACAGTAGACAGGTAGGTATGTCCCGCAGCATATAGTTCCATTAACACCTTAAAGGGGTATTCCAGGAATTTTTTTATTTGGCTATGCTGCAGGGGCTGTAAAGTTAGTGTAGTTCATAATATAGTGTATGTACCTGTGTGTGACGTTTTTCTCACAAATCTTCTGTGATTATCACCCCAATATTTATTTTAACCAGCATACAAAATTACTGTTGTCTCAGATTTTTCCCAGCTTGCAATGCGGCCGAGACCTGACTCACTAGTCAGCTGATGACAGGGAGCCTGTCTGCTTCAATGGGTGGAGGGATCAATCTGCAACTAATGCAACAGCTGTAGGCATCCTGATTGAAGACTACAGGTCTGCAGCTCATTTATGTTTCAATGGGTGGGGTAGCTGATGTGTGGGAAGGAGGAAAATGGTATCATGGGATTTGTAGGCAAACAAGAAAACTGAAAACAGGAAATACAAGTTCAGAGAAAGCTAGCCAGAGTGTTCTGGTAATCTCACAACGTAGCCATTTAGCGCAGATCCTTCCTAAGCATGTCCATTACTGTCTGCCAGGTACGTACTAAAATCACCTTATGCTGGATAACCCCTTTAAGGACATGGCTTTTTTTTGTTTTTTGCACTTTTTTTTTCCTTCTTACATTTTAAAAAGCATAACCCTTTCAATTTTGCATTTAAAAATCCATATGATGGCTTATTTTTTTGCTCCACCAATTTTACTTTGTAATTACATCTGTCATTTTACCCAAAAATCTACCAAAAAAAAAAAATCATTGTGCGACAAAATGGCTTCCATTTGTACATAGTACATTTTTCGGTAAAAATTACAATATTTTTCGCACGATAAGACGCACCTGACCATAAGAAACACCTAGGTTTTAGAGGAGAACAAGAAAAAAAATATTCTGAACCAAACGGGTACTAAAATATTTAGGACCCCCCCTTGTGGCCAGCAGAACCCCCCTTGTAGCCAGCAGAACCCCACTTGTAGCCAGCAGAACCCCCTTATGGCCAGCAGGACCCCCTTATGGCCAGCAGGACCCCCCCCCCTGTAGCCAGCAGGACCCCCCTTGTAAACAGCAGGACCCCCCTTGTTGCCCTCAGGACCCCCCTTGTAAACAGCAGGACCCCCCTGGAGGAGCATGTGAAACACACGTCACTCTGCTTCCTCCGTAGCGTTGCGCTGGGCGCAGGGGAATGACGTATGTGTCACATGCTACTCCATGTGTCACATGCTACTCCATGATGCGGACAGGAGAACGGGACAGTGGCATGGCAGAAGGGGACAGCGGCATGGCAGGTAAGCTTACCTCTTCTGCAGCCTTCCCTGCACTTCGGCACACACACCTTCGCTCCATAAGACGCACAGACATTTCCTTCCCACTTTTGGGGGAGAAAAAGTGCGTCTTATGGAGCGAAAAATATGGTGCACCTTATCTTTATTCTGCAGGTCCATAAAATAAAAATGATACCCTACTTATATAGGTTTGATTTGGTCTTCTGGAAAAAAATCATAACTACAAGCAGGAAAATGAATACGTTTTTAAAATTGTCATCTTCTGACCCCTAGATCTTTTTTATTTTTTCACATACGGGGCAGTTTGGGGCTCATCTTCTGCACCGTGATCTGAAGTTTTATTGGTACCATTTTTGTTTTGATCAGACTTTTTGATCGCTTTTTATTCATTTTTTATGGTATAAAAAGGTTACCAAAAACTAGCCTTTTTTGGACTTTGAATTTTTTTTGCACGTACGTAATTGACCGCGTGGTTTAATTAACGATATATTTTTATAGCTCAGACATTTATGCATATGGCAATACCACATATGTTTCTTTTTATTTACACAGGTTTTTTTTTTTTTTTTTTATGGGAAAAGGGTGGTGATTCAGACTTTTAATAAGGAAGGGGTTAAATTAGCTTTAACTTTTTTTCCCCACTTTTTTTGCAATGTTCTAGCCTCAATAAGGGACTATAACATGCAGTACATTGATTCAATACACTGATCAATGCCGTTGCATTGCATTGATCAGTGTTATCGGCGGTCGATTGCTCAAGCCTTGATTTCACGCTTGGAGCAAGTGGCAGGTAAGGCACCCTCCTGGTACGTCCTAGCTTATCGGGACATGGTGTTTTCACTGCGATGGTCCCGATCAGCCCGACTGAGCTTTCACTTTAGATGCAGCAATCAACTTTGATCGCCGCGTCTAAAGAGTTAAAGCGTACCTGTCAGATCCAAGAAATTTTTTTTTTACCTAATCCTGACCATGTACATCTAATTTTTGTGTCTAGCACCTTTATTTATTTTTTTATTCCACTTTTAATTTAGCTCACTTGCCTGAATTCCTCTCGGGGGGGCGGGGCATGGCCTCACTGTGCAGGTCTCCGCCCCCTCCCTTAGTATGCTGTCTGCTCACATCTCCCCTAGTATTAGCAAAACTACAACTCCCAGCTTGTCCTCACTGACAGTAGCGGGACACAAGCTGAAAGTGGGAGGATTTTTCCTCCAGCTGTGAGCCCTGCTGAAGTGTGTCCATGACATAGGTGATGACGCATGGAGACAGCAGGACTAGTATGTGTCCAAGCAGGCAGGGGAGTAGTTGTTTGACTGGCTTTTTCCGTATGAAATTTTCTAATGAAAGCAATTGCAAAACCTATTGGTTCTGCATGCTTTACAACATATCAAAAGTTTTTGTATCTGACAGTGCCTATTCTGCCTGAACTGTGATATCCGGCATTAGCCACGGGTCCTGGCTGGTATGTAGCTAGCATTGTATTTAAGTAGGTATGTAGCTAGCTAAGTACCTAGGTAGATAAGTAGGTAGGTAGCTATGTAGGTAGGTAGGTAGGTAATTAGCTAGGTACAGTCATGGACGTAAATGTTGGCACCTCTGAAATTTTTCAAGAAAATTAAGGATTTCTCACAGAAAAGGATTGCGGTAACTCATGTTCTGCTACACACATGTTTATTACCTTTGTGTGTATTGGAACTAAACCAAGAAAGGAAGGGGGAAAAAAAGCTAATTGAACATAATGTCACACCAAACTCCAAAAATGGTCTGGACAAAATTATCGGCACCCTTAACTTAATATTTGGTTGCACACCCTTTGGAAAAAATAACTGAAATCAGTTGCTTCCTATAACCATCAATAAGCTTCTTACACCTCTCAGCCGGAATGTTGGACCACTCTTCCTTTGCAAACTGCTCCAGGTCTATCTTATTGGAAGGGCTCCTTTTCCCAGCAGCAGTTTTAAGATTTCTTCACAGGGGTTCAATGGGATTTAGATCTGGACTCATTGCTGGCCACTTCAGAACTCTCCAGCGCTTTGTTGCCTTCCATTTCTGGGTGCTTTTTGATGTATGTTTGGGGTCATTGTCCTGGTTGAACCCACAAGATCTCGGATGCAAACCCAGCTTTCTGACACTGGGCTGTACATTGCGACCCAAAATGCATTGGTAGTCCTCAGATTTCATGATGCCTAGCACACAATCAAGTCACACAGTGCCAGAGGCAGCAAAGCAACCTTGAAACGTTTTTGGTAAACATTAGAATGATGTGCTTTACCAAAACACTCTATCTTGGTCTCATCTGTCCACAAGTTGTTTTCCCTGAAGGATTTTGGCTTACTCAAGTTCATTTTGGCAAAATGTAGCCTTTCTTTTTTTATGTCTATGTGTCAGCAGTGTGGTCCTCCTGGGTCTCCTGCCATAGCATTATTTAATTTAAATGTCGACGGATAGTTTGCGCTGACGTTGATGCTCCCTGAGCCTGCAGGACAGCTTGAATATCTTTGGAACTTGTTTGGGGCTGCCTATCCACCATCTGGACCATCTGGACTATCCTGTGTTGACACCTTTCATCAATTTTTCTCTTCTGTCCACGCCCAGGGAGATTAGCTACAGTACCATGGGTTGCAAACTTCTTTATAATATTGTGTACTGTGGACAAAGGCAAATTTAGATCTCTGCAGATTGCTGATATTTTCCCATAATTTTGGTTCTAGAGTCCTCAGACAGTTTTCTTCTCCTCTTTCTGTTGTCCATGCTTAGTGTGGCACACACACAGACACACAATGCAAAGACTAAGTGAACTTCTCTCCTTTTTATCTGCTTTCAGGTGTGATTTTTATATTGCCCACACCTGTTACTTGCCCCAGGTGAGTTTAAAAGAGCATCACATGCTTGAAGCAATCTTATTTTTTCACAACTCTGAAAGGGTGCCAATAATTTTGTCCAGCCCATTTTTGGAGTTTGGTGTGACATTATATCCAATTTGCTTTTTTTTTTTCTCTCCCTTTTTTGGTTTAGTTCCAATACACACAAAGAGAATAAACGTGTATAGCAAAACATGTGTTACTAAAATCCTTTTCTTTGAGAAATTCTTCCTTTTCTAGAAAGGTTTCAGGGGTGCCAACATTTACAGCCATGACCGTTGATAGGTACGTAAGTAGATAGATAAACAAGTAGGTAAAAATGTGGGTGGGTAGATAGCCAGATAGGCAGATTGGTAGCTTGGTAGGTAGGTAGCCAGGTAGGGAGCTATGTAGCCAGGTAGGTGGCTATGTGGCCAGTTAGTCAGGTGGACAGCTATGCAGCTAGGTGGCCACCATGTGGCCAGGTAGTCAGCTGGGTGGGTGGATATGCTGCTAGGTAGTATGGTAGTCAGGTGGGCGGCTGTGCAGCCACCTAGTCAGGTGGGCGGCTATGCGGCTAGGTAGTCAGGTGGGTTCCTAATCGGCCAGGTAGTAAGGTGGACAGCTATGCTGCCAGGTGGTCAAGGTGGGTGGCTATGAGGCCAGGTAGTCAGATGGGTGGCTATGAGGCCAGATAGTCAGGTAGGCGGCTATATGGCCAGGTAGTCAGGTGGGCGGCTATGCGGCAAAGTCGTCTGATGGGCAGATATGTGGCCAGGTAGTCAGGTGGGCAGCAATGCGGTCAGGTGTGGCTATACGGTTAGGTGGTCAGGTAGACTGCTATGCAGCCAGGTGGTCAAGTGGGCGGCTGGGTGGTCAGGTATGCAGCTATGCGGCCCACTGGGCAGCTATGAGGCCAGATAGTCAAGTGGGAGGCAATGCGGTCAGGTAGTCAGGTGGGTGGCTATACGGTCAGGTGGGTGGCTATGCGGCCAAGTAGTCGTAGAAGTTGTAGTCAATTGTGCTATTGATCTATTCAAAGTTTGTACCAATGACAGTGCCTATTTAAGGGGTTAATTATGTTAAAACACATCCAATAAGTTAGATATTGGGGGTCATTTAGTAAAGTGATCCCGACAGTTTTTATCTGATTTAGCACCCAAATTGTGTTGCATGCTTTGTGCGTCAGAATTTACGACAAAAAATCCAGTCAACCTGACCAACTCCCCATTCAACTCAGTAAACCCCAAAAAGAGGTGAGGTCACAAGAAAAGGGTTGTGTTCCCAACTTAAAAAAAAAAAAAATCTGAACATATTTACTAAACTAATGTTCCCTTGTAAAATGTGGTGGATTTGAGCTGTTGAAAACCCCACAGCCCAGAACAGTTAGAAGAAGAAGAAGGAAAAAAAGTGAAACATAGGGAAGAGTGCAAAACATAGAGAAAAATTTGTATATACCATAGAAATACACTAGCGGAAAAACCCCACACAGAAACCTGCACTTCATTCTTAGTAAATCAAGGCTATTATCTATCATCCTAAATATGTAATGATAAAGGTTTCCCGCTCTCTTCTAGATGCTTAGGCAACTGAAACAGCTTGGTCTTGTAGTGCTGTTGGCAGTAGTGATATGCAAATGAGCCTGACACAACATGTCAGTGTTATAATTATCATGAAGACAAGCTGACCTAAAATTGACTGAGAGGGTAACAAGGGCTGTTCATTTAATTGTGTGAATATTTGAGCATTTTTATATTAAATAATAATTAGTATAGAATATGTAGAATATAATTACAATGTTAAATACAATAATTGTGTAATTATGTGTTGCACTACAAACCTGAAAACAATTCTGCAAAACATTAAGAATTGTCATTTATTTTTCTGTGTAACAGATCATGAGTCCGGAGATGGTTACAGTTGATTACCAAGAGAACGTCCTCAGAGGAGACATAACGATAGGAGATTACTCCTATCTTCTGCTTATTGGTATGTTGCTACATGAATAACTATATTGTGATCAATATTGATTTTCTAAGCCTTTTGGCAACCTGGCAGTAAAACTAGTCAGTCATGGATTTTTTGGGGGTCATTTATGTTGTTTGATTCTTTAAAAAATCTTATTTGATACCAGCTCCCAAAAAGGTCTTTTTAGGGAGTTCTTCTAGAATCCAGAAAGTGCTACCTTCTTTCCTCTGGTCTCAATCCTGGAAAAAAAATGAAGTTCCAAAAGAAGTAAATTTCTGTCTGAGAAACACTGTCAATCCTTGTGGTGATGACTTCCTACATTTCAGCAGTTCCCTTTTAAGAGTAGAACCTTAGGTAGCTTACACATTTTCTCCCCTGCCACTAAACAAAAATTTTTTTTTTTCAATATTGTGCCAGTTTGGAATCTAAGCCAGTTACTTAATCTTTTTCTTCCTCCATTTAGAGCTATTAAAGGGGTTATCCAGGAATCTAAAAACAGAGATAATTTCTTTCAAAGACCACTCCCCATCTGTCTCCAGGTTGGGTGTGGTTCTGCAGCTCAGTTCCTTTTAAGTGAATGGAGCCATAATTGTAATACCACACCTAAAGTAGAGACAGACTGGGAGTGGTCTTTGGGGAAAAAAAGTCTGTTTTTTTTTATTACTGGATAATTCCTTTTAAATCTCCTTCCTTTTAAGAGAAATTGAGGTAGCACTTGTATTTGCTTGAGAAGGTTAACCTGATGAGTGAATAAAGAATCACATTTTTCATGTTCGCATGGAGTGCCACTTCACTGTTTTGGATGTTTATAATAAAATCTTGATCTAAACCAGTGTTTCCCAAATGCGGTCATCAAGCACCCCCAACAGGTCATGTTTTCTGGATTTCCTTAGTCTTTCACAGGTGATTTGTGACCGTAATTATGTCACCGGTGAAAGACTAAGGAAATCCTGAAAACATGGGGGTGCTTGAGGACTGCGTTTGGGAAACACTGAATTAAACAGTTGGTAATTTTTTTGGTGATATATTCTCTTTTAGGTTTAGGGTTTTAAAATAGGATTATTTAAAAAAAAAATTTTTTTTTGCTTTGTGTTTTTTTTTTATTTTTTATAATTCCATATATCTCATAATATTGGGATTTTGCGCCAAACCTAAAAAGAGTAAGGTGAGCATTTTCACCACAACTTTTATGCCTGAAGGCTACAGTTTTTGGAGAAATGACAGCTCTTTGAATTTTACAGTTCAAATAAAGACAAAGTATTTATTTATCAATCTGTAAAGTATACTGGGTATTGAATATGATGGCTCCTGGTAAACTCTGTGAAAGCAATAGCGGTCTCCCATAATAAAGAGACTTCTGCAGAGTAAATATATAAGCAGCCTCATGACTGAGCTTACAGACTTTAATTATTGTCCTTAAAGTAATGTTTATTTCTTAGGAGTGCTGTCATGGAGATGACTGGGGGCAAGATAACTACTTGCATGGTAATTTTGTTTCCGTGACAGGTCTCTGTGTCAGCGTGATAAGAGTAATTGCATATTTTATTCGTAAGTTAAAATCCTTTATATTGATAACTTTAAAATGTGTTGATAAAAAGCAAGCCTTCAAGATCACTTTGGCATTTTCATCTGACCGTATAGATATATCTTATAGCATCGTTATTATTAACTGTTTTCTGGTTATATATTTTTCTTTTTGATAGGATGATGACATTGATCCCTATTCGGTTTAATTGACAATGCACTGATTGGTAAAATACTAGCACATGCTAATCCAATTGGCTATAGTGACTCAATTATTATTCTTTTTAATACCAATTCACTCATTAGTGGCATGCTGACTACTATTTTCCTATTTAAAACTGAATTAAAAGGAATAGAGTTAATGGGGTATTCCAGGATTTTTTGTATTTGACTATGCTACAGGGGTTGTAAAGTTAGTGTAGTTCCTAATATAGTGTCTGTACCTGTGTGTGACGGTTTTCTCACAATTCTTCTGTGATTTTCACCCCAATATTTATTTTTAACAGTATACAAAATTACTGTTGTCTCAGATTTTTCCCAGCTTGAAATGCGGCCGAGACCTGACTCACTAGTCAGCTGATGACAGGGAGCCTGTCTGCTTCAATGGGTGGAGGGATCAATCTGCAACTAATGCAACAGCTGTAGGCACCCCGATTGAAAACCACAGTACGTGTGGATAGACCCTAAGCGTAGAGCTGAGCAAGTAATTTTATCGTGAAATGTATATGTCCCGAAATTCACAAAAAGTTCAGATTTTGGCGAATTACAAAATGGTTTTCAGAATTTTACAGGTAGAAATAAAAAGGTCACATGACCTCAAGTGGCGGTCCAGTGCGCTTCTCCATAATGCTTTGCAGTCAGGTCTTCCTGTAAAAGGACGAGTGAGTGTCTAGCAGTGATGATAGCTGCAAGAAAATGTAGTAAGAGAATATCAGTCAGTGTTTGTGTGTTTGAGTATTGAGTCGGTCTGTGTATGAGGCAGGCAGGAAGGCTCAAGCAGTCAGCCATTACACCCATTTGATGGCAGCTGAAGCGTACACTTTGTAAATCAGCAGTCTTTTTCAGTAATATACTGATTTGGCGGATAGTGTTCCAGTGTGTAAAGTTAATGTTCATAATGCAGCCTGAATCCAAGGAAAAATGTGCCAACAGAAATTGTATTGTTCTGCTTTAACCAGGTGATTCTAAACAATTGTTATAGGTATGGACACCATAGATACATGGAGAATACTTTTATGGCTAAAAATAGTACCTATATTTCTCGAGCCACTTTCTCTAGTAAATATTTTGCTTGACAGTGGCAACGAAGCACCATGGCAACAAGGTGACCATGGGGGGTAGGTAGTAGTCACTCTTCCACAGTTATACAGGTCTGCTTTCAATAACATGCGCTTGTCCACCTCCTCCACAACCTCCCAATAGACATCTACCCTCCCTCCTTTTTAAAGGAGTAATTATGCTTTAGTCCTGAAAATTGTTAAATGGCATCAAAAATCATCCTATTCTTCTGTGTCAAGCGTTTATACAGTGTAGTTATCCTTTTTTTATTCTGCTAGTGATGATTTAATTCCTGTTGGTAATAGAAATGTGCACTCCTAATTTCACATTAAATTGTTAATGCCAACAAAAATTGTCACTTTTATACTTGTCAACATCACATCCAAGTGTATGCTGAAGCCATGCTGTCTTAAATGTGAAAAGCCTTGGAGTAAAAAGGCTGACCATTAAATATCCCAGTAGATGTCTCCTCCCCAACTACAATTGGTCTATGTAGTCAGCAACAATGGTTGCACTGCATTGATCATATGGTATATGTTCCCTGCATTGCGTATGTCTTAAATTTTTATTTTTTTTTTTCAAATATGTATCAAGGCTTTCAGAAGGTATATGAAAAGTGTGTGTATACTTCAGCCATCCTCAACTTGCAGCGACGGAATGGGCTGCCTTAACACCTCTTGATCCATACATTCCAAGCTGATGGAATTCAATCTTGCGTCTACTGGGATGTCTGTATGAGCAGTGTAAAGCAGTTAAAGGGGTACTCCAGTGGAATTTTTTTTTTTTATCAACTGGTACCAGAAAGTTAAACATATTTGTAAATTACTTCTATTTAAAAATCTTAATTTTTCCAGTACTTAGCAGCTGCTGTATGCTCCACATGAAGTTATTTTCTTTTTGAATTTCTTTTCTGTCTGACCACAGTGCTCTCTGCTGACACCTCTGTCCATGTCAGGAATTGTCAAAAGTAGGAGCAAATCTCCATAGCAAACATCTCCTGCTCTGGACAGTTCCTGACATGGACAGAGGTGACAGCAAAGAGCACTGTGGTGTGACAGAAAGGAATTTGAAAAACAAAAAAACTTCCTGTGGAGCATACAGCAGCTGATGAGTACTGGAAGGGTTAAGATTTTTAAATAGAAGTAAGTTGCAAATCTGTTTAACTTTCTGGCACCAGTTGATTATAATTTTTTTTTCCACCGGAGTACCCTTTTAGAGGAGTACTCCCCTGGAAAACAGGACTGATCCCAGTCCTCTTTTGGCTTTTTAACACTGTGGCTCAGCTGATCGCCAGCCGCAGCGATGTTTCACCTCAGCTGGTGATAGGCTGAGCTGCAGTGTCATGCAGTGGGCCCAGGCACCAGGAAGGAGGATGGGCCCGTACCTTTTAAATTATGCTGTTGCTCATCCTATCACCAGCCGAGGGCACCAAAAGCTGGAAGAGGAGTAGGACTGGGCGGCGATACCGGTGTCATTGGGAAAGTGGTGGAAGATAAGTTAATGTTTATTATTTTTATTCCAGCAGCTCCAGCATAATCTTATTACCTAAACAGTACTTTTGGTAAACAGTGCTTCTTGGATTGTATAAACTTTATAGAAAAAATTGCCAGCACTAGAAACTAATTTGCAAAACAAACAAAAAAAATGATTAAGAAATTACCTTAGGCAGCACCCAAGAATCTTTCAAAATAAAAAACTCCTCACTCTGTAGTAGCCAAACTTTACAAGCTAGGATGAATGGTCATAGACCTAAAACACAAATTCTTTCATGTCATAAAAGTATGGAACATAGTCCCTGATTCATCAAAATATGTGAAAGAAAAACTGGAGTGATTTCCTTATACCAACCAATCAAAGCTCAGATTTTTTATCTTATCAAGCGTTGGTAAAAATAAAAGCTGTGCTGTGATTGGTTGTTATGGGGAAATCCCTCTAGTTTTTCTTTCACACGTTTTGATAGATCAGGGCCATTTTTATTTTTTTATTTTTTATTTAAAATATCTCAAAACATAGGCAGCATAGCACTTTATACAACAGAAAATCCTACTGGAATTTTAGGTTACGGTCACACATATCAGAAATGCTATGAATCTTCGACAGTTGAATCTCTCACAGTCAATGACGAAGATTGGTGATCCCGCCAATGTCCATCATTAACCTTAAAGGACAAATGCGGAGCAAAACTTTTAACTTCCCCTGTGCCCGGGCTGCAAAAAAAAAAGTCAACTCACCTTCCAATGTTCCCTCGTTGCGTCGATATTGGCATTCCCGTTCCTCCACCGCTGCTCAGCTCCCTGCTTCTTAGGCTCGGAACATCACACTGTGGTCAGCATATGTGGTGAGCGCACTGTCATGTAAGTAGGTATGTTTATCAAACAGGAAATAAATATGGGTTGACAATTATATATTGCTCTAGATGTAATAAATATTACTGTACTTTCATAAAAAAAACAATGTCTGCAGTGTCATTCACCACACCCAGTACATGTTTGGTATCATAGATGATTCCGTACTTTCCTTTATAAAGGGTTGCAGGAGACTACATGCCAAGTGCTTAACTTTTCAATCATTATTTCGGTTCCTGTTACAATTAGTCTCATAGAGGGGAAAAAAATCTATTTATGATAGCAGCGTGCAATCGCTGTGTATGGAGTGGGCTCACATCAACTATTCACTAACCAAACTTATGTCGGATGTGGCAAAGTGGTTAAGGCATTACTGAGATCATTATATAACTTGATAGGTTCAAGTGTCTGGCAACAAATTGTTGTACTATATATTTTTTTCCCTTTGCCTCAAATAATAGCTGTAGGTTCTTTATTGGCATGTCTCACCGTGCTATTTTTTTGTGCATTTTGTTGGAGAGATTGTAATAGTAAAGTATATATTATTTACTCTTCATTGTCATGGGAAAAGCAGGATGCTTAGTTTTTCTTTCTTTCTCTTTCCTCTAGAATTGAGCCATACAATAGGAGACTTTACAGGTAAGAGAGCATATATTATATAGATAACTCAGACACCATCTGCCAATGTGTGACAAGTAATTGCTCCCTAGACTTACTGCTTTGATGTTTCATCTTTAGCAGCAGCAGCAGCTTAAGGAGCTGTTTACATCACATGTTTGAAAGCTGGCAGTATACACACTAAATGTCTCCCTTGGAGTAATTAGCCCAAACTGTGGCCACTGTCTGTTTTTTCCGGTGAAAAAATGATATTTTAAACCTATATGTATGTTATAGTTGTACCCTATGGGTTAGGATGCCACCATTAATTGACCATTAAATTGTTATCTAGACCGCTTTTAAGTGCAAGGAGAGATTAAAGTGTACCTGTCGTCAACAAAACTTTTTATATAATGTTGATAATACAATTATGTATATTTTTGTCCCTGCAACTGTTGCCTGTGTATCTCTATGAGGAGTCCAAACACAGGAAGTGAGGGAAGACTAGCAGCGCTCTTTGCACTGAGGACAAGCAGGACTCTGCAGTGCATTGAGGCTCTGTGACACGCTTCCGTCTCACACATGAGGATTATTGACAAGCCAGGAGCCTGCACAAAGCCCTGCTTGTCCTGTCCTCACTTCCTTTATTTGGACTCCTCACAGAGACACACAGGCAATAGCTGCAGGAACAGCATTTTTTTCACCCAAAAATATACACATTTTATAACCAATGTATATTACAAATATACATATAATGTAAAATTATCTACACTATATAAAAAGTTTTTGTTGAAGACAGGTGCACTTTAAACACTTTTGCATTGTATTTTTATTGTTTATTTGTCTCTTAATGCAAAATTAGGCAACTTTCTAAATAGTCTTCTTAATTTATCTTTCTTTTTTTACTATTTAGCGTCTGCAGAATGTGGAGTCATCTCTCTGAATTCATCTCTCCCCCTGAAACAAGACTGCCACCTGCCTAATAATTGGCAGCCCTCCCTGCTGTGACATCAGCACAAATGAAAGAGAGGGCTGTAAATAATCAGGCAGGAGGCGTGCTTGAAGCGGGGAAGGGGTGGACAGAATTGCAGACAGAGGACTCAGCATTTGGCACCGGGGCGGACCCTTTGTTTGCCCCCCCCCCACACACACACACACGCACCTCCCCCCTTAATTACACCCCCTCCCTCCCCTCCCCTCAGGGGTGGACTGACAATACTCGGGGCCGCCGGACCAAAAAAAAGGCAAGGGCCCCTGCTAGGCTCTGCAGCTCGTCTATCTTCTGCCACGCTCCTATTCCACCCAAATCCCACACACAATAAATTAAAATTTATATATGTAAGAAACACTTTAACATAGGTAAATTTCCATGAACAATAATACTGGTATACAAGGAGCAAATATATACACAATAACTGGATAATACCGCCATACTGTACTGAATCTGTATACAATAAAAGTGATTATATACAGGACCATATGGCGGTAGATATCAGCTGCACACAGGATGTGTATACTATATAAGTGATTACAGTTACATTTTGGGACTCACAATTACGTCTTTTCTGATCAGCGGCATCCTCTTTCCTTTTCTTCTTTGTCCGGATAAGACCGCCATGTAGATCTCTTAAAGGGGTATTCCAGGCCAAAACTTTTTTTTATATATCAACTGGCTCCGGAAAGTTAAACTGATTTGTAAATTACTTGTATTAAAAAAAATCTTAATCCTTCCAATAGTTATTTGCTTCTGAAGTTGAGATGTTGTTTTCTGTCTAACTGCTCTCTGATGACTCACGTCCCGGGAGCTGTGCAGTTCCTATGGGGATATTCTCCCATGATGCACAGCTCCCGGGACGTGACATCATCATTGAGCAGTTAGACAGAAAACTTCAGAAGCTAATAACTATTGGAAGGATTAAGATTTTTTAATATAAGTAATTTACAAATCTGTTTAACTTTCCGGAGCCAGTTGATATATATAAAAAAAGGTTTTGCCTGGAATACCCCTTTAACATCTGCAGGAAAAACATGTCAGACTCTGTATTTTTTCAGTGCCCTCCTCTACACAATCTTCCCATCTATAGGCCCACAAACTGTAATAATGCCCTCCTTGGTGTCCTGCACAGTAAAAGGGCAGGTAGGTAGGTAGCCAGGTAACCCCCTCTTTCCCATAGGTATATGCAGAGTTACACCCCCCTCTTTCCCATAGGTATATGCAGAGTTACACCCCCCTCTTTCCCATAGGTATATGCAGAGCTACACCCCCACCCCCTCTTTCCCATAGGTATATGCAGAGCTACCCCCCCTCTTTCCCATAGGTATATGCAGAGTTACACCCCACCCTCTTTCCCATAGGTATATGCAGAGCTACAACCCCCATCTTTCCCATAGATATATGCAGAGCTACCCTCCCTCTTTCCCATAGGTATATGCAGAGCTACACCCACCCTCTTTCCCATAGGTATATGCGGAGCTACACCCCCCTCTTCCCCATAGGTATATGCAGGGTTACACCCCCCTCTCTCCCTCCCTTTCCCATAGGTATATGCAGAGCACCCCCCCCCCCTCCCTCCCTTTCCCATAAGTATATGCAGAGCACCCCCCCTCTCCCTCCCTTTCCCATAGGTATATGCAGAGCACCCCCCCTCTCCCTCCCTTTCCCATAGGTATATGCAGAGCACACCCCCTCTCCCTCCCTTTCCCATAGGTATATGCAGAGCACCCCCCCTCTCCCTCCCTTTCCCATAGGTATTTGCAGAGCACCCCCCCTCTCCCTCCCTTTCCCATACGTATATGCAGAGCACCCCCCCTCTCCCTCCCTTTCCCATAGGTATATGCAGAGCACCCCCCCTCTCCCTCCCTTTCCCATAGGTATATGCAGAGCACCCCCCTCTCCCTCCCTTTCCCATAGGTATATGCAGAGCACCCCCCCTCCCCCTCCCTTTCCCATAGGTATATGCAGAGCACCCCCCTCTCCCTCCCTTTCCCATAGGTATATGCAGAGCACTCCCTCCCTTTCCCATAGGTATATGCAGAGCACCCCCCTCTCCATCCCTTTCCCATAGGTATATGCAGAGCACCCCCCCTCTCCCTCCCTTTCCCATTGGTATATGCAGAGCACCCCCCCTCTCCCTCCCTTTCCCATAGGTATATGCAGAGCACCCCCCCTCCCTCCCTTTCCCATAGGTATATGCAGAGCAACCCCCCCCTTCTCCCTCCCTTTCCCATAGGTATATGCAGAGCACCCCCCCCCCTCCTCCCTTTTCCATAGGTATATGCAGAGCACCCCCCCTCTCCCTCCCTTTCCCATAGGTATATGCAGAGCACCCCCCCCTCTCCCTCCCTTTCCCATAGGTATATGCAGAGCACCGCCCCCCTTCCCTGTAGGTATAGGCAGGGTTAAAAAAAAAATTCAAAAAAGGATGCTCACCTGTTATCCCACGTAGCAACCTCCTCAGCTGCAGGGCCCGCGTCTTCTCCCCTCCACAGTACAGGCGCCGATGAGTGACGTCACCGGCACCTGTGCTGCGTGGGGGCGGAGGTCACGTCTCCTCTGTGTAGCTGCAGATGCGCTCAAACATAGGGGACACCTTCTCCTGTATGTGAGTGTATCATACATACAGGAGAATGTAGCGCTGTCTGCTGGGGATCTGGGATGAGTGTCCCCTTGAGAGTGGCACCCGGGGCGGGTTACGTCACGGCTCTGTCCCCTTGTGAGGTAATGACCCGCCCCCTCAATACAAGTATATGGGAGGAGGCGTGGTGGCCATCACGCCTCCTCCCATAGACTTGCATTAAGGGGACAAGCCGTGACGTCACAATGCTCCGGCCCCTGTATCGCTGGTCATTACGCACGGAGCGAGTCTGCTCTGTGCAATAATGATAGCAGGGCGCCGCAGCCGAGATCCTGGGGGTCTGACATCTTATCCCTTATCCTTTTGGATAGGGGATAAGATGTCTAGGGGTGGAGTACCCCTTTAAGTGACCTTCATCACACTGCCAACAGCTTCACTTTGAAAAAGCTGCTGACAAATTTCCATTAAAAGAAAAAGTTCAAACTGTCTTACAAATGCTGATTTAGCAAAAGTATTCATAAAAATTAATCTTATAAGTTCATCCAAGACATGTATGATGAATTTGCAGCTGATATTGTGCACTGCTTATAGGTAAGTAATAACAATATAATGCACAATAAAAAACATAAGCAAAATCGTCAATAAAATCACATGTGATTTCTCAGGTTCAGATATAGGGTATGAGTCATAAAAAAAGCTGATTTAATTACATATGCAAATGTGTCCTATCGTAACCCCTTAACGACGCAGGACGTAAATGTACGTCCTGGCGAGCTGGTACTTAACCCACCAGGACATACATTCACGTCCTATACATAACCGCGAGCATCGGAGCGATGCTCGAGTCATGCGCGGCAGGTCCCGGCTGCTGATAGCAGCCAGGGACCACCGGTAATGGCCGACATCCGTGATCGCGCGGATGTCTGCCATTAACCTCTCAGATTCCGTGATCAATACAGATCACGGCATCTGCAGCACTATGGTCACTAAAATGGATGATCGGATCGCCCACACGATCCGATCATCCAGAACGGCAGATGGAGGTCCCCTCACCTGCCTCGTCTTCCTTCCACGGGTCTTCTGCTCTGGTCTGAGATTGAGCAGACCAGAGCAGAAAATGACCGATAACACTGATCAGTGCTATGTCCTATGCATAGCACTGAACAGTATTAGCAATCGAATGATTGCTATAAATAGTCCCCTATGGGGACTATTAAAGTGTAAATATAGAATTAAAGAAAAATAAAAAAAGTTAAAAAAAATGTGAAAAACCCCTCCCCTAATAAAAAATTTAAATTGTATCATTTTCCCAATTTCACCCCCTAAAAGTATTAAAAAAATTTTTTACATACATATTTGGTATCACCACATGCGTAAATATCCAAACTATTAAAATATAATGTTAATGATACCGTACGGTGAATGGCATTAACGTAAATAAAAAAGTCCAAAATTGCTGCTTTTTTTTTTTATAACCTTTTATTCCCAAAAAATTGATAAAAAATGTATTAAACATTTTACATAAGCAAATATGGTATGAATAAAAAGTACAGATCACAGCACAAAAAATGAGCCCTCATATCTCCGCTTATACGGAAAAGTGAAAGAGTTATAGGTCTTTAAAATAGGAGGATTTTAAACATACTAATTTGGTTTAAAAAATTGCGATTTTTTTTTTAAGCGCAACAGTAATAGAAAAGTATGTTATCATGGGTATCATTATAATCGTATTGTTCCAAAGAATAAAGAACACATGTCATTTTTACTGTAAATTGTACAGCATGAAAACAAAACCTTCCAAAAATTGCTAAATTGTGGTTTTCTTTTTAATTTCCCCACACAAATAGTATTTTTTTGGTTGCGCCATACATTTTATGGTAAAGTGAGTGATGGCATTACAACAGGTCATGCAAAAAACAAGCCCTCATACTAGTCTGTGGATGAAAATATAAGAGTTATGATTTTTTGAAGGCGAGGAGGAAAAAATGAAAACTGCCCAAATGGGCTGAGTCCTTAAGGGGTTAAAGGGGTACTCTAAAAATCTTAATCCTTCCAGTACTTATCAGCTGCTGTATGCTCCAGAGGAAGTTGTGAAGTTCTTTTCTGTCTGACTTCAGTGCTCTCTGCTGACACCTCTGTCCAAGTCAGGAACTGTCTCTAATCTCAATAACCCAGATGAACTAACACTGTTTAGTTCTAAGATTCTGTTAAATTCTTAAACTGAGAAGAGAAGTGCAAACTTATGCCCCATTCATACAGCATAATTTCCAAGAGAAATGTGGTGTAAAAATTCTGCTCATAATCTCTGTTGCAGCAGCCTCCCATTGTTTTCAATAGGCGTGCTAGGGAACTTTGTAGCAAGCTCACAAGCAGAGCTCACTTTACATGTGGTGAGTGTTGGCTGCATGTGGTGAGTGTCCAGCATAATTTCATCTGTGAATAATAAAATACATCCTGTGCATTGGTGGTGTTCCATTCATCATTCCTCGAAGCAGCAGCGTTAATTTTGTTCCTTGTGTTTTTCTCATTAAGACTCATTAGATTCTTTCATCATGTGACTCAGGGAGTCTACTGGATTTTTTTGTCATTTTCTTCAACTTACAGAGGTGTATGGGAGAATGCTATAGTTTTTTGAAAATAATGGCATAGCCAGAGCATGTAGCAATTTAGAAAAACTGCCAGTGAGCCAAAAAAGGCCACTAAATGGTAAAAAAAAAAAAAAAAACACACCAAAAACAAAATGCCATGTAGGCATTGACTTTGGACAAAAAGTGCCTTTGCATTTCTGATTTGACTTTTACATTTATGAGTATTAATACAAACCATTTTACTGTGTTTTTAGTTTGTACATCACATAATGGAAAAATAGAAGTGATTCTGCACAAAGAAGATTGCAAGTCATGGAAGAACCTTGGACAGCCATTAGAAGGAAATAACTCTTTTATTAAAAAGTCTCAAAGAGGTTGGTATAATAGATCATGCAGCTTAAGGTGGAACCACCTACGTAGAAAACGAACCCACACTGGGAAACTGTGAATTACTTTCACACCCCTTATCTATTACCATAGCAATATTTAAACAGCAAGTTCAAAGGGGGACATGTATCATTTCCAGTGTATAATAGAAGTTTTTTACCCCTCTGCCTGTTGTCTAAATTTGGCGCAGCTGCGTTAAATTTATCATTCTTGTGCAGCTACTTTCTTGAATTGCGTTTAAATTTAGAATTCTCCTCAGAGCATAAATTTACACGGCAGCTCTATTTAGTAGGAGCTTTGTCTGCAGCGTATCTGCACCTAAACAGTAAGTGTGCCCTCGTTATTAGTTTTAGAATTTTTTTTCTTCATTATGTAGAGTTTTAATCTCACAATAATACCACTTTTTGCACCCAATTATAACACATCAATTATACCAATGTCCTTATTCTTCATTTAACATCTGACACCCCTGTGCAAATCACCTCAAATGTACATGGTGCACTCTACCTTATGGTCCTTGTTGTGCGCCCACAGAGCACTTTGCGCCCACATATGTGGTATCTCCGTACTCTGGCTAAATTGTGTCCCAAAAAATGGGGATCTTTTTTCCCATTTACCTCTTGTGAAAATGTAAAGTATGCGGCAACACCAGCATGTCAGTGTAAATAATTTTATTTTTATACACTAACATACTGGTGTAGACTCTAACTGTTGCTTTTCATAATGGGTAAAAGGAGAAAAAGCCCCCCAAAATCTGTAAGGCAATTTCTCCCGAGTACGGCGATACCCCATATGTGACCCTAAGATGTTGCCTTGAAATACGACAGGGCTCCAAAGTGAGAGAGTGCCATGCGCATTTGAGGCCTAAATTAGGGTTTTGCATAGGGGTGGACATAGGGGTATTCTATGCCAGTGTTTCCCAACATGCCTGGACAGTCAATGGCTGTCCGGCAATACTGGGAGTTGTTGTTTTGCAACAGCTGGAGGCTCCATTTTGGAAACAGTGCCGTACCAGACGTTGTTCATATTTATTGGGGAGGGGAGGGGGGCTGTGTAGCGGCATGTGTATATAGTGTTTTTTACTTATTTTATTTAAGCGTAGTGTAGTGTTTTTAGGGTACAGTCACACGGGCGGGGGTTCACAGCGAGTTTGCTGCATCTCAATCTTGCAGCACTCCCTGTAAACCTCTGCCCATGTGAGTGTACCCTTTCCATTCACATTGGGGGGAGGGGGGGGAACATCCAGCTGTTGCAAAACTACAACTCCGAGCATGCCCTTAGGCTGTCCGTGCATGCTGGGAGTTGTAGTTTTGCAACAGCTGGAGGCACACTGGTTGCGAAACACGGAGACAGACTCAGTGTTTCGCAACCAGTGTGCCTTCAGCTGTTGCAAAAACTTCAAATCTCAGCATGCAGTGACAGCAGAAGGACACTTGTAGTTATGCAACAGCTGGAGGGATACTGCTACAACTCCCAGAATGCCCTTTGGCAGTCCGTGCATGCTTAGGGTTGTAGTTATGCAACAGCTGAAGGCACACTGGTTGCAAAACACTTGAAAGTTTTTTACTTAACTTAGTGTTTCCAAACCAGTGTGCCTCCAGCTGTTGCACAACTTGAATTCCCAGCATACATGGTCTGTCAGTGCATGCTGGGCGTTATAGTTTGGAGGCACAGCTGGAGGCACATAGGTTGGGAAAAAGAGTTAGGAAACGAACAATGTTTCCCAACTAGTGTGCCTCCAGCTGTTGCAAAACTATAATTCCCAGCATGGCCAGACATGCTGGAAGTTGTATTTCGGCAATATCTGAAGGGTCAGATGTTGACGAACTACAACTTCCAGCATGCTTGGGCAGTCTGGGCATGCTGGGAGTTGTAGTTTTGCAACAGCTGGAGGTCCACAGTTTGCAGACCACTGTATAATGGTCTCCAATCTGTGGTCTTCTAGATGTTACAGAACTACAACTCCCAGCATGCCTCGACAGAGTGGGCATGCTGAGATTTGTAATTTTGGAACATCTGGAAGAGCACAGATTGGAGACCATTATACAGTGGTCTCCAAACTGTGGACCTCCAGATGTTGCAAAACTACAACTCCCAGCATGCCCAGAAAGCCAAAGGCTGTCTGGGTATGCTGGGAGTTGCAGTTTTGAAACTCCCAGAGGCAGCGGTGAGATCGCTTTACGGCGATCTCACTGCTGCCAATGAAGAAGCCGTCCTGCTGCTGCAAACTCACCGCGGGGACGCACCACCCCCGGGACCGCCTGGAGGACGCCGCTCACACCGGGACCGCTCGGGACACCGCATGGCCGGGTAAGTGACGCCGGGGGACGGGTAAGGGACACTTAGCAGAGCGTTGTGTGTCCCGATCCCTGTGATCCGGACTCACACACCGCGTTGCTAAGTATTCTCATAGCGAAACGCTGCTATCAGCTAGTCAGATTTGACTAGCTGATAGCAGCGATCGCTGGGGGGGGGAATGAAACCCCCCGTGGTCACATGGTAAGATCTTACCGGGCGCTGGGGAAAAGTATAACGGAAAGCAGTAAATTTTAAAAATAAAAGGAGAATGATCTACAGTGTTAAGTGGATTACAAAGCTATTTTAATGTGACGGATCTTGTGCAATGATAAGTAATCAAACATTTCCTATGTAATTGTATTAAATTGTTGGATCATAAAATAACAATATCCAAGTGATCTAATGAATAAATGAACTGTAAACAAATATTCTAGATGCAAATTATTTTAAAAGTGCTTTGGAATAACCAAGGAGTAAAAATATAAAGCAAACCAAAGGAGGAATTGAGATAGGAAAGTTAAAACATTCTGGTGTAGTAGAACTTTCCTTCAGAAATAGAAAGGATCGCTACGTGCAGTTAAAGTTGGCTTATATTTATGGGGAAAAAGACGCACTTGCGTCAAAATTTTTGGTGCAAAGGAAAAGAACGCAGGTAATAAATCCATGTGTACTATATATGCAGCTCCAAGGTACCCTGATTCAGCCACATCTGGATGACATGCTCTACCAAAACGTGCGCAAAAAAATGCGCAAAAAAAGGGCTTGCGCAAAATTTTGCGCGGAAAAATACACACAAAACAGGGGTAAAATCTTTGATACATGTCCCCCAAAGAGTACAATCTCTTGTTATTTAAGCTCTGTGTTAAACCCACCTATTAAATTGGGCTTTAGGTTTGCTCTGTACATCCTGGTCCCTCGACATAGATATGTGTTTACTGCAGATTAGTTGAAGTGGTCACATGTGCATGTCGGGAGTTCTTTAAAGAGAATCTATCAGGAGGCTTAACCGTATTAACCAGAATATACAGTACATTGATCCCTCAACTTACAATGGCATCAACATACCATAGTTTCAACATACAATGGTCTTTTCTGGACCATCGTAACTTGAAACCAGACTCAACATGCAACGCTACAGACAGTCCAGATCTGTTAAACGTATCAATGGCTGAAAGAACTGAACAATCAGAATGGGCATTCACTGGTAAAACACCTGTATTACTAAAGTGCATGCACTAACTGGCTGTCTGGTAACACCTCCCTACAGTACAGGGTGGTACTACATGTTCTGTTCTACTCTTTACCTATGTCACAGTCTGCTGCTCCTTTGGACACCAGGTGAGGGCGGCTCCATTTTACTTTTTTAGAACATTGCGTGTGCTGTACAGGACCATGAAGAAGCTCCTGTCCTCTACATAGACAGGGATTTATAACTCCCAGCAGCTCTTTTATATGTAAGGACTTGCTTTATCTGTATTAGTTATCTACCTTTTTTTCTTTTATCCTTACTTTTTCCTATTCTTGGCTGTCATTTTGGTGGCTTCAGAACTAGAGATGAGCGAACTTACAGTAAATTCGATTCGTCACGAACTTCTCGGCTCGGCAGTTGATGACTTTTCCTGCATAAATTAGTTCAGCTTTCAGGTGCTCCGGTGGGGTGGAAAAGGTGGATACAGTCCTAGGAGACTCTTTCCTAGGAATGTATCCACCTTTTCCAGCCCACCGGAGCACCTGAAGGCTGAACTAATTTACGCAGGATAAGTCATCAACTGCCGAGCCGAGAAGTTTGTGACGAATCGAATTTACTGTAAGTTCGCTCATCTCTATTCAGAACCAATAATCAGGTTTCCATAGAGTTATGATCTCAACATACAATGGTTTCAACATAAAATGGTCGTCCTGGAACCAATTAATATTGTAACTTGAGGGACCACTGTGTTATTAACTCCTTAACGACGCAGAACGTATATTTACATCCTGCGCTGGCTCCCGCGATATAACTCGGGGTCAAGCGGTGACCCTGCGTCATTACGGGTCGGTCCGTGCGGCCTTCAACGGCCGGGACCCGCGGTTAATACCGGATATCACCGATCGTGGTGATGCCCGGTATTAATCCTTCAGACGCGGCGATCAGAGTTGACCGCCGCGTCTGAAGTGAAACCGAAAGCATCCCGGCAGCTCAGTCGGGCTGTTCGGGACCGCTGCGGTGAAATCAGCTTGCAGGACACCAGGAGGATCCTTACCTGCCTCCTGTGTGTCCGATCGCTGAATAACTGCTCCGTGCCTGAGATCCAGGCAGGAGCAGTCGAGTGGTGATAACACTGATCAATGCCATGTTAATGCATGACACTGAACAGTGTAGGAAATCAGTGTGTGCAATGTTGTAGCCCCCTATGGGTCACTTTTTATCCCATTAAAAAATGAATAGAAAGTGATCAAAAAGTCCAATCAAAACAAAAATGGTACTGATAAAAACTTCAGATCACTACGCAAAAAATGAGCCCTCATACATCCCTATATGTGGAAAAATAAAAAAAAATGTATAGGGGTCAGTAGAGGACATTTTTAACCCCTTAAGGACTCAGCCCATTTTGGCCTTAAGGACTCAGACAATTTAATTTTTACGTTTTCATTTTTTCCTCCTCGCCTTCTAAAAATCATAACTCTTTTATATTTTCATCCACAGACTAGTATGAGGGCTTGTTTTTTGCGCGACCAGTTGTCCTTTGTAATGACATCACTCATTATATCATAAAATGTATGGCGCAACCAAAAAACACTATTTTTGTGGGAAAATTAAAACGAAAAACGCAATTTTGCTAATTTTGGAAGGTTTCGTTTTCACGCCGTACAATTTATGGTAAAAATGACGTGTGTTCTTTATTCTGAGGGTCAATACGATTAAAATGATACCGATTATTACATACTTTTCTATTATTGTTGCGCTTAAAAAAAATCACAAACTTTTTAACCAAATTAGTACGTTTATAATCCCTTTATTTTGATGACCTCTAACTTTTTTATTTTTCCGTATAAGCGGCGGTATGGGGGCTCATTTTTTGCGCCATGATCTGTACTTTTTTTTGATACCACATTTGCATATAAAAAACTTTTAATACATTTTTTATAATTTTTTTTAAATAAAATGTATTAAAAAAGTAGGAATTTTTGACTTTTTTTTTTTTTTCGTTCACGCCGTTCACCGTACGGGATCATTAACATTTTATTTTAATAGTTTGGACATTTACGCACGCGGTGATACCAAATATGTCTATAAAAAAAATTTACGCTTTTTGGGGGTAAAATAGGAAAAAACGGACGTTTTACTTTTTTATTGGGGGAGGGGATTTTTCACTTTTTTAACATTTTTTTTTACACTTGAATAGTCCCCATAGGGGACTATTCATAGTAATACCATGATTGGTAATACTGATCTGTTCTATGTATAGGACATAGAACAGATCAGTGTTTTCGGTGATCTTCTGCTCTGGTCTGCTCGATCACAGACCAGAGCAGGAGACGCCGGGATCCGGACGGAGGACGGAGAGGGGACCTCCGTGCGGCGTTATGAATGATCGGATCCCCGCAGCAGCGCTGCGGGCGATCCGATCATTCATTCTAATCGCGCACTGCCACAGATGCCGGGATCTGTATTGATCCCGGCACCTGAGGGGATAATGGCGGACGCCCGCGAGATCGCGGGCGTCGGCCATTGCCGGCGGGTCCCTGGCTGCGATCAGCCGCGCATGACACGGGCATCGCTCCGATGCCCGCGGTTATGCACAGGACGTAAATGTACGTCCTGGTGCGTTAAGTACCACCTCACCGACATTTACGTCCTGCGTGCTTAAGGGGTTAAACGTATAAATTTTCCTGCATGTAGTTATGATTTTTTCCAGAAGTACGACAAAATCAAACCTATATAAGTAGGGTATCAATTTAACCATATGGACCTACAGAATAATAAGGTGTCATTTTTACCCAAAAAAATGCACAGAGTAGAAAAGGAAGCCGCCAAAATTACAAAATGGCGTTTTTTCTTCAATTTTGTCGCACAATGATTTTTTTTCCCCATTTTGCCATGAATTTTTGGGTAAAATGACTGACTCGCTGCAAAGTAGAATTGGTGGCGCAAAAAATAAGCCATAATATGGATTTTTAGGTGGAAAATTGAAAAGGTAATCATTTTTAAAAGGTAAGGAGTAAAAAACGAAAATGTAATAACTGAAAAACTTAAGGGGTTAAAAATTAGGTGGACATACCAATGGAGGCGTTTTCACTGCTGTTACACCTCCATCTTCCTCCTGTTCAACATGCCCCTTGCTTTCTCCTCCCTCTGTATGACAAGCACGCGTCATCACTTGTGTACCAGCCACAGTACATGCGCTGCTTACTTGCTACACCTAGAAGTGGATAATTATACAAATTCATTACCGACTTTCGGGTTTAGCGAGCAAGTAGCGCATGCGCTGTGGCCAGTACACAAGGGAGTGGGGAGGGGGCTGTCTGATCGCCTGGGACAAAGATGGATGAGGTAAAGGGGTATGGGTGCATTAAAGAGGACCTGTGTTCTCTTTGTAAAAAAGAAGATAGGGGCATATATGAGTAGCTGAGGGAGGTTGATCACATACCATTTATAGTATGGTGATCAACTTCCCCTCCTGAAGATATAGGGTTCGTTAGCCCATCTGATGTTCTAGCTACTCTGTTAGATGGGCAGGGGTGGCATCATACTCTGTGCGGCATGTGTTCTGTACTAGGACAGGGTCTCACATACTTAATGGCCATGGGCATTCACTGAGTGCTAAGTTTGTGTGCACCTCGTCTTAGTACAGAGCTTTAACAGTCACTTGTTTTGTCACTTTAACTTCAACCTTTCTGACATTACCATCTTTACTTGGCAACCTATTTGTGACAATTCCCATAGGCCAGTTGTTTCTGCTTTCTTGAATATCTTTCAATAACACAATGTTTCCCACTTTGACATTGGGACTAGTCTCAGCCCATTTGTTGCAACTTTGTAAGGTAAACAGAACATCTCTCCTCCATCTCTTCCAAAACGTATCAGCCAGGCATTGGACTTGTTTCCATTGCTTTACATGAAGTTCTGTTGTACTAAAGTTTCCACATGGGGCCGATAAAAAGTCTACCTTTTTGGTCAAGAGCATAGCAGGGGTAAGAATTATTGGGTTATCTGGATCTGTAGATATTGGCACCAAAGGTCTTGCGTTAATGATGGCCATAACTTCTGCTCTAAAGGTACTCAAAGTCTCATGAGTCAAACGAGTAGGTTTGGCTTGGAGCAACATTGCATCTAAAATGCGCCTAGCTACACCTATTAATCTCTCCCAAGCACCTCCCATGTGAGGAGAGTGTGGAGTGTTAAAGAGCCATTTGCATCCTTTGGGGGAGATTTATCAAAACCTGTCCAGAGGAAAAGTTGCCCAGTTGCCCATAGCAACCAATCAGCTCGCTTCTTTCATTTTGCAGAGGCCTTGTTAAAAATGAAAGAAGCGAGCTAATTGGTTGCTATGGGCAAATAGGCAACTCTTCCTTTGCACAGGTTTTGATAAATCTCCCCCTTTGTCTTGAAGATAGTCTAGAAGTTCTGCATCATTTGAGCATATATGCAGCTCCTTGCATGCTCCTACAAAGTTAGTGCCTCTATCAGAGTGAATCAACTTAGCCGGACCACGAACAGTAAAGAATCTTCTGGACATGGACTCATTCAATTCTATATGCACTACTCTTATAGAAAGACATGTGAAAAGAACAGCCCAGCATTTGCTGTCAGCGCTACCTCCTCTAGTTTGGCGTGTTACAACTTCCCAGGGACCAAACACATCAACACCCATTCTAGTGAATGGAGGTTCAGGATTGATTATCTATTGGTAACTCTGCCATCTTTTGGCTTCCCAATCTCCCTTGGAGCTTACATGACACATTTGTGAATGATTGCAGACACTAGACGTTTTCCATCAAGGATCCAGAAACCTGCAGCTCTGATTGCACCATCAGTAATATGGCCCCCCTGGTGTACTATTTGATTGTGATAATATCTTACGATCAAGGTAGCAATGTGGTGATTGTGAGGAATGATGACAGACTGCTTCTTCTCATCTGACAGCGTGGCAAAGGATAAACGGCCACCTACTCTTAATAGTCCATCTTGACCTATAAAGTTTTGAAAGACAGCTATGTCTTGGAAATGTCTTTTGTTGTTCAGTACAGTCATATTCTTGCCTGAAACGTGTGTTATACAGAAGAAATTATAACTGTCTTGGCTTGTGAAAGTTCCCTTTCATGAAAAACTCCCCATCTTCCAGGTAGATTATCATTGTTTTTTTCTGGAAGCTTTTGGCAACATGGATTAACCTTGCTATAACCCTGCTCAGTCTCTTCAAGTCAGAAAATCTTATGAAACGATGTGGCTGCAGTCTAGCGTCAAAGGCTTTAGTACTGAAGCTTACTACTTCTGACCTAATTTCAGGATCAGCTTCAGGCTCCACTAAAGGGTAAATATTGGTTTCATCGGGATTATCTACAGCTGTCTGATACAGAAAAGGTGGCCATATAGAGTTCTGAAGACAAGCTATCTGTGTAGTCCTGGTAGCATAATCTGCAGGATTTTGTTCTGAGTGCACTTAGAAGCATTGTTCTGGATGTGCTGTTTGTCTGATCCTATTCACCCGATTGGAAACATATAAGAAGAATCTCTTTGTAGTGTTGCAGATATAATCTAGGACTGTTTTGCTGTCTGTTAAGAATTTCACAGCATCTAGGTCTAGGTCTATCTTGTCTTTAACCAGCTCATACAGTTCAACCGCTAGTACGGCTGCACATAACTCTAGACGTGGAATTGTATGTGCCGGCCTAGTGCTTAGCTTGGATTTTCCCATAACAAATCCAACATGACAGACATTTTCTGCATTGTTTACCTTCAGGCAAGCAACTGCACTTGTTGCTATAACAGATGCATCTGAAAAGATGTACAGTTCTTTTGTGCAGGCTTGTGACAATGAAACAGGAACATAACACCTGGATATTTGTAAACACTGTAAGGCTTGTAAAGGCTCTGTTCGTTGGACCCACTCGTGGAGTCTTTTTTGCAGACTTTTCTGTAAAGGAAGGGTGTCTGTCCCCAGGTCTTTAGCTCTGTCTTCTGCGGTAAAAGCTTTCATGACTTGTTTGCTGTTAGAGGCAATCTTATGTAGTCGCAGATTAGACTCTGCCAGCATTTGTGTTGCTTTGTTGAGAATGATGACTGCTCTGTCAGGTGTGTTAGCTGAAGCAAATCCATTGTCTACATAGAAATGTCTTATCACAAAGTGCTTGGCATCTTGACCATAACGTTCTGGGCAGCCTAGCGCATATAGTATATGGCAACAGCAGGAGAAGGGCTGTTACCAAAAACATGTACTCTGTTACCTCTGTATCTATGTTGTTATCCTTGTACCACAGGAAACGCAGGTAGTCCTGATGGTCCTCTCCCACTAGAAAACAATAAAACATCTGTTGCACATCACCTGTGAAGGCAATAGGCTCTTTCCTGAAGCGTAAGAGGATACCCAGAAGTGTGTTGTTTAGATCTGGGCCACTCAGCAGTACATAGTTTAACGAAACGTATTCATGTTGGGCCCTGGAATCGAACACAACTCTTATTTGATGGATGGTAAACGCCAAACATTGGCAGATACCAGCGTTATTTACCTTTATCCAGTGATGGTGCTGCTTCAGCATGATTATTGTCCAGCATCCTTTTGATGAATTCTGTAAAGTCTTTTTTCACTTCAGGTTTTTTTTTTACAAAGTTTTACGTAGTGTGTTCAAGCGCTTCATGACTTGCTCTCTGTTACTAGGTAAATAACACCTGGGTGTGTGAAAAGGTAAAGGGGCTACCCAATTGTTGTTTTTATCTTGAAAAGTCTCTTTATCTATGATATGGAGAATGGCTTGATCATCTATAGACACTGCTTGTTTGTCATCATCTTTTGTCCTCTGGAACACTGAGTTTCCTAAAGTGTCAGTCTTCATGCCACTACTAATGTCTCTATTATAACTAGGAGAGTCACAGTATGGTTTTAGGGTTTCTTAAACAACGAAGCTGTTGTGGCATGGACTGAGAAGGGACATACGCCCATTCTTTAGCATAGATGTCTTTGAAGTGCTGACACTTTCAGGTCGATGTGCTGCTCCCAGACAAGCTTCTCCTACTATAACCCGCCCTAGGTCAAGTCTTTAAGCATAGGGGGCATTAAAGGGTCCATTAATTTGTTGGCATACCTTATGTACCTGTAGAATGTCTCTTCCAAGAAGTAGAAGAATAGAGGCATCCATCTGGACAGCTGGAATAAGGTGAGATATTGATTTGAGATGAGGATGATGAAGGGCCACTTCTGGTGAAGGGATCTCTGCTTTATCATCTGGTATCATATCACACTCTATTAATGTGGGAAGTGAGAGATGGACTCTCTTGTCAAGAGACTCAATAGTAAAGTCAGTAGCTCTTCTCCCTGAGGTTTCTATCACTCCTGTACACGTCTTTAGGGTGTATGGAACTGCACTTGATGTAATGTTGAAGGCATCAAAAAAGACTGACTTTGCCAGTGACCTGTTACTTTGTTCATCCAGAACCACATACATCTTAACTGCCTTCTCTTTTTTTTCTCTGTGGGGTACACTGTTGCTAGGCAGATCTTGGAAAAGGAGCGTGGATTTATACTGTCACCACAGATTTCAGTACATTTGGACATTACTGGGGTAGCTAATTTATCTTTTTGCTCCCTGCCCTCATCTTTCAGGGTTTCAGTGACCTCTAGTGGTTGATGCAAAGTATTAGGGTGTAAAGCTGTGATGTGTCGGTCACTGCCACATTCTGAGCAATTTGCTCGTATTTTCCAGTCTTTGGCTATATGCTTGGTGGATTCACAACACTTTAAGAAGATGCCATTTTGTCTAAGAAAGGCTAACCTTTCCTTGATAGGTTTACTTTTGAACCCTTTGTACTTGTTTAGAGGATGGGGCATTTTATGAAGTGGGCAAAGTCTGTCAGGGCCTTCAAAGGTGTTTACCTTGTAGCTGCTTGCACCTCCTGGGTCCTCAGAGGGAACCATTGTCTTGTGGGCGGTCACTGAAGTCCAATAGTAGGATCTAGGTGGCTTTTCTGCCTATGGCAGTTGGCTGCTGGTGATGAAGGATAAACTAGGATCACACCTCACCTTAGCCTACTGCTGTACCAACCTAGAAAACACAAAGAAAGGGGGGAAGGGGATATCTTATTCTTCTTTATGTTTGGCTCCAACACTCATCCATTTTTCTTGCAGGTGGTGAGGTAGTTTCTTAACTATAGGCTTAATACTGTTGGTGGTATCTAAATGTGCAAGTCCCCTTAAAGGGGTACTCCGGTGGTCAACATGTTTTTCCGTTTTTGACTTACCCTATTTGTTTTGCTTCATTTCTATTTTTGTTGTTTAGCCTACTCTATTTCCGTTCTTTGTTGTCTTTTTATCCCCCACGTTGTTTTCCTATCTTTGCTTCTATTTCCTGTTTCTTGCTGTGCTGAAAACTACAAATCCCAGCATGCCACATGCCTTGCTGGTTTGGGGCAGCTCCTTTTTTTGTTTGTTTGTTTGTTCCGCCCTTTACCCATCCTACTATTTTCCCGGGTCGGCCCCCTTATACACAGCACACTAATATCAATCAGCCCTGGTTGGGATACACTGGCATACACACACAAAAGGGACTACAACTCCCAGCATGTGTCATTCAGGAGTCTTCAATCTGTGGTATAACACCAGCATGCTGCCTCTGTAGTCTTATGGGGGTTGTAGTTCACCACACCTCTGTAGGACATACACCAGTGTTTCCCAACCAGGGTGCCTCCAGATGTTGCAAAACTACAACTCCCAGCATGCCCTGACAGCCTTTGGGCATGCTAGGAGTTGTAGTTTTGCAACAGCTGGAGGCACACTGGTTGGGAAACACTGGTGTAACATGATGTGTATGCTGAATAGGCTAGAACATTGTTTCCCAACCAGTGTACCTCCAGCTGTTGCAAAACTACAACTCCTAGCATGCCCAAAGGCTGTCAGGGCATGCTGGGAGTTGTAGTTTTGCAACACCTGGAGGCACCCTGGTTTGTAAACACTAGCATACACACACACACACAACAGGGACTACAACTCCCAGCATGTGTCATTCAGGAGTCTTCAATCTGTGGTATAACACCAGCATGCTGCCTCTGTAGTCTTATGGGGGTTGTAGTTCACCACACCTCTGTAGGACATACACCAGTGTTTCCCAACCAGGGTGCCTCCAGATGTTGCAAAACTACAACTCCCAGCATGCCCTGACAGCCTTTGGGCATGCTAGGAGTTGTAGTTTTGCAACAGCTGGAGGCACACTGGTTGGGAAACACTGGTGTAACATGATGTGTATGCTGAATAGGCTAGAACATTGTTTCCCAACCAGTGTACCTCCAGCTGTTGCAAAACTACAACTCCTAGCATGCCCAAAGGCTGTCAGGGCATGCTGGGAGTTGTAGTTTTGCAACACCTGGAGGCACCCTGGTTTGTAAACACTAGCATACACACACACACACAACAGGGACTACAACTCCCAGCATGTGTCACTCAGGGGGAGATTTATTTATCAAAACCTGTGCAGAGGAAAACTTGCCCAGTTGCCTATAGCAACCAATCAGCTTGCTGCTTTCATTTTTATGAAGGCCTGTGAAAAATGAAAGAAGCAAATCTGATTGGTTGCTATGGGCAACTGGGCAAGTTTTCCTCTGCACAGGTTTTGATAAATCCCCCCCATAGAGATCATTCCCAGTATGAGATTTATTCCCCTGCAGTCCATACATCCCCAGCCCGTGCACCTTCTCATCCTCCCCTTCAGATAACACTTATCTTCTCTGTGAGGTCCTTCTCCTGTGCAGACCTGTGTCCTTAGAATACAGAGCAGGGGGAGGGGAGGTGAGGAGCTGTGTAATCAGCTGGATGAGATAAGGGGGTGTGGCTTATTCCCCTCATGCAGACAGAGAGAGAGAAAAAAAAAAAAGCTGTGACATCTTGTCCACAACAGACTCAGAACTGTGGACAACAGTAAAAAAAAACACTCTGAACTACAGAACTTCCTGCCCAACAAACAGGTAAGAAAAACACACACATGCTGCCAAAACATAGAACACATGTATATTGCAAAAAAACTAAACTTACAAAGAAGATGCCATATAGTCTAAAAAATTAACCACCGGAGTACCCCTTTAAATAACCTTCTTCCTTGGCACACTGGACTTCCCAAAGAATATCACCCAGCTCTTGCAGTTTCAAATTGTCTTTGCTGTTTAGCTTGGGGAAAGACTCCAGTCTTTTCATTTGAGTGCCTTCAATTGCCTCTGGTGATCCATATCTTTGCTCTAACCAGGCCATATCAAGTCCTACTGAAAGGTTAAATAGGTGTATCCAGCGCATCCTTCTTTCATGCTCTGTGGACTCAGACTCAAGCCACTTTACCATCAGGTCTAGCGTCTCAGCTGCTGTTATGTCCAAGTCTTTGACTGCATTCAGAAAAGAAGCCTTGGCCAGTAATTTTCCTGGCAGTTATCAAACTTGAGGAAGCCTGCATTAACCATTTCTTTACGGATAGGATATTTAGTGACGTCTTGCATGCTCTGGTGTTTGGATTGCTGCAGTGAGGATTCATCTTTTATCACTCTGGTACTGCTGGCCACATGGGTTTGTTTCCGTACACTCAGGAATTCAGATGGTTTTGGTTTAACCCCTTAAGGACTGAGCGAAATGGGAAAAAAAAATCATTGTGAAACAAAATTGAAAAAAAAAAAGCCATTTTGTAAGTTTTGGGGGCTTCTGTTTCTACGCAGTACATTTTTCGGTAAAAATGACACATTCTCTTTATTCTGTAGGTCCATACGGTTAAAATGATACCCTACTTATATCGGTTTTATTTTGTCGTACTTCTGAAAAAAATCATAACTACATGCAGGAAAATGTATACGTTAAAAATTGTCATCTTCTGACCCCTATAACTTTTTTATTTTACTGCGTATGGGTCGGTATGAGAGCTAATTTTTGGCGCCGTGATCTGAAGTTTTCAGCAGTACCCTTTTTGTATTAATCGGACTTGTTGATCACTTTTTATTCATTTTTTCATGATATAAATAGTGACCAAAAATACACTATTTTGAACTTTGGAATTTTTTTGCGCGTACGCCATTGACCCTCCGGTTTAAATAATGATATATTTTTATAATTCGGACATTTCCGCACGCAGCGATACCACATATGTCTATTTTTATTTTTATATGCACTGTTTTATTTTGTTACTAGGAAATGCCGGGTGATTTAAACTTTTAATTCAGAAGGGAATACCTGAAAGGGTTAACTTTTTTTTTTTACACTTTTTTTTTTTTTTTTTTTTTGCGAGCTCATATTTCCTCTAGGGACCTATGAGCTTGCAATGGCTGATTGCATACACAGATTGTTGCCTTTCCGTTGCATGGCAACAAGCTGTGTAATCGGCGGTTGATTGCTCCAGCCTGTAACTCAGGCTGGACCCCGCGTTATAGACAGGGACCGGACTTAGGACGTACTCATACGTCCTAAGTCCTTAAGGGGTTAAATTCAGCTGACTGATTGGGAAAACTGTATTGTTGAATTGCTGCTTGAAAGTTCTTGGACATACTCCCTAGTGCATTCTTCTGTGGAAAGGTGTTTCTCCGGCACATCTGTGCCTTTGTAGATAGATTCCATTTCAGACCCCTCAGTATCCACATAAGCTGCAGCTTCTGCTGCTGCAGCAGTGGCTGCACACTGACGCTGAAGAATATGGAACTTTGCTTCCTGTTCTAACTTTTCTTTTTCTTTCTCTGCTTTTTCCTTCATAATGGTGGCCTATTACTAAGCAAATTCTAGTTGAACACGAGCAGCCTCTGCTTTGGCGCAAGCCCTGACTAAAAGGGAACTTCCTGATGAAATCTGACTGCACCTTGCTGACCTACATGAGCATGTATCCTCCTGCTGGACACTTGGCATGCTCTCCCTGACTTGATGTGTCCCGGGTAGCTAATCTTCATCATTATACTGACTTCCTGATCTTAGGCTCAATCAAATTTTTACTGTTCCTGTTCTCAAAACACTGACTGTGATTCTAAGAGGACAGATAAACACTTGTTAGAGACTCCAATAAACAAAAGCCCATGCTTGTGTTGTCTACCAAAGGAATCCAACTTTCTTTAAGTTTGTGAAACTGCAGTACAATACAATAATAACATATCAGTAGACATAGAATCATTGGTCTAGCACAAATGGCACAACAGAAAGGCACTTATAGGTGATGTTGTCCCAAACCTTATGGGAGAGATATAGACATGCTGCTTTCACAGGGAATGGCAATGTAAAATGGCTGAAGAACTTCCTAGAACAAAGTTCATTTCCTGACTGGGAAATTTACATAACCATAGTTAAATCTGCTACTAACTTCTGCCACTAGATGGCAGTGGTACACTAAACAACCTGTAGGTATTAACCTCTTTAGGATACAGGGGATATGAATACCTCCTGCATACTGAGTCTTTATGGACGTAGGGCGTATGGGTACGCCCGTGGGAATTCCGGTCCCCGTCGCTAGCCGGTCGGGGACCGGACCAGGATGCCTGCTGAAACCCCTCGGTCCCCCTGAAGGGATAGGAGTGAGGTGGCAGGGGTGCCACCCCTCCTATCTCTGCTATTGGTCAATCATAAGCGACCGACTAAAAGCAAATCGGGGGCAGAGGGGTTAATGTTCGGTTCCGCCGTTATGCCCACCGACGGTAATCCGAGCAGAACGGGGGAACTGTAGTGTGACCGGCGGCAGTGGAGGTCCCTTACCTGCGATCCGCGGTGGGCGGCGATGACGTGTGGCTCCCTGGTGCGGCTCCTCGCACAGATTACGGAAGCCAGTGAGTAGTTGCCTAGCAACATCTGGAGGGCTACAGTTTGGAGAACACTATACAGTGGTCTCAAAACTGTAGCCCTCCAGATGTTGCAAAACTAGAACTTCCAGCATGCCCAGACAGCAAACTTCTGTGTGGGAATGCTGGGATTTGTAGTTTTGCAAGATTTAGAGGGGTACAGTTTGTGGATCACTGTGCAGTGGTCTCTAAACTGTGACCCTCTAGAACCTGCAAAACTACAACTCCCAGCATGCCCACACAGCAGTTAGCTGTCTGGGCATGCTGGGATTTGTAGTTTTGCAACATCTGGAGGGCCACAGTTTGGAGATCATTGTGCGGTGGTCCTCTAAATCTTGCAAAACTACAACTCCCAGCATGCACGAACAGCAAAAGGCTTTCTCACCATGCTGGGAGTTATAGTTACAGACCTCCAGCTGTTGTATAACTACATCTCCCAGTGTGCACTTCGCTGATCAGTACATGCTGGGAGTTGTAGTTTTGCAACAGCTGGAGGCACACTGGTTGGAACATACGGAGTCAGGTAACGGAACCTAACTGAAGGTTTTCCAACCAGTGTGCCTCCAGCTGTTGCAAAAGTACAACTCCCAGCATGCACGGTCTGTCTGTGCATGCTGGGAGTTTTAGTTTTGCAACAGCTGGAGGTTTGCCCCCCCCCCCCCCCCCCCATGTGAATGTACAGGGTACATTCACACGGGCGGGTTGACAGTGAGTTTTCTGCTTCAAGTTTGAGCTAAATTTCCTGCTGTGGCGCAAACTCCTAGCGGGAAACTCACTGTAAACCCCCGCCCATGTGAATGTACCCTAAAAACACTACCCAACACTACACTACCACAAAATAAAGGGTAAATCGCTGCATATACACCCCCATTACACTGCCCCCCCCCCCCAATAAAAATAAAGAACGTATCGGACGGCAGTGTTTCCAAAAGGGAGCCTCCAGCTGTTTCAAAACAACAACTCCCAGCATTTCCGGACAGCCACTGACTGTCCAGGCATGCTGGGAGTTTAGCAACAGCACTCTGTTTGGGAATCACTGTCATTGAATACCCCTATGTCCACCCCTATGCAATCCCTAATTTAGTCCTCAAATGCTCATGGCGCACTCTCAGTTCGGAGCCCTGTCGTATTTCAAGGAAACAGTTTAGGGCCACATATGGGGTATTTCCGTACTTGGGAGCAATTGCGTTACAAATTTGGGGGGCTTTTTCTCCTTTTACCCCTTATGAAAGGAAAAGTTGGTGTCTACACCAGCCTGTTAGTGTAAAAAAATGTAAAAAAAAAATGACACTAAAATGCTGGTGTTGCCCCAAACTTTTTATTTTCACAAGAGGTAAAAGTACAGAAATACCCCATATGTGGGTGTAAAAATGCTCTGCGGATGCACAACAAGGCTCAGGAGTGAGAGCGCACTATGTACATTTGAGGCCTAAATTGGTGATTTGCCCAGGGGTGGCTGATTTTACAGCGGTTCTGACATAAACGCAAAAAAAAAATACCCACATGTGACCCCCATTTTGGAAACGACGGCAATCACCGAACGTAACAAGGGGTATAGTGAGCCTTAACACCCCCCAGGTGCTTGACGAATTTTCGTTTTTACTAAAATGCTGGTGTTACCCTAATTTTTTCATTTTCACAAGGGAGAATAGGAAAAAGGCCCCCCAAAATCTATAACCCCATTTCTTCTGAGTAAGAGCATACCCCATATGTGGATATAAAGTGCTCTGTGGGCGAACTACAATGCTCTGAAGAGAAGGAGCGCCATTGGGCTTTTGAAGAGAATATTTGTCTGGAATTGAAGGCCACGTGTGTTTACAAAGCCCCCATAGTGCCAGAACAATAAACCCCCCCCCCCCCCCAGATGTGACCCCATTTTGGAAACTACACCCCTCACATAATGTAATAAGGGATACAGTGTCTACAGATTTTTGGAACAGTGGTCCGTGAAAATGAAAAATTTTATTTTTCATTTGCACAGCCCACTGTTCCAAAGATCTGTCAAACGCCAGTGGGGTGTAAATGCTCATTGCATCCCTTATTAAATTCTGTGAGGGGTGTAGTTTCCAAAATTGGGTCACATGTGGGGGGTCCACTGTTCTGGCACCACGGTGGGCTTTGTAAATGCACAAGGCCCCCAACTTCTATTCCAACCAAATTCTCTCTCCGAGAGCTCAATTGCGCTCCTTCTCTTCTGAGCATTGTAGTTCACCAGCAGAGCAGCTGATGTCCACATATGGGGTATTTTCATGCTCAGAAGAAATGGGGTTACAAATTTTGGGGGGCATTTTCTCCTATTACACCTTGTAAAAATGTAAAATTTGGGGAAAAACCAGCATTATAGTGAAAATAAAAATCATTTACACCTCCAAAGTTGTCAAACACCTGTGGGGTGTTAAAGCTCACTGTACCCCTTGTTCTGTTCTTTGAAGCGTGTAGTTTCCAAAATAGTATGCCATGTGTTTGTTTGTTTTTTTTGTTTTTTTTTGCTGTTCTGGCACCATAAGGGCTTCCTAAATGAGACATGCCCCCCAAAAATCATTTCAGCAAAATTTGCTTTCCAAAAGCCAAATGTGACTCCTCAGAAGAGCATTGTAGTGCACCCGCAGTGCACTTGACGTCCACACATGAGGTATTTCAGTACTCAGAAGAGATGGGGTTAAACATTTTGGGGAACATTTTCTCCTATTACCCCTTGTAAAAAAATGTAAAATTTGTGGAAAAAACAGCATTTTAGTGAAAAAAAATAATTTCATTTACACATCCAGATACAAAAACTTTTGATATGTTGTAAAGCATGCAAAACCAATATGTTTTGCAATTGCTTTCATTAGAACATTTTCAGTATTTCATTCTGAAAAAGCCAGTCAAACAGCTGCCCCCCCCCCGGCCTTCTTGGACACATACTAGTCCTGCTGTGTCCATACGTCATCACCTATGTCATGGACACACATCCTTGATTGACAGCTGTGAGTGCAGGACTCACAGCTGGAAGAAAAATCCTCCCACTGTCAACTTGTGTTGCGCTACTGTCAGTGAGGACAAGCTGGGAGTTGTAGTTTTGCTAATGCTAGGGGAGATGTGAGCAGACAGCATACTGAGGGAGGGGACGGAGACCTGCACAGTGAGGCCACACCCCTTCCCTTTGAGAGAAATTCAGACTAGTGAGCTAAATTAAAAGTATAATAAAATAAATAAAGGTGCTAGACACATAAAAATTAGATGTACATGGTCAGGATTAGGTACTGAGTGATATATTTAAAAAAATGTTTTTTTTGTTGGATCTGATGGGTCCGCTTTAAAGCTCACTGGACCCCTTGTTACGTTCCTTGAGGGGTTTAGTTTCCAAAATAGTATGCCATGTGTTTTTTTTCTGCTGTTCTGGCAGAATTCAGTCCAGCGATCTGCGGCGATTCCGGGTCAATCGGGTCTCCAGTGACCCGGTGACCCGGTATTACTGGCTGTTCGGGGCCTTCTCTGACGGCCCCCGAACAGCCAGAGCCTGCAGGGGTGAGGTGGCACTGGTGTCACCTCACGATCGCCCTGATTCATCGGCCGGATTACCGGCCGACCAATCAGGGCGCCTGCTGCGGGTGTCACTCCCACACCCGCTCCGCCCCTCTTCCGGAGGACGTGAGCGGGTGCGGGAAGACGACCCCGGGTGCTGCGATGAAGCAGCAGCAGGAGGTGAGTTACAGCCTCCTGCTGTTGCTTAGCAACAGCTCCCAGCATGCAAAAAGGGCATGCTGGGAGCTGTAGTTATGCAACAGCAGGAGGCAGACCACCACAACTCCCAGCATTCCCTTATGGGCATGCTGGGACTTATGGTTTTGCAACAGCTGGAGGCACATTTTTTCTATGGAAAAGTGTACCTTCAGCTGTTGTATAACTACAACTCCCAGCTTGCACAAACAGCTAAAGTGCATGCTGGGAGTTGTAGTGGTGCATCTGCTGGTTGCATAACTACAACTCCCAGCATGCCCGTTGGCTGTCGGTGACTGCTGAGAGTTGTAGTTTTGCAACAGCTGAAGGCACACTGGTTGTGAAACTCAGAGTTTTACCTAACTCAGTGTTTCACGACCGGTGTGCCTCCAGCTGTTGCAAACTACAACTCCCAGCAGTCACCTTACACCATGCACCGTACATGCTGGGAGTTGTAGTTTTGCAACAGCTGGAGGCACACTGGTTTTGAAACACTGAGTAAGGTCACAAACTCCGTGATACATAACCAGTGTGCCTACAGTTGTTGCAAAACTAAAACTCTCAGCATGTACAGTCTGTCAGCGCATGCTGGGAGTTGTAGTTTTGCAACAGCTGGATGTCCCCCCCCCCCCCCCCAATGTGAATGTACAGGGTACACTCACATGGGCGGAGGCTTACAGTAAGTATCGGGCTGCAAGTTTGAGCTGCAGCAAATTTTCTGCAACAGCTCAAACTGCCAGCGAGAAACTACTGTGAACCCCCGCCCGTGCGACTGTACCCTAAAAACACTACACTACACTACCACAAAAAATAAAATAAAAAGTAAAAAAACACTACATATACACATACCCCTACACAGCCCCCCTCCCCTCCCCAATAAAAATGAAAAACGTCTGGTACGCCACGGTTTCCAAAACGGAGCCTCCAGCTGTTGCAAAACAACAACTCCCAGTATTGTCGGACAGCCGTTGACTGTCCAGGCATGCTGGGAGTTTTACAACAGCTGGAGGCACCCTGTTTGGGAATCACTGGCGTAGAATACCCCTATGTCCACCCCTATGCAATCCCTAATTTAGGCCTCAAATGCGCATGGCGCTCTCACTTTGGAGCCCTGTCGTATTTCAAGGCAACAGTTAAGGGTCACATATGGGGTATCGCCGTACTCGGGAGAAATTGTGCTTCAAATTTTGGGGGGTATTTTCTGCTTTTTCCCTTTTTAAAAATGTAAAGTTTTTGGGAAAAGAAGCATTTTAGGTAAAAATTTTTTTTTTTTTTACATATGCAATAGTCGTGAAACGCCTGTGGGGTATTAAGGTTCACTTAACCCCTTGTTACATTCCCCGAGGGCTCTAGTTTCCAAAATGGTATGCCATGTGTTTTTTTTTTTCCGGTCCTGGCACCATAGGGGCTTCCTAAATGCTGCGTGCTCCCAGAGCAAAATTTGCTTTCAAAAAGCCAAATGTGACTCCTTCTCTTCTGAGACCTGTAGTGCGCCAGCAGAGCACTTTTCACCCCCATATGGGGTGATTTCTGAATCGGGAGAAATTGGGCTTCAAATTTTGGGGGCGTATTTTCTGCTTTAACCCTTTGTATAAATGTAAATTTTTTGGGAAACCAAGCATTTTAGGTAAATTTTTTTATTTTTTTTTACATATGCAAAAGTCGTGAAACACCTGTAGGGTATTAAGGTTCACTTTACCCCTTGTTACGTTCCCCGAGGGGTCTAGTTTCCAAAATGGTATGCCATGTGTTTTTTTTTTGCTGTCCTGGCACCATAGGGGCTTCCTAAATGCGGCATGCCCCCAGAGCAAAATTTCCTTCAAAAAAGCCAAATGTGACTCCTTCCCTTCTGAGACCTGTAGTGCGCAAGCAGAGCACATTTCACCCCCATATGGGGTGTTTTCTGAATCGGGAGAAATTGGGCTTCAAATTTTGGGGGGTATTTTCTGCTATTACCCTTTTTAAAAATGTAAAACTTTAGGGAAACCAAGCATTTTAGGTAAAAAATTTTTTTTTTTTTTTTTTTTACATATGCAAAAGTCGTGAATCACCTGTGGGGTATTAAGGTTCACATTACCCCTTGTTACGTTCCCTGAGGGGTCTAATTTCCAAAATGGTATGCCATGTGTTTTTTTTTGCTGTTCTGGCACCAAAGGGGCTTCCTAAACGTGACATGCCCCCCAAAAACCATTTGACACTCCTTCACTTCTGAGCCCTCTACTGCACCCGCCGAACAATTAACATAGACATATGAGGTATGTCCTTACTCGAGAGAAATTGGGTTTCAAATACAAGTAAAAATTTTCTCCTTTTCACCCCTTGCAAAAATTCAAAAATTGGGTCTACAAGAACATGCGAGTGTAAAAAATGAAGATTGTGAATTTTCTCCTTCACTTTGCTGCTATTCCTGTGAAACCCGTAAAGGGTTAAAACGCTTACTGAATGTCATTTTGAATACTTTCGGGGGTGCAGTTTTTATAATGGGGTAATTTATGGGGTATTTCTAATATGAAGACCCTTCAAATCCACTTCAAACCTGAACTGGTCCCTGAAAAAAAGCGAGTTTCAAAATTTTGTGAAAAATTTGAAAATTGCTGCGGAACTTTGAAGCCCTCTGGTGTCTTCCAAAAGTAAAAACTCATCAATTTTATGATGCAAATATAAAGTAGACATATTGTATATGTGAATAAAAAATTTTTTTTGGGAATATCCATTTTCCTTTCAAGCAGAGAGCTTCAAAGTTAGAAAAATGCAAAATTTTCAAATTTTTCATCAAATTTTGGGATTTTTCACCAAGAAAGGATGCAAGTTACCAAAAAATTTTACCACTAAGTTAAAGTAGAATATGTCACGAAAAAACAATCTCGGAATCAGAATGATAACTAAAAGCATCCCAGAGTTATTAATGGCCGAGTCCTTAAGGTGAAAAAGGGCTCAGTCCTTAAAATTGTATGCTGTTCTGTAGTCTATGATTTACCAGTACACCCAAATACTTTTCTACTAGTGGCTCTGCCATTTTCACCTAGGGCATATGATGCATGCAGTTTATTAGTACCCAGATTTATGGTAACTATATTTATCCGCATTGAACCTCATTTGCCAAGTGAATGCCCAAACGCTAGCAGGGACATTTATCATCGTTTGCTTTGGTAAGTGAGTTCTGTAGGCATTTTATTTTGCTTTGGTTTTGCTTATGTATGACGTATTTATTATACTATCAAAGGGGGTTGATAAATTTGGCTCACATAAGCAAAAAACAATAAATTACTTTAGAATACAATTTATTTTAGCATACCTTAGCAAAAAACAATAAATAACTTCAGAACACCACTGGGAAACACCACCTCCTCTCCTCTGTGTTTATTAAAAGTTTTTCCCCTAAATGTACTAAACTATTTTTTGTGTTTTTTCTTCAGTGCTACGTAGATGACCAGTGTTTTTTTAATTAATAAAATGCTTAAAGAGGGCTTGTAGGGGGAGTGTTTTAATTTTTTATTTAAACGTGTTTTTAACTAAATTTACTTTTACAGGCTTAGTAGTGGGAGCTGTCTTAAAGACAGAATTCATTACTAAGCCGGGGCTTAGTGTTAGCCTCAAAAACAGCTAGCGGTAACCCCCAATTATTACCCTGGTACCCACCACCACAGGTGTGCCGGTACCAATTGGCCCACAGTGTCAAACAAATGGCGCTCCTGGGCCTAGGCCGTAACAGGCTGGCATAATTTAGGCTGGAGAGGGCCAGTAACAATGGTCCTCGCCCACCCATGTAGCATCAGGCTATTGCTTCTTGGTTGGTATCTGGCTGAGAATGAAAATATAGGGAACCACACACGTCTTTTGGAATTAATAAAAAGAAAAAAACGTGTGTGGTTCCCAGTATTTTCATTCTCAGCCAGATACCGACCAAGCAGCAACAGCCCGACGTCATCAGGGTTTGCGAGGACCATTGTTACTTGCCCTCCCCATTCTAAATAACATCAGCCTGTTACCACCTAGGCCCAGGAGTGCCATATTTGACGCTCCAGGCTTGTTGGCATTGGCTCTTCCTGGCATCCCAGTGGCGGTGGGTACCGGGGTAATTATTGGGGGTTAGCGCTTGCTGTTTTTGATGCTAATACTAAGCCCTGGCTTAGTAATGGATTCCGTCTATAAGACGGCTTCCACTACTAAGCGTATAAAGTTACAAAAAAAAAAACACATTTTAAAAACTCTTATTCCAAAAAACACTCCCCCACAAGCTCTCATTAACCATTTTATTAATAATAATAAAAAAAAAAAAAGTGGGTCATCGTTGTAGTCCTCCGAAGTAGTCCTCTGCATAAACGGATCTGAAATAATAATTAAAAAAAACTCTTCCCTGGGGAGAACGCCCATAAAGCTGTGTTTCCAAACAAGGAGCCTCCAGCTACTTCTAAACTACAACCCCCATCATTTCCAGACAGCCTTTCTGGGAATGATGGGTGTTTTAACCCCTTAAGGACTCAGCATTTTTCCGTTTTTGCATTTTTCCTCATCACCTTCTAAAAATCATAACGCTTTCAATTTTGCACCTAAAAATCCATATGATGGCTTATTTTTTACGCCACCAATTGTACTTTGCAGTGACATTAGTCATTTTACCAAAAAATCCACGGCGAAACAGAAAAAAAATATCATTGTGCGACAAAATTGAAGAAAAAATATCATTTTGTAACTTTTGGGGGCTTCCGTTTCTACGCAGTGCATTTTTCGGTAAAAATAACAACTTATCTTTATTCTGTAGGTCCATATGGTTAAAATGATACCCAACTTATATAGGTTGGATATTGTCGTACTTCGGAAAAAACTCATAACTACATGCAGGAAAATTTATATGTTAAAAATTCTCATTTTCTAACCCCTATAACTTTTTAATTTTTCTGCGTACGGGCCAGTATGAGGACTCATTTTTTGCGCCGTGTTCTGAAGTTTTTATCGGTACCATTTTTGTATTGATCTGACTTTTTGATCGCTTTTTATTCATTTTTTCATGATATAAAAAGGGACCAAAAATACACTATTTAGGACTTTGGAATTTTTTTGCGCGCACGCCATTGACCGTGCAATTTAATGAATGATATATTTTTATAGTTCGGACATTTTCGTACGTGGCGATACCACATATGTTTATTTTTATTTACACAGGTTTTTTTTTTTTATGGGAAAAGGGGGGTGATTCAAACTTTTAATAGGGAAGGGGTTAAATGACCTTTGTTAACGGTTTTTTTTCTTCACTTTTTTTTGCAGTGTTTTAGCTCCCATAGGGACCTATAACACTGCACACACTGATCTCCTATACTGATCCCTGCAAAGCCATAGCCGCGGTGGGACTTAGGGCGTACAAGTCCCAGGCGCCCTGCGTCATCACAAAGTGCAATTGGTCCTGTAAAAAAACAGCTCTGATATGGTTGTGTAAAGTAAAGAAATGGGAGTTATGGCTATGAAAGGCAAGAAGGGAAAAAAAAGAGCAAAAAAAATAAATTGGACCGGTCCTGAAGGGGTTAACACAAGTTAAATATGCTATTATTTTATTCCTTAGGGTGTGTTTACACATTCATGTTTTCAATTTCAATTATTCAATGCAAATCCAGAATTAGATCATAAAAGGAGGGCATGTATTAAGATGGAGGGGGAATTTATAAAAGGATTTACTTGTTTTTTTGGGTAAAAAAAATGGGTTAATTTACAACTTTTTCTGCGACTTTTGGTTTACATAAGAAATCAAGGTGTGATAGCTGGAGAGGTTTCCTATGAGGATTTCTTCCTGCTCTGGACAGTTCCTGACATGGACAGAGGTGTCAGCAGAGAGCAGTGTGGACAGAAAATAACAACTCAACTTCCTCTGTAGTATACAGCAGCTGATAAGCGCTTACATTAATTTACAAATCTGTTTAACTTTATAGCACCAGTTGATTTGAGAAAAAAAAGTTTGCAGTGGTAATGGATTTCTCATTAGGGATATGTTGCAAAGTCCCCTATTTGTCCAAAATCTGCACAAGTTTAGTCTTAAAAAACTGTCTGTGGACAGCATTTGTGTCACAAACGGCTTAATAAGTCACCGAAAAAATCGCAGAGAAAGAATCCTACAAATTGGTGTACTGAACTAAGTAAATGTGTAATGGCACCATATTTATCACCTGCCCTGCACCACGTAATAAATTTAGTGCACGAACACATTTCCACCACACAAATAAAGGTGTAAAAAATGTTCACCTTCACCACTTGATAAATTCCTTCAAGACTTCTGTTTTCAGAGCCATTCCCGACTTTGTTTTGAATAATTGTAATTAAAAATCTGAACGTGTGAACACAGCCTTAAGCTACAAGGGAACAAATTAAATATTTATATGTACAGATGTAGCAGAGTTAACAGTTAATACATGTAGTTAACATTTATTACATATTTCAATGCTTATTGCCTTTCTTATGGCCATTTTCCCATTTTTTCCGATAGGAGTTTATTATAGAAGCTGCAGACTAGCTTCAAAAACAGAAATCAATCACAATACCAGGTTATTTTGCTTTGAACTACCTCAGTGCTGTCATCTTCAAGTTCCTGTGGGACATCATGTTTACCTCAAGCTAACAATTGCAGGTACAAGAAACTGGTAAATGTGTGTGTGTGTGTGTGTATATATATATATATATATATATATATATATATATATGTGTGTGTGTGTATATGTTTGTATATATGTATATTACTGTGCAAAGGTTTTAGGCAGGTAAGTGTGGTCAATATTTCATTGGGCTTGTACCACCAATGTTTCTTCCTGTTTATAAGGTCCCTCGCCACTGAAATACCGCAATATATTTATTTTAGGTTCCTTATTTTATCCTACAATACTATATCATATCAATACCATTCTATGTGTGATATCACTTATTATATAGTGCCTCAGCCTTGTGAATAGTATACACAACCAGAATTTCTGCAGCTAAAACTGCCCTGTAGTGAAAACTTTAATTTCACATGGGGCTTATGTGCTGCATTGCGGACGAGATTTAAGAAATATCATTCACATGCTTTGGAAAATGTCTTCATAATTAAAGTGAAACTGACAGCCGGTTTACCTGCACTAAACCCAATACATGGGGTTATAGTGCAGATGGTCCAAATGAAATTGATGTAAAACTTACCTGCATCCGTCTTCCAGTTCCTAAGATCTGTTATTAGCCGGCTTTGCGCAATGGAGGCGGGACCCGGCATACAGAGCTTCCCTGCCTCCATGCCAGGTCCCATCTCCATAGCGCAAAGCCCACAATTAACCTGTTAGCAATCCTGAGTAGTAACGTGTCTCTGGAACTGGATAACTAATCCTGGTAAGTTATACCTCATTATAACTGTAAGTGCATGCTGGGAGTTGTGGTTGCAACAGCTAGTGGGTGGGTGGTAGATGCAGACGGGTGGCCGGGAAGCAGCTTGAATTTTAACACCAGGGTGCCTCCAGCTGTTGCTAAACTACAACTCCCATCATGGGAGTTGTAGTTTAGCAACAGGGTACCTCATGGGAGTTGTTGTTTAGCAACAGCTGGAGGCACCCTGTTTCTAAACTACAACTTCCATGATGGGAGTTGTAGTTTAGCTATAGCTGGAGGTACCCCAGTGGAGAGCGCCATAAATGAAATAACCTGGTTTTCATGTTTTTTTGTTTTTTTTTTCTTCTCGTTCAGATGACTATGTCAATGACCAACATATTTTTGGGTTTAATATTAATAAAATTGTTAACAAAGGCTTGTTGGGGAGTGTTTTTTGGAATAAAAGTTTTTAAATGTGTTGTGTTTTTATTTTTTTTATTTACTGTACAGGCTTAGTTGTAGAAGCCATTTTATAGATTGAGTCCATCACTAAGCCGGGGCTTAGTTTTAGCACCAAAAATAGCTAACCCCTAGTTATTACCCTGGTACCCACCACCCCAGAAGTGCTGGGAAGAGTCAATACCAACAGGCTTGGAGCATCAAAAATGGCACGCCTAGGCGGTAACAGGCTGGCGTTATTGGGGTACAGGCTGGGGGAGGGCCAGTAATAATGGTCCTCGCCCACCCTGGTAACGTCAGGCTATTGCTGTTTGGTTGGTATCTGGCTGAGAATAAAAGAGGGGGAACTACACGTTTTTTGCTTAAATAATTAAATAATAATGAACAGAACGTGTGTAGTTCCCCCTATTTTTTATTCTGTTTAATTCTGTTTTTATTTTTTTATTATTTATGCAAAAAATTTTTGTGGTTCCCCGTATTTTCATTCTCAGCCAGATACCCACCAAGCAGCAACAGCCTGAAGTTATCAGGGTGGGCGTGGACCAATTTTACTGGCCCTCCCCAGCCTAAGTAAGTCCACACTGTTACCGCTTAGGCCCAGAAGCACCATTTTTGACGCTAAGGGTCTGTTTGTACCAGCTCTTCCCCGCACCCATGTGGGGTTGGGTACTGGAGTAATAATTGGGGGTTAGCGCCAGCTGTAATTGGGGCTAACACTAAGTCCCGGCTTAGTAATGAACTCGACTCATAAGACGGATTCCACTACTAAGCCTAATTAAGTAAATGAAAAAAACAACACATCTTAAAAACTGTTCTTCCAAAAAACACTCTCCCACAAGCCCTCATTAACCATTTTTATTAATATTTAACAAAAAGGTCAATAATGTAGTCCACTGAATCTGAAGAAGTCCCCTGCATACACAGATCTGTATATGTATATTAGTTTTTTATTTAAAACTAGTGAAAACTAGTTTTGACTGAACGCCTTGTGAAAACTAGAATTGATAGCTTTTCACCAGTGAAAACTAGTTTTGACTGAACGCCTTGTGAAAACTAGAATTGACAGTTTTTTCCTAGTTAAAACCAGTTTTTACTGAATGCCTTCGTACAAACTAGAATAACTTTATATTAGTAGCAAATTTTGTTGATACATGTAGTGTTTTTTTGCAAATAAATCTAGTTATTAGGGATGTCCCGATCCCATTTTTTGAAGACAGAGTACGAGTACCGATACCTTTTTTTAAGTACTCGCCGATACCACATATGATACTATTTTAAATGTCATGTGACAGGTAGTTATGTTTTTTTATTTTTTTTATGGGAATTTTTTTTCTTCAGTTTTTATTAGGGAAGGGCTTTTTTATATTAAAAAGCAAAACGTAATGAATGTATAAGTAAATCCCCCAGATAGCTGCCCCATAAATGAAAACCCTAGGTAGCCCCCCTATTAGCTTGGTAGATGGTCTCCATAATAGCTTGTAGGTAGTAGATAGCTCCCCACATTAGGTAGGCAGCAGAAGTCCCCCACATTAGGTATCTAGCAGATGTCCCCCACATTAGGTTTCCAGCAGAAGTCCCCCACATTAGGTAGCCATCAGAGGTTCCCCCATAGTAGGCAACAGTTCCCTCATAGTTGGCAACAGTTCCTCCATAGTTGGCAGCAGTTCCCCCATACCAGGCAGCAGTTCCCCCATTGTATGCAACAGTTCCTCCATAGCAGGCAGCAATTTCCACCACCCCCTGTCCTCCGGCATACATACCACCTGTGGCTCTTTTCTTTTTCTCCTGTCGGCTCCAGCGTGGTGCAGCGATCGAGGAGGGGGGGAGGTCAGCAGTTCCCCCATAGCAGGCAACAGTTCCCCCATTGTAGGTGATAGAATTGGGTAGAGGAGACTAACATAGGCAACAGTTCCTCCATAGCAGGCAGCAATTTCCACCACCCCCTCCCCTCCAGCATACAGTCATGGCCGTAAATCCCTAAACTTTTTCTAGAAAATGAAGTATTTCTCACAGAAAAGGATTGCAGTAACACATGTTTTGCAATACACGTTTATTCCATTTGTGTGTGTTTTGGAACTAAACCAAAAAAGGGAGGAAAAAAGCTAATTGGAGATATTATCACACCAAACTCCAAAAAATGTGCTGGACAAAATTATTGGCACCCTCAACTTAATATTTGGTTGCACACCCTTTGGAAAGAATAACTGAAATCAGTAACTTCGTATAACCATCAATAAGCTTCTTGCACCTCTCAGCCAGAATGTTGGACCACTCTTCCTTTGCAAACTGCTTCAGGTCTCTCTTATTGGAAGGACACCTTTACCCAACAGCAATTTTAAGATCTCACCACAGGTGTTCAATGGGATTTATATCTGGACTTATTGCTGCCCACTTCAGAACTCTCCAGTGCTTTGTTGCCATCCTTTTTGGGGTGCTTTTTGACATATGTTTGGGGTCATTGTCCTGCTGGAAGACCCAAGATCTCGGACGCAAACCCAGCTTTCTGACACTGGGCTGTACAGTGCAACCCAAAATCCGTTGGTAATCCTCAGACTTCATGATGCCTTGCACACATTCAAGGCACCCAGTGCCAGAGGCAGCAAAACGACCCCAAAATATAATTGAACCTCCACCATATTTCTCTGTAGGTACTGTGTTCTTTTCTTTGTAGGCCTCATTCCGATTTTGGTAAACACTAGAATTATGTGCTTTACCAAAAAGCTCTATCTTGGTCTCATCTGTCCACAAGACTTTTTCCCAGAAGGATTTTTGGCTTACTCAAGTTCGTTTTGGCAAAATGTAGTATTGCTTTTTTATGTCTCTGTGTCAGCAGGTCTCCTGCCATAGCGTTTCATTTCATTTAAATGTTGACAGTTTGCATTGACAGTGATGCTCCCTGAGCCTGCAGGACAGCTTGAATATCTTTGGAACTTGTTTGGGGCTGCTTATCCACCATCCAGACTATCCTGCGTTGACACCTTTCATCAATTTTTCTCTTCCGTCCATGCCCTGGGAGATTAGCTACAGTGCCATGGGTTGCAAACTTCTTAATAATGTTGCGCACTGTGGACAAAGGCTAATCTAGATCTGGAGATGGACTTGTAACCTTAAGATTGTTGAAATGTTTCCACAATTTTGGTTCTCAAGTCCTCAGACAGTTCTCTTCTCCTCTTTCTGTTGCCCATGCTTAGTGTGGCACACACAGACACATAATGCAAAGACTAAGTGAACTTCTCTCCTTTTTATCTGCTTTCAGGTGTGCTTTTTATATTGCCCACACCTGTTACTTGCCTCAGGTGAGTTTAGAGGAGCATCACATGCTTGAAACTATCTTATTTTTCCACAATTTTGAAAGGGTGCCAATAATTTTGTCCAGCCCATTTTTGGAGTTTGGTGTGACATTATGTCCAATTTGTATTTTTTTCCTCCCTTTGTTGGTTTAGTTCCAATACACACAAAGGGAATAAACATATGTATAGCAAAACATGTGTTACTGCAATCCTTTTCTGTGAGAAATACTTGATTTTCTAGAAAAAAATTCAGGGGTGCCAACATTTGCGGTCATGACTGTACATACCTCCTGTGGCTCTTTTTTCTTTTTCCCCTGTCTGCTCCAGCACGGTGCAGCTTGGGTTGCACTGGTCCCGAGGCAAGATGGCTATTAGCCACGATCTTACCAGGCACAGCGCTACACGTTCAGTGGCGGCCAGTATCTGCATGACATACATGTACGTCACAGGTCGGGAAAACCTTTCATGACGTACATGTATGCTGTGCGTTGGGAAGGGGTTAAAACTAGTTTTAACTAGGCAAACCTGTTTTAGTGAAATGTCTCAAATCTTTCCCCTGACCCCAGCAGGCCTCTGTGTGAGTAATGTCAGATTACAAGGATAATAACCCTAATTATACACACAGTGATGTCACAGTACAGGGATAATGCACACAGTATAGGGATAATACACAGTGACGAATGATGTCACATTACAGGGATAACCCCTATGATGTCACAGAACTAAGATAATGCACATATGATGTTACAGTGTAGAGTAAATATGCAGTGATGTCTGTCACTGTGTTGGGGTGGGGAAGTATAAAATGGCAGGGGCCAGGGCACAGTATTTATACTCTTACCTTTGTAACTTGCTAATCTTCTGTTCTCTTGCAGTCTCAAATCTTTCCTCTGACCCCAGCAGGCCTCTGTGTGAGTCTGAGCTGAGCAGACAGGCCAAGATTGCTCAGTGTATGGCAGTGTTTACCAAGAAGATGTTTCAAATCTACAACTCCCAGCATGCCCAGACAGCCCTGAATGCTGGGAGTTGCAGTTTTGCAACAGCTGGAGGTTGCTGATATATGGTCTCACTCAGCAGCTGACACGTGTGCCACTTGTCTTTTTATTTGGGGAACAGGCCTGAATTTCTAATCTAGTGATTCCCATGGCTGTGAGCATATTACAGAAGTCAAAGTCACATATCTTGTAAAGTCCTGCACTGCAAGTAGCTCCGTAACATCCCACATCCAATCGCTGTTTTCCCCCTGTGCCGAACTTTGCCACCACGGAAAAGAAAAAAAAAAAAAAAAAACAGTAGCAAAGTGGAAATATTTACAGAAAAATATAATGGTGTCCCTTGAAAAGAAGCTCCATAAAATTTTATGAACTCCTGGTCTTGTGCTGTGATCCTTAGAGGCTCCTAGCACTGATGCTGTAAATTTATGCACGCTCGCTCCTGGCAGCCACGTGCTCCCCCAGGCAAAGTGACAGGCCAGGAGTGAGCACTGCAGAATGCTAGTCCCATCCGCAGCTTTGTCCATTAGCCATCTCTTGTCCATGACTCGTGGACAAGCTGATGCTGCTGCGGGACTCAGCAGTATCCCAGGAGGTATGGAAACCCCTAGTGATGTGATTTTCAAAGACAGTTTTTTTAATAAAATGTTTTTTTTCTTGTTTTTTTTTCTTTAAAGAACTATATTAGAAAAACTATTGTTTAGTCAAGATGTCTAGACTATCAAAAGTTTGTTTTGGTGCTTTGCAAAGGGGTACACGGGTATGCAAGGGCGACGTGGTCGGCCAGCACGAGCATTCTTATTGGAGGGGATACGTGGTTTTGTGGAGGCAGCGTGGTCAACCTGCACGAGCGTGCTTAGGCAGCATAGTCAACCCACGACAAGTCAGGCGACGTCACACAACCAATAAGAATCATTCTCAACCACCATGTGTGAGCTAGATGAACTTTGAACTCAAGCGCCACGTTTAAGCTAGATAAACTTTGAGCTCTGTGGAAACAGTTTGAACTGAGTCATTATGTTAAAACTAGTATTCTCCACTTTAAACCAGTTTCAATTGACATTCAGTTTTTGATTAGCAGTAAATTCTAGTTTGTACGAAGGCGTTCACTAAATATTCTAGTTTGTAAGAAGGCGTTTGAACAAAGGCGTTCAGTAAAAACTGGTTTTATCTAGGAAAAAATTGTCAATTCTAGTTTTCAGACTATGTGGGCTAGAATTATTTCAGACAATCATACTACGTGGCGCCCATCTTAATTGTTCAAGCCAAAAACTCCATGTTGTGTAAAATTGATTCTTAGTCTTTAAGGGGTACTCCCGTGGAAAACTTTTTTTATTTTCTTTTTTTAATCAACTGGTGCCAGAAAGGTAAACAGATTTGTAAATTACTTATATTAAAAATCTTAATCCTTCCATTACTTATTAGGTTCTGAATACTACAGAGGAAATTCTTTTCTTATTGGAACACAGAGCTCTCTGCTGACATCATGACCACAGTGCTCTCTGTGCAGAGTAGGAGAAAATCCCCATAGAAAACATATGCTGCTCTGGACAGTTCCTAAAATGGACACAGATGTCAGCAGAGAGCACTGTGCTCATGATTTCAGCAGAGAGCACTGTGTTCCAAAAATAAAATAATTTTCTCTGTAGTATTCAGCAGCTAATAAGTACTGGAAGGATTAAGATTTTTTTAATAGAAGTCATTTACAAATCTGTTTAATAAAAAAAAATTCCACCGGAGCGAGTTTGCTCTGTGCATTGACGACAGCAGGGTGCCGCAGCCGAGATCACGGGGGTCCCCAACGCCTGGACCCCCGATATCAGACCTCTTATCCCCTATCCTTTGGATAGGGGATAAGATGTCTAGGGCCAGAGTACCCCTAAAACTGTAACGTACAGTACATTATATATATATATATACAGTATACACATATGTGTCAATTGCTCTACACTATGTAATACATTTGGTGCACGTACACATTTCCAACACTACAAATTATAGGGGTTATCCACATAAGGTGATTTTAGAACGTACCTGGCAGACAGTAATGGACATGGTTAGGAAGGATCTGCGCTTGTCTTGGAGCTAAATGGCTATGTTGTGAGATTACCATAATACTCTGGCTAGCTTTTGTGAACTGGTATTTCCTGTTTGACTTTTCTTTTTTTGACTACAAATCCCACAATACCATTTTTCTCCCTCCCACACATCAGCCACCCCACCCATTGAAACATAAATGAGCTGCATCCATTCAAAAGTCCTGTGATTTTCAATCAGGGTGCCTACAGCTGTTGCATTAGTTGCAGATTGATCTCTCTCCCACCAAGCGATCCCTCCACCCATTGAAGCAGACAGGCTGACTAGTGAGTCAGGTCTTGGCCGTATTGCAACCTTGGAAAAATCTGAGACAATAGTCATCTTGTATGCTGTTAAAAATAAATATTGGGGTGAAAATCACATAAGAAATGTAAGAAAACCATCGCACACAGGTATAGACACTATATTATGAACTACACTAACTATACAGCCCCTGTAGCATAGTCAAATAAAAAATAAAAAAATCCTGGAATACCCCCTTAAAGGTGTAAAAAAAAAAACACAACTGCAATTACCAGCATGCCCTGACAATGAGAACACGCAAAAGCTGGAGCGTTATAGTTTAGGGATCACTGCCCTAACATGTGGTACTCTATATGGTACACAGGTATAACTCCGTGCACCCCCTGAGTTTTAATAAGTGTGAATAAGGCCCTCCCCTAAAAATAAAAAAAATTACCCCCTCTTCCAATTTTACAAAAAAAAAAAAAAAAAGTAAAACAATTAAATATATAATCATATTTGGTATTGTCGAAAATGTCCGACCTATTTAAAGTGAAATGTTAATGATACCGTGCAGTGAATGGCATAAACGTAAAAAAATACCAAAGTACAAAATTGCTGATTTTTTGATCACATCTTATCCCAAAATCTTACCAAAATTTTTTTACATACAAAAGTGATACCGCTAAAAACTACAGATCATGGCACAAAAAATGAGCCGTTACACAGTCCTATGTATAGAAAAATAAGAAAGTTATAGGGGTCAGCAGAGGGTCAACTTTACAATACAGCAACATGCAGCACTTACCACAACCACTGACTGTGCTGAGGTAATTTTTCCTAGCTGTGTATTGCACAGACAGATTTATCATCATATGCTCTGTGCCATGTCATAAATTTGACATACATCAGCACTTTCACAGCTAAAAATGATTGACTGTAAAATACCTTTAACACAGAAAACAATGATAAATTCCCCCCATTTTTTTTTACTTTAATTTGAAATCTGCACCAAAATTCTTGCAAGTCCACACAATTTTTATTACAGGTTTTGGTGTTGGCTTTTATGCCATGTGGGGCTGTGCCCATTTTGTTCATAGCTTGCTTAGCTATGTAAGTAAAGAGTAAAATATTGAGTTAATCTGTAGTGAATTAACACTTATCTCCTATCCACAGGATAGGGGATAAGTGCTTGATCTCAGGGCATCCGAACGCTGGGACTCCCCGTGATCTCCTGCACTGGGCCATGGTTCGGCAGTGGCTCTTCCATGCAGGAGGCCTCGCGGGCGACACGCCTCCTCCATGTAGTTCTATGGGAGAGGCTGGGAGGCAGCGCTTGTGCCTCCCCGCCTCTCCCATAGAACTGTATGGGGAAGGGGAGGGGGGCTACACACATTAGCCGCTCACATAGAGCAGCAATGCGGGGGCCCCGTTTGGGAGATTGCTGGGGTCCCAGCGGTCGGACCCCCCCCCCCCCCCCCACGATCAAACACTTATCCCCTATCCGGTGGATAGGGGATAAGTGTTATAATGCTGCAGATGTCTGTTAATGCATGCTTTATTGTTTTACAAGCATTTAAGAAGATGGGATAGAATAGTTTTTTTTTTCGTGACCATGGCCTTATTGCAAGAGCAACCGTTTACTTATTTTGTTGACCAGTGGGGGCCTAGGTTTAGACAAAAAATCCCCCAAAAAACTATTGATGAGACCGAATTGTTATTTTTTAAGACTTGTGTACAATTATACGGACTTCATGGTTCATGCCCTTTGGTTTGGATGCAATATTTAGATATTTTTTGTGTTTATGGCATGCAGTCATATATGCAGAAAACAGAATGTGTCAAAATTCTATCGCAAACTTTATTCAATCATATCCCCAGTTAAAATAATTATAAATATTAAAGGGCTTGCTTCTAATAGTGGTTTAAACTGAAATAATTTCAGGGTTTCAGAGATGATCACTGAAAGGGAATGTGTCACCATTGTCATATTTTTTATATGTGACATTATATTCGGGGTATATATCTGATTCCTGCTGTATCCTGCTTTGTACAGTCAGTGGGTCTGTTAAATTTAGTGTATTGAACATAGTCAGCTAGTAACTACGTTTGATCCATTTCCAGTGTGCATAGATCTATTTTGAAGTAATTATAAGTTTGGTCTGCCACACTTTTAAATTCTTCTAAGTAAATGTAGAAGTGCAGGAAATGTACTGAACTTAATCACTTTTTGACTACATCAAGTCCATAAAATTAAATGGACTAACCACATGATACTGTATACGGTGAATGTTTTGTCAGATTGTCATGTGAACAGCACTTTAGTTTCTTTAAACAATTCAAAAGCAAGATAGAAATATAGCTTCATATAGAAATACAGGTGGCCAAGCACAGCCTGGTTAGAGTACACTGTGTGCTAATTTTAACATTGTTCCAACCAACAATTTCGAAGAAAAAGCGTAGAATATTGAGCTATCCAGTATGGTTGTACAGTATGAATGTACAGTCTAACTGTACAGATCAATTTGTACATCTGTAGCTTTATTGGTTTCATAGAGACAGGTCTTTGGATTTGGCACTGTATATTGTGACTTAAAGCAAGATGACTGCCAGATCATGTGACCTAGGACCTTCATGTTAGAAAAGGTTATACACACAATAGCAGTCTGCAAATGTGCCAAGTTTCATAGGTTTTTGATTAACAGTGTATACAGAATAGGTATTTTAAAAATAGAGAGCATTAATGCTATGTACATGTGATTGGCGTGTGGTGGCTATATTGATTATGCAAATGTACCAGCTTTAACAAACATGCTACAGCAGGTTTCCTAGGACATTTTATGCCAAGTTGTGAATTTTTCTAAGGGTACGTTCAGACGTGCGGATTTTCGCAACGTATTTAGCTGCGGATCCACCTCTGAAGGACCTCCTATATGCTGCCTTTATATGTGCCTGCTCGAAGCGGCAATACGCCGCCCCGAGCAGACACACTGCGATGTGCGAGTCGCCGCACGCATGCACAGTATACTCGCACATTGTGGCAGCTCTCGGCCTAGCTCATTGAGCAGGGGAAGCTGCCGCGATGTGTGCGAGTACACCGCGCATGCGCGGCAACTCGCACTTCGCAGTGTGTCTGCTCGGAGCGGCGTATTGCTGCTCCAAGCAGGCACATTTAAGGGCACCATACAGAGGTCCTTCAGCGGCGGATCTATAGCGTAAAATACGCTGTCAATCCGCACGTGTGAACGTACCCTTACAAATGGTTTCAGAGAAGATGTTTGTAAAATATTGTGAAGTTCTATATGGCCACCAAGTCATGTGATCAATAGACTTGTAATGAATAAATCTGACTAAGGATTAAAATATAACCACATACAACAGAGAAGCAGATGTTTAAATATTGTGCACAATGAGGGACATTTATCAATCTTTGCTTATGTATTCTTTTTTTTAGTAATTTTTTCCTTACTTTTTTTTTGCTTATGTGCGACGTATTTATCAACTGGTTTCAGCCTGTTGATAATTTTCTTTCACATAAGCAATTTTTCCTTTTTTACTTTGGTAGTAGCTTTTTCTGCTCCATGTCTGAGCTGGAGTAAATTTAGTCAATTTTTAACGCTGTTGCGACTTTTTTTTGCGCAGTTGCGACAGTCGCAGTTAATAAATACCTGACTACCCGTAGTCCATTTTAAAATTATTACTACATAGTAAATTTTAGGAAAACTTGCTTTTCTCGCTTTCCAGTCAAAATGTCGCACAAAAAATCGTGTAGTCGCAGTTGCGACAATTTTGCGACAATTATAGTAAAGAAAACCTGACTAAACCCGTTGATAAATGTCCATAAATAATGCCACAAAAGACAAGATGGCTATGAAAGCATGCGACCCATTACCTTTATGATAAACAAGATATAGCACGGTATAGCAGTCTAGCGTTGTACCAAGTGTGATAAGTTTTGGAGTAACAGTGCGGCTATATAAAATATTGAAACATATGGAAAAAAAATATATAGGCTGAATAGATAATATTGTAGAATTTGATAGAATTCAATATGGCTGCCAAGCCATGTGGTTGAATAACTTAAAATGAACATAAATCAGTCATGAGCACCGTTTGCACAGCAAATGTACATCTGTGAATTTAATGCAAGTAGTGTATGCGTTGTAACCGCTCACTCTTGCCGTCACTCTCCAGCACACCTGTGCTGCGGAGTTGCCGGTGCCGCCCTTGGCTGCTCAGAATTGTACAAAAGGATATGTCCAGCACTCAAGTTATGCAGGTAAAACCAAGCTTTCTTTATTGGAATCTTAAGACAACTGTCACCTACAGAACAAGCATGTCTAGCACGTTTCACACCTGCTTAATCGTGTACTGACAAACCATATAAACCACCCTACCAAAATACATGAGGGTAAGGTCACATGACCTCTTACATCATCAGTTAAAAAAGGCAGTTGGAAAACCAGAAATGGAGCTGATTAATGCAGTTTTCTAGGCGACTGTGAGGTGACTGTTCACACTTTTGCAGATAATTGGAACCAAACCGCTTAAGTAAAAAAACTTTCGTATATATAGATTAGAACCTAGTGAATATGGTACCACTGGTTATAGTTAGAGAAAAACTTATATCGCAATCATAGAAACTTGGATTGATCGCAATTTTTACTTATGGTTCTCTATCATTACAATCTAGGAATTCACCAAATACTTATATAGTAACTGTTCCTTCTTTAACCCTGCAATTCTAACTAGCCCTCTTATCCCAGAAAGATATAGTTAATTTATAGGTGGAACAAATGATGAGCCAAGCAAACTGCAATATCATGACCCATATTATAAATAATTATAAATGCAAAGAATAACATGAATACCAAATTCAAACAGGATAACAGTATAATCACAGAAAATAATATAATGGCATAAAAGAACAGTTCTGATCTCAAGCCCCCCATATTAAGGACATATTACAATCAAGCCCGATCTTCTGTTAAGACCCTGCGGGTATCTTGTTTCCAGGAGAAGCATCCAATAGGTTTCCCTATTGTAAAGTCTACTTCTTAAATCCCCCATTCTGGGTCCCAACTTAACTTTCTCGATACCAGATACTCGCAGGGATCTTGTGTCACCCATATGAATATCCCTAAAATGTTTTTAAAGCATGGATATCCCAACTCCATTGCCTCTTGCATCCGCAATGTGTTTCCTAAAATGAGTTTTCAATGGATTACTCGTGCACCCTTAATACTGTCGTTTACATATCATATACACTATTGATTTTGAATTACAATTAATATATTCCCGTATAGGGTAGCTTTTACCTGCATGACAAGACGTCACATTCTTAGTAGGATCCATTAAATCACAAGTCATACATCTAACGTGACCACATTTTCAATTGCCCACTGTATTTAGCCAATTTTGTTTCTTTCCTTTCGTTTTAACACAATCGCTCTGAAATAAACTAGCGGATAAGGTAGAACCTAGTGAAGGGCCTCGTTTGGACACTGTTGCTGTACCCTCTGCAACTATTTCCTTAAGGATAAGATCTGTTTCCAATATTGGGATGTATTTCTCTACAATATGTTTAATTTCCATAAACTGGGTACTGAATGGCATGACAAATGTTTCCTTTTCTTGTTTCAACACATTCTCCTGTTACCTCTATTAGAGTAGGTTATTAATTCACTCTGGTCAATTCTCTCTACCATTTTGTGGGCTCTCTCCAAAACATCCTCTGTATACCCTCTTTCCCTAAATCTGTTGGAAAGCTTCCCGACTGCTTCTTTGAATTGCTAATTACCCGTGCAGTCTCTGTTTATCCTGCACATCTCACCAAAGGGTATGTTATGTAATACGTGTCTGGGATGACATTAGGAGGCTAGAAGCACTGAATTTGTGGCCATTTCTTTTCGGTAGGGAGTGATCTAAACCTGGTCTCCAATACTATACAATGTAATATCTAGAAAGTTAACCAAGGTTTTGCTAAAGTAATATATGAAGCCTTTGGGAGTGAGTGGAACACCGGAATGATGGGATTGCGTACAAACAGAAACTCCTCTAATTTTGCTCTCAATAGCTCCTAGGGCCACACCCTCCTTTAGTATCTTCTTCAAATTATTTTGGAAGATCCTCGTAGGATCTCCTTTTGAGTTTTCTGTATGTCATCTCATCTGATAAGATATGAAGATTTTATTTTTTGTACAACCCTGAATCCAATAATATGATGTTCCCCCTTCTTATCTGCATTCTGTATCTTGATGTACTCATTATCACACAACTCTTTCTGTGCATTTCTTTCCGCTTTATTGAGATTATCAAAAATCTTTTTAGTAGCAACTTTTTCATGCTGATTCAAGTAGGAGAAATGGGGAAGAGGGAACTCCAGCTCCACAGTGGATAAAATTTTACCTTTAATGGTACATGTTAAAAGGAAAGTCCAAAGTGAACAAAAAGACAAACAGTGCTCTGGTGAGTTAAAAACCCACGTCCACCGACGCGTTTCGGACCGCTAACAGTCCTTAGTCATGGTGCTACATCCTAACCGGACAACTGCCTTATATATACTAGATAGTATGTCAAAGTCACATGACAGACTACGTCACTAATTGAACCACACCTGTTGCATAATAGCTGCTAATCAAAATACGGCGAGCAATTAATAAATTTGAATATGGCAGGCTTGAGTAAAAACTCATGCACTTTGATTAAATCTCTCTCTACCAACTCCTGGAATCTATCCAGAGCCTCCGGACGGGAGGCAAGAGGATAGAATCCAGGGTTTGGTGGAGCGATATGGAACCTGCAAAACATCACAAAAATCCTATTTTTTTTTCTTTTTGTAAACCAGACAAATTCAACAGTGTGTTTTTGATCATAAAAATTATTGCAAACAATGTCCACATTATTTTCACCTCCAGTATCATCTGACACAGACACCCTGGGAGCAGAGTCCTCAAATAACGTGAAAAAAATTATTTGTAGTGTAAGACCTCGTGCCAACTTATTAACATCAAGTAAGGTTTTAAAAAGGTTAAACGTAAATGTTGGCACAAAGTTAAGTCCTTTTACTTAACAGGGTGATCTGCGCAGGAAAAAGTAAGCATGCTGATAAATTAGTCAATATTATTAAGAAGTGGAAGGAAAGGAGGGTTTGTACAGAAAAAGAGAGAAAAGTGTTCTGAGTGTCTTGTATTTTGTCAATCTTGTATTCACTTTTCCAGTAGCAATCCTATACTAAAATAATGTATTTATTTGTTACAGGAATGGAAGTAGTAAAGCCATATACACCTGTGTCACAGGACTTAGTATTGGATTCCATACAGTCAACACACTGTAATAAGAATTATATTTACATGATGATTAAAATCTACACAAATGGAAGTTTTACTCCGAACATCGATAAACTGGAAATAGGTAACGCATTTTCAAATATCAAAATGTATTTATTTATATTTTTTTTTATAAAGGTCTGGGGAATATATGACTATTGCTATTATATTATACTGTATAAACTCAGTGTACTGTATATATACTTATGCAGGTCTCTATGTGCTACCAAAGCTCTGACTTTAATACATGGAGTGCACAAGACCTCTGAAGATGTTCTTTAGTATCTGTTATGTGTTAGTATTTCAAATTCTGTACTTTGGAGGGTGGGGTCTTCATGGATCAGACTTGTTTATCTAGCACTACCCACAGGTGCTTGATAGTACTGAGATTTTGGATATTTGCACGCAAATTTTTGTGCATGTTCCATTAAAGGGGTATTCCAGGATTTTTTTTATTTGACTGTTACAGGGGCTGTAAAGTTAGTGTAGTTCATAAAATAGTGTCTGTGTGTGACGATTTTCTCACAATTCTTAAGTGATTTTCACCCCAATACTTATTTTTAACAGCATACAAAATGACTGTTGTCTCAGATTTTTCCCAGTTGAGACCTGACTCACTAGTCAGCTGATGACAGGGAGCCTGTCTGCTTCAATGGGTGGAGGGATCTCTTGGTGGTAGAGCACTGGTGTCAAACACAAGTTTTTTTTGGTGCAAAATTGAAAGCGTTCTGTCATGTGGCCCGCGTAGCCGCCGCCAGCCTTCACCTTTTATTCACGTTTTTTTTTTTTACACAAGAAAGCCGCCTCTTCAGCGCATGCGCGGCAGCCTACAAGCCAGAGAACGTCTGCCCTCTAGCGATCCTCCTTCGGTCCTCCTGGTCCTCCGCCTCTATGGTGTACGCACGGGACGTCAGTGACGTCCCATGCGTACAACCATAGAGATGCGGGAGGACGGCAGGATCATCGCAGGACGCGCGCCGGCCAGGGCTTGGTAAGTGACCGGCGGCGCGTTATCATCTTCAGCGTTCTGGTCACCGCTCGACCTGTCCTGGCACCTACTGCTATGGTCCATAGGCCATAGCAGTAGATTGTGACCCCGGGCCGGAGCAGCGGGGACCGGATCACAGTGGGGACAGCACACAGACATACAGCCTCCAGCCATACACTGTATATGGCTGGAGGCTGTATGTCTGTGGGGAGGGAGGGAGGGGGGGTGCTGCCAACCTAATGTGGGGGGAACTATACTGCCAACTAATTTGGGGGGACATGCTGCCAACTAATGTGGGGGAACATGCTGCCTACCTAATGTGGGGGGAACTATACTGCCTACCTAATGTGCGGGAGCTATACTGCCAACCTAATGTGGGGGAACATGCTGCCTACCTAATGTGGGGGGAACTATACTGCCTACCTAATGTGGGGGGAACTATACTGCCAACCTAATGGGGGGGGGGGCTATACTGCAAACCTAATGTGGGGGGAACTATACTGCCAACCTAATGTGGGGGAACATTCTGCCAACTAATGTGGGGGAACATGCTGCCTACCTAATGTGGGGGGAACTATACTGCCTACTTAATGTGGGGGGAACTATACTGCCAACCTAATGTGGGGGAACATGCTGCCTACTAATGTGGGGGGAACTACAAGGTACTGTACATTGCGGTAGGAGGGGTAGTCTTATATGGCGAGTATATCCCAAACTCTACATTTTAACTGTAAAAGTTGGGGGTCGTCTTATACACCCAGTCGTCTTATACGCCGGCATATACGGTATGTGGGGGAGAGGTCCTACAGATACAACCGGCCCTTTGAGGGTGATTAAACTGCTGATGCGGCCCCAGATGAGTTTGGGTTTGACACCCCTGTGGTAGAGAGATCAATCTGCAACTAATGCAACAGCTGTAGGCACCCTGATTGAAAACCACAGTTTTTTTGAATGGATGCAGCTCATTTATGTTTTAATGGGTTGGGTGGCTGATGTGTGGGAGGGAGGAAAATGGAATTGTGGGATTTGTAGTCAAAAAAAGAAAAGTCAAAGAAGAAATAACAGCTCACGAAAAGCTAGCCACAGTGTCATGGTAAACTCACAACATAGCCATTTAGCCCCAAGACAAGTGCAGATCCTTCCTAAGCATGTCCATTACTATCTGCCAGGTACGTACTAAAATCACCTTATGGTGGATAACCCCTTTAATCATCCTAACCTCTAACCATCATTTTAACCTTAAGGACCAGGTCATTTTTTGCAAATCTGACCACTGTCATTTTAAGCATTAATAACTCTAGGATGCTTTAACTTATGAATTTGATTCCGAGATTTGATCGTTTTTTTGGGACCTATTCTACTTTGTTAGTGGTAAATTTTGGTCAATACTTGCATCATTTGTTGGTGAAAAATTCCAAAATTTCCAGAAAAATTTGAAAATTTATCATTTTTCTAACTTTAACCCCTTAAGGATTCGGGGTTTTTCCGTTTTTGCATTTTCGTTTTTTCCTCATTACCTTTAAAAAAAATCATAACTCTTTAAATTTTGCACCTAAATATCCATATGATGGCTTATTTTTTGCGCCACCAATTCTACTTTGTAATGACATCAGTCATTTTACCCAAAAATCTACGGCGAAACGGGAAAAAGAATCATTGTGAGACAAAATTGGGGAAAAAAAAACGCCATTTTGTAACTTTTGGGGGCTTCCGTTTCTACACAGTACATTTTTCGGTAAAAATGACACCTTATCTTTATTCTATAGGTCCATACGATTAAAATGATACCCTACTTATATCGGTTGGATTTTGTCGTACTTCTGGAAAAAATCATAACTACATGCAGGAAAATCTATACGTTTAAAATTGTCCTCTTCTGACCCCTATAACATTTTTATTTTTCCGGGTATGGGGCGGTATGAGGGCTCATTTTTTGCGCCGTGATCTGAAGTGCCGCACGCTATTAGCCACGGGTCCCGGACGTTGTTAGAGGCTGGGCCCGACCCGCTATGATGCGGGGCCATGCCGTGGCCCCGCATTATAGATCGGGAGCGGACTTATGACGTACCGGTACGTCATGAGTCCTTAAGGGGTTAAGCACTCAGCGTTTTTCCGTTTTTGCATTTTCATTTTTTCCTCATCACCTTCTAAAAATCATAACGCTTTAAATTTTGCACCAAAAAAAAACATATTATGGCTTATTTTTTGCGCCGCCAATTCTACTTTGCAGTGACATTAGTCATTTTACCAAAAAATCCACAGTGAAACGGAAAAAAAATTTAAGAAATTGGGGGCTTCCGTTTCTACGCAGTGCATTTTTTGGTCAAAATGACACCTTATCTTTATTCTGTAGGTCCATACGGTTAAAATGATACCCTACTTATATAGGTTGGATTTTGTCGTACTTCTGAAAAAAATCATAACTACATGCCGGAAAATGTATACGTTTAAAATTGTCATCTTCTGACCCCTGTAACTTTTTTATTTTTCCGCATACGGGCTGGTATGAGGGCCCATTTTTATTCATTTTTTTATTATATAAAAAGTGACCAAAAATACGCTATTTTGGACTTTGGAATTTTTGGGCGCTTACGCCATTGACCGTGCGGTTTAATCAATGATATAATTTTATAGTTCGGACATTTACGCACGCGGCGATACTACATATGTTAATTTTTATTTTTATTTACACAGTTTTTTTTTATGGGAAAAGGGGGGTGATTCAAACTTTTATTAGGGAAGGGGTTAAATGACCTTTGTTAACTTTTTTTTTCACTTTTTTTTGCAGTGCTATAGTTCCCATAGGGACCTATAACACTGCACACACTGATCTCTTATGCTGATCCCTGCAAAGCCATAGCTTTGCATGGATCAGCGAGATAGGGGCTCGATTGCTCATGCCTGTAGCTCAGGCTTGGAGCAATCAATCGAAGATCGGACGCCGCAGAGAGAGGTAAGGAGACCTCCGCCTGCGTCCCAGCTGATCGGAACATCAGCCCGACTGAGCTGCCGGGAACCGTTTACTTTCGTTTTCAGACGCGGCGATACACTTTGAGCGCCGCGTCTGAAGGGTTAACAGCGCGCGGCACAACGATCGGTGCCGTACGCTGTTAGCCCAGGGTCCCGGCTACCGTTAGCAGCCGGGACCGACCCGGTGTGATGCGGGTTCACAGCGTGACCCCATTTTTCACACTGGGATCGGACTCAGGGCGTACAGGTAAGCCCTGAGTCCTTAAGAGTTTAAAGCTCTCTGCTTGTAAGGAAAATGGACATTCCTAATAAATTATATATTGATTCAAAAATACAATATGTCTACTTTATGTTGGCATCATAAAGTTTACATGTTTTTACTTTTTGAAGACATTAGAGGGCTTCAAAATTTAGCTGCCATTTTCAAATTTTTCACGTAAATTTCAAAATCAGAATTTTTTAAGGGACCAGTTCAGTTTTGAAGAGAATTTGAGGGCCCATATTTGACCCCATTATAAAAGCTGCACCCCTCAAAGAATTCAAAATGACATTCAGAAAGTTTGTTAACCCTTTAGGTGCTTCACAGGAATAGCAGCAAGAGGAAGGAGAAAATTTAATATCTTAAATTTTTTACACTAACATGTTATTGTAGACCTTTTATTATTATGATATTTTTTTTCATTTTTACAAGGGGTAAAAGGAGAAAAAGCCACCAAAATGTTTAACCTAATTTCTCTCGAGTAAGGAAATATCTCATATGTGGATGTAAAGTGCTCTGTGAATGCAATAGAGAGCTCAGAAGGGAAGGAGCGACATTGTGCTTTTGGAGACCGAATTTTACTGAAATGGTTTTGGGGGGGGGGGCATGTCGCATTTAGGAAGCCCCCTTGGTGCCAGAACAGCAATAAAAAACCCACATGGCACACTATTTGGGAAACTACACCCCTCAAGGAACGTAACAAGGGGTATAGTGGGCCTTAACACCCCACAGGTGATTGATATTTTTTTTTTCACTAAAATTATAGTGTTGCCCTTAATTTTTCATTTTTACAAGGGGTAATAGGAAAAGAAAACCCCCCAAAATATGTAACCCCATTTCTCTCGAGTAAGGAAATACCTCATATGTGGATGTAAAGTGCTCTGTGGGTGCACTAGAGGGCTCAGAAGGAAGGGGCAACATTGGTCTTTTGGAAAGAGAATTTGGTTGGAAAAGAAGTCAGGGGCCATGTGCGTTCACAAAGCCCCCTATGCTACCAGAACAGTGGACCCCCCCACATGTGACCCTATTTCAGAAACTATACCCCTCACTGAATGTAACAAGAGGTGCAGTGAGCATTTACACCCCACTGTCATTTGACAGATCTTTGGAACAGTGGGCAGTGCAAATAAAAAATTAAATTTTTCATTTTCATGGACCACTGTTCAAATCTGTCAGACACCTGTCTGATGTAACTGCTCACTGTACCCCTTATTACATTCCACGAGGGGTGTAGTTTCCAAAATGGGGTCACATATGCGGGGGATCCACTCTTCTGGCACTATGGGGGCTTTGTAAACGCACATGGCCTTCAATTCAAGCCAAATTTTCTCTCCAAAAACCAAATGTTGCTGCCTCCCTTCTGAGCCCTGTAGGGAGCCCGCAGAGCACTTAACATCCACCTATGGGGTATTTCCTTACTCAAAATAAATGGTGTTACTCATTTTGGGGGGCTTATTACCCCTTGTGAAAAAGAAAAATTTGGGGTAACACCAGCATTTTAGTGAAAAAATCAAGCTCACTATACCCCTTGTTACATTCCTTGAGGGGTGTAGTTTCCAAAATGGGATCACATGTGTTTTTTTTTTTTTTGCGTTTGTCAGAACCACTGTAATTATCAGCCACCCCTGTTCAAATCACCAATTTACGCCTCAAATGTACATGGTGCGCTCTCACTCCTGAGCCATGTTGTGCGCCCGCAGAGCATTTTACGTCCACATGTGGGGTATTTCCGTACTCAGGAGAAATTGCGTTAAAAATGTTGGGGGTCTTTTTTTCCTTTTACCTCTTGTGAAAATGAAAAGTATGGGGCAAAACCAGCATGTTAGTGTAAAAAATAAAAACATTTTACAATAATATGCTGGTGTAGACCCCAACTTTTCGTTTTCAAAAGCGGTAAAAGGAGAAAAAGCCCCCCCAAAATTTGTAATGCAATTTCTCCCGAATAAGGAAAAACACCCATATGTGGCTGTTGACTTGAAATATGACAGGTCTTCAAATTGATAGAGTGACATGCACATTTGGGGCCTAAATTAGGGATTTGCATCAGGACAGACCTGGATGCAAGCATTACACTTGCCACCACTGCCAAATTACACAACGGCAGTGTTTTCCAAAAAGGCTGCCTCCAGCTGTTGCAAAACTCCCAGCATGCATGCACAGTCAATGGCTGTCTGGCAATACTGGGAGTTATTTTGCAACAGCTGGAGGCTCTGTTTTGGAAACAGTGCTGTACAAGACATTTTTCATTTTTATTGGGGGTGGGGGGGGGAAATCAGTGTAAGTGGGTGTAGTGTTTTACTTTTTATTTTGTGTAGTGCAGTGTTTTTAGAGTACATGCACGCGGTCGGGTTCACAGCTGGGAGTTTCCTGCTGGGAGTTTGAGCTGCAGCAGAAAATTTTCCACAGCTCAAACCTAAAGCGGGAAACTTGCTGTAAATCCCCACCCGTGTGAATGTACCCTGCAAAACATGCATGCTGGGAGTTTTGCCACAGCTGGAGGCACAATGTTGGGGAAACACTGAGTTAGGTTACAGACTAATTCAGTGTTTCCCCACCAGTGTGCCTCCATCTGTTACAATACTACAACTCCCAGCATGCCCACCCAGACTGTCTAGGCATGCTGAGTTGTAGTTTTAAAACATCTGGAGGGCCACAGTTTGGAGACTACTGCACGTTTGTCTGCAAATTGTGGCTCTCCAGATGTTGTAAAACTACAACTCCCAGCATGCACTGCCAGCCAAAGGGCAAGCTGTGAGTTGTAGTTATGCAACAGCTGGAAGTGGCACAGTTTGGAACCCAGTGTATTGATCTCCAAACTGTGTCCCCCCATAGGTTGCAATACTACAAATCCTAGCAAGCCCAGACTGTCCAGGCATGCTAAGAGTTATAGTTCGGTAACATAGATGTTGTAGTTTTGTAACATCTGGAGGGACACAGTTTGGAAACCACTGCACCTCCATGTGTTGCAAAACTACAACTACCAGCATGCCCAGACTCTTCAGGCATGCTGGGTGTTGTAGTTCTGCGACATCTGAAGGGCCAGATGTTACAGAACTACAACTCAAAGCATGCCTTTGGCTGTCTGGGCATGCTGAGAGTAGTAGTTTTGCAACATCTGGAGTACCACAGTTTGGAGACCACTGCACAGTGGTCTCTAAACTGTGGACCTCCAGATGTTGCAAAACTACAACTCCTAGCATGGCCAGACAGCCAAAGGATTTCTGGGCATGCTGGGAGTTGTAGTTTTTATAACTTTTACAAGGCCACAGTGAGGATTACCAACCAACGATCTTCACTGCCGCCCCCGCAACAGTCACAACTGCAGCCCCTGATTACAGCCGCCGCAGCCGCTGATCACAGCTGCCCCGCCGCAGCTCCCGCAGCCCCCTCAACCCTCGGATCCCAGCTCTCAACTTTAACCACCCCACACCCCTCCTTCCATTGGTCGGTCAGTTCTGACTGACCAATGGCAGGGGATAGGAGGAGGTGGCACCCCTGCCGCTTCGCTCCTATCCTTCATAGTGATTGGGCTGTCTCTGACAGCCCCAATCACCTTTATTTTCCGGGCTATCGGGTGATCAGCCTGGAATCGCCGCGTCTAAAACGATCAGCCTGGAAAAGCCGTGATTCGACGGTCAGAAGTGACCAACGAATCATGGCGATCACTGACAAGGGGGATCTCAGGACTGTTACGCCGAGCGCTCCGGGTCCCCGCTCCTCCCCGGAGCGCTCGCTACACTCTCCTCACTGCAGCGCTCCGGTCGGATCCACTGACCCGGGGCGCTGCGATACCGCCTCCAGCCGGGATGCGATTCGCGATGCGGGTAGCGCCCGCTCGCGATGCGCACCCCGGCTCCCGTACCTGACTCGCTCCCCGTCGGTCCTGTCCCGGCGCGCGCGGCCCCGCTCCTTAGGGCGCGCGCGCGCCGGGTCTTTGCGATTTAAAGGGCCACTGCGCCGCTGATTGGCGCAGTGGTTCCAATTAGTCCGATCGCCTGTGCGCTTCCCTGTGTCGCCTCACTTCCCCTGCGCTTCCTTGCCGGATCTTGTTGCCATTGTGCCAGTGAAAGCGTTTCCTTGTGTGTTCCTAGCCTGTGTTCCAGACCTCCTGCCGTTGCCCCTGACTACGATCCTTGCTGCCTGCCCCGACCTTCTGCTACGTCCGACCTTGCTTCTGTCTACTCCCTTGTACCGCGCCTATCTTCAGCAGCCAGAGAGGTGAGCCGTTGCTAGTGGATACGACCTGGTCACTACCGCCGCAGCAAGACCATCCCGCTTTGCGGCGGGCTCTGGTGAAAACCAGTAGTGACTTAGAACCGGTCCACTAGCACGGTCCTCGCCATCCCTCTCTGGCACAGAGGATCCACCTCCTGCCAGCCGGCATCGTGACAAGGACCCCCTAAACGATGTGCCGGGATGGCTGCTGATAGATAGCAGTCATCCCGTTCCGATCACCGCCCTGGGTGCGGCAGTGACCGGAATTCCCATGGGCGTACAGGTATGCCCTTGTTCCTTAAGTACCAGGGAGCAAGGCGTACCTGTACGCCCTTTGTCCCCAACAGGTTAAAAGGGTACTCCTGCCCTAAGACATCTTATTCCCTATCCAAATGATAGGGGATAAGATGCCTGATCGGGGGGTTCCTGCCTCTGGGGACCCCCGCAATCTTCCATGCAGCACCCTGCTATCATCAGCCTCCAGAGCGAACATCGTTCTTGGTCTGATGAATCACGATCACGGGGCCGGAGTATCGTGACGTCACAGCTCCGCCCCCGTGTGACTTTACGATCCGCCCCCTCAATGCAAGCCTATGGGAGGGCGCGTGTTTGCTGTCCCCCTCATGAAAGATTGCAGGTGTCCCCAGCGGCGGGACCCTCGCGACCAGGCGTCTTATCCCCTATCCTTTGGATAGGGGATAAGATGTCTTAGGGCCGGAGTACCCCTTTAAACCGTACATGCCATTTGCAAAAACTTTTTGTATAATGTAAATAATAATGATATATGTATATTTTTAATATACATTAGTTAAAATGTGTTTACAGTCATGGCTGTAAATGTTGACACCCCTGATATTTTTCTAGAAAATGAATTATTTCTCACAGAAAAGGATTGCAGTAACACATGTTTTGCTATACACATGTTTATTCCCTTTATATGTATCTGAACTATACCAAAAGGAGGGAAAAAAGCAAATTGGACATAATGTCACACATGTCACAAAATGGGCTGGACAAAATTATTGGCACCCTTTCAAAATTGTGGCTAAATAAGATTGTTTCAACCATGAGGACTTGAAAACCAAAATTGTTGAAAAATATCAACAATCTCAAGGTTACAAGTCCATCTCCAGAGAACTAGATTTGCCTTTGTCCACAGTGCGCAACATTATCAAGAAGTTTGCAACCCATGACACTGTAGCTAATCTCCCTGGGCATGGACAGAAGAGAAGAATTTATGAAAGGTGTCAACGCAGGGTAGTTTGGACAGTGGATAAGCAGCCCCAAACAAGTTCCAAAGATATTCAAGCTGTCCTGCAGGCTCAGGCAGCATCAGTGTCAGCGCAAACTGTCTGTCGACATTTAACCCCTTAAGGACTCGGCGTTTTTGCATTTTCATTTTTTCCTCATCACCTTTTAAAAATCATAACGCTTTCAATTTTGCACATAAAATTCCATATAATGGCTTATTTTTTGCACCATAAATTCTAGTTTGCAGTGACATTAGTCATTTTACCAAAAAATCCATGGCAAAACAGAAGAAAAAATGTCATTTTGTAACTTTTGGGGGCTTCTGTTAAAAATTCTCATCTTCTGACCCCTATAACTTTTTTATTTTTCCGCGTACGGGCCGGTATGAGGGCTCATTTGCACCGTGTTCTGAAGTTTTTATCGGTACCATTTTTGTATTGATCAGATTTTTTGATTGCTCTTTATTCATTTTTTCATGATATAAAAAGTGACCAAAAATACGCTATTTTGGACTTTGGAATTTTTTTGCGTGTACGCCATTGACCTTGCGGTTTAATTAATGATATATTTTTATAGTTCGGACATTTGCGCACGCGGCAATACCACAAAGGTTTATTTTAATTTTTATTTACACATTTCTTTTTTTTTCTTTTTTATGGGAAAAGGGGGTGATTCAAACTTTTATCAGGGAAGGGGTTAAATGACCTTTGTTAACTTTTTTTTTCACTTTTTTTTTGCAGTGTTATAGCTCCCATAGGGGGCTCTAACACTGTTACACTGATCTTTTACACTGCCATAGCTTTGCATGGATCAGTGTTATAGGGGGTTGATTGCTCAAGCCTGTTGCTCAGGCTTGTAGCAATCAAAGGCCGATCGAACGCGACGGAGCAAGGTAAGGTGACCTCCGCTCGCGTCCTAGCTGATCGGGACATCGCGATTTTATCGCGATCAGCCCGACTGAGCTGCCGGGAAGCTTTTACTTTAGTTTTAGATGCGGCGATCAACTTTGATCGCCGCGTCTAAAGGGTTAATAGTGCTGCACGCTATTAGTCCAGGGTCCCGGCTATCATAAGCCGCCGGGGCCGACCCTGTATGATGCGGTGTCATAGCGTGACCTAGTTTTAAATACCGGGATCGGGCGCAGGGTGTACAGGTACGCCCCGCGTCCTTAAGAGGTTAAATGAAATGAACAGCTATGGCAGGAGACCCAGAATGACCCCACTGCTGACACAGACTTTAAAAAGTAAGACTAAATTTTACCAAAATGAACTTGAGTAAGCCAAAATCCTTCTGGGAAAAAATCTTGTGAACAGATGAGACCAAGATAGAGCTTTTTGATAAAGCACATCAATTTTACTCTTTACCAAAACGGAATGAGGCCTATAAAGAATAGAACACAGAACCTACAGTGAAATATGGTGGAGGTTCAATGATGTTTTGGGGTCGTTTTGCTGCCTCTGGCACTGGGTGCCTTGAATGTGTGCAAGGCATCATGAAATCTGAGGATTACCATCGGATTTTGGGTCGCACTGTACAGCCCAGTGTCAGAAAGCTGGGTTTGAGTATGAGATCTTGGGTCTTCCAGCAGGAGAACTGGGCCGACTTCGCTGTCGGTTACCGGCTCTACTGTAGGGACGAGCTGCACCTCAGTAGGGAGGGTGCAGCTGTGCTCAGGGAGAAGATGGCTAGAAGGGTGGAGGAGTGTTTAAACTAGGGACTGGGGGGAGGGAACCTATAACATAGAGGGGGGAAGACAGTGTAGATAGAGAGGGGGGACTTATTAATGTACTTGGGGGTGGAGCGGAGCGGAAACCAGCATTTTAGTGAAAAAAATAAAAATCGTTTACACATCCAACTTTAACTAAAAGTCGTCAAACACCTGTGGGGTATTAAGGCTCACTCTACCCCTTGTTACGTTCCTTGAGGGGTTTAGTTTCTAAAATAGTGTGCCATGTGTTTTTTTTCTTTTTTTTTGCATTTCTGGCACCATAGGGGTTTCCTAACTGCGACATGCCCCCCAAAAACCATTTCAGCAAAATTTGCTTTCCAAAAGCCAAATGTGACTCCTTCTCTTCTGAGCATTGTAGTGCGTCAGCAGAGCACTTGACGTCCACACATGAGGTATTTCCATACTCAGAAGAGGTGGGGTTGCACATTTTGGGTGGCATTTCTCCTCTTACCTTTTGTAAAAATGTAAAATTTGGGGAAAAACCAGCATTTTAGTGAAAAAAAAAATCTTTTACACATCCAAAGTTGTCAAACACCTGTGGGATGTTAAGGCTCACTGTACCCCTTGTTACATTCCTTGAGGGGTGTAGTTTCCAAAATAGTATGCCATGTGTTTTTTTTTTTTTTTTTTTTTTTACTGTTCTGGCACCATAGGCGCTTCCTAACTGCGACATGCCCCCAAAATCTATTTCAGCAAATAGGCAAATGTGACTCCTTCTGTTGTGAGAATTGTAGTGTGCCAGCAGAGCACTTGACGTCCACACGTGGGGTATTTCCATACTCAAAAGAGATGGGGTTACAAATTTTTGGGGGCATTTTCTCCTATTACCCCTTGTAAAAATTTAAAATTTGGGGGAAAACTAGCATTTTAGTAAAAAATAAATAAAAAAAATAATTTACACATCCAACTTTAACAAAAAGTTCCCAAACACCTGTGGGGTGTTAAGGCTCACTGGACCCATTGTTACGTTACTTGAGGGGTGTAGTTTCCAAAATAATATGCCATGTGGTTTTTTTATTTTTATTTTTTTGCTGTTCTGGCACCATAGGGGCTTCTTAAATGTGACATGCCCCAAACTCAGTCTCCAAAATCCCACTGTCGCTCCTTCCGTTCTGAGCCCTCTAGTGCACCCACAGAGCACTTGGCATACACATATGAGGTATTTCCTTACTCGAGAGAAATTGGGTTACACATTTTAGGAAGATTTCTCTCCTTTTACCCCATGTAAAAAGTCAAAAACTGGGTATACAAGAACATGCCAATGTAAAAAATATTCTGCTGTGAACACCTAAAGGGTTAACAAACCTTTTGAATGTCATTTTGAATACTTTGAGGGGTGCAGTTTTTATAATGGGGTCATTTATGGGGTATTTCTAATAAGAAGGCCCTTCAAATCAAATCAACTTCAAAACTGAACTGGTCCCTGAAAAATTTCGTTTTTGAAAATTCTGTGAAAAATTTGAAAATTGCTGCTATATTTTGAAGCCCTCTGATGTCTTACAAAAGTAAAAACATGTGAAACATAATGTAGACATATTGTATATGTGAATTGATGTATAATTTATTTTTAATATCCATTTTCCTAATAAGCAGAGAGCTTCAAAGTAAAAAAAAAAAAGCAAAATTTTCAATTTTTTCAACAAATTTGGGATTTTTTCACCAAGAAATGATGCAATTATCGACAAAATTTTACCACTAACATAAAGTAGACTATGTCACGAAAAAACTCTTTCGGAATCAGAATAAAAAGTAAAAGAATCCCAGAGTTATTAATGCTTAAATTGACAGTGGACAGATGTGCAAAAGACAGCAACTTATAATGTTATTACTGTATCTACATTATATAAAAAGTTTTAGTAAATTACAGTCACCAAAAAAATATTATTTGTGTGGAGAAATTGAAAAGAAGACCGCAATTTTGCAAATTTTCAAAGTTTTTGTTTTCACTCTGTACACTTAACCTGTTAAGGACCAATGTACCTGTACGTCCTGGGTCCTTTCCCTTTATATAACACGGGGCCATGGCCGGGATGCGTGGCTACTAGCGTGCGGCACTGATCGCGGTGCCACGCGCTATTAACCCTTTAATATTGAGAGGAAAGACCTCACTGACAATAGTAGCACACCAAGGATAATCAATTCAAATTTTATTAAAGACAAGAAATATTACAAAAAGGCAACCATAAATTGGACACATAGTAGTTTATCAATTGATGATATAAACCACATTTAAAAACATTTAAAAGGTCTGGCTCACAGGAACCATTGCACAACCTAAGGGAGGGGCCATGAACCCCCTTACCTACATTGACACCCATCGTCATATGTAGCAACCAAATACAGTAATCAATAATCCAGTCTGAGTGCAGACATGCAGTATAACAAAAAATATATCTGAAATAAATAGCTTATAAAGTGCTGTGCAATATATCATATAAAGTGCTTGATATCTATGAGATAATAAAATACCACAGTAATATCAAAACACAATCATGAAAAGATGCAACCTAAAATAAGCTATCAATACTTGCATATCCTAATATCGCAAATTAGAATCGAGCGTCTCAGACCGGAGTGAAGGCTGGTAAACAAAGATAAGGGAGGACGGGGTCACCAGAAAAACCCCACGTGTTCCGTTGCCCGAGTGCTCAGGGGTTGATCGCCACATCTAAAGTGAAAGTAAACTAATGCCGGTTAACTCAGGGGGGCTGTTCGGGACCGCCGCAGTGAAATCACGTCGTCCTGAACAGGTGTAGGACTTGAGGAGGGTCCCCTTACCTGCATCCTGGTGTCCGATCGCCGAATGACTGCTCAGTGCCTGAGATCCAGGCATGAGCAGTCGATGTAAAAGATCAGTGTGTGCAGTGTTATAGCCCCCTATAGTGGAAAAAAAAAGTGAATAAAGATCATTTAACCCCTTCCCTAATAAAAGTTTGAATCACCCCCTTTTCCCATAAAAAAAAGTGTAAATAAAAATAAACATATGTGGGATCGCCGCGTGTGGAAATGTCCGAACTATAAAAATATATCATTAACTAAACCGCATGGTCAATGGCGGACACTCAAAAAATTCCAAAGTTCAAAATAGCGTATTTTTGGCCACTTTTTATATCATAAAAAATGAATAAAAAGCGATCAAAAAGTCTGATTAATACAAAAATCATATAGCTAAAAACTTCAGATCACGTCGCAAAAAATGAGCTCACATACCACCCCGTACTAAAAAAAAAAAAAGTTATAGGGGTCAGAAGATGACGATTTTAAACGTATACATTTTCCTGCATGTAGAGATTTTTTCCAGAAGTACAACAAAATCAAACCTATATAAGTAGGGTATCATTTTAATTGTATGGACCTACAGAATAAAGAGAAGGTGTCATTTTTACCAAAAAATGTACTGCGTAGAAACGGAAGCCCTCAAAATTTACAAAATTGTGTTTTCTCTTAAATTTTGTCACACAACTATTTTTTTTCTGTTTCGTCATAGATTTTTTGGGTAAAATGACTGATGTCACTGCAAAGTAGAATTGGTGGCGCAAAAAACATGCCATCATATGGATTTTTAGGTGCGTTATAGTGAGTTATGATTTTTTAAAGGTAAAGAGGAAAAAATGTAAGTGCAAAAACGCAAAAAACCCTGGTCCTTAAGGGGTTATCGGTCAAAATAACATGGGTTTCACCTGAGAGCTGGGCTAGTTTGTGCAGGATGGGGTCGGCCGCCGGGCCGGGAGGTTCGTGGCGAGTCGGGTTGCTGTGGCTTTGCTCGTCTCTACTCGCTGTATCACAAAATGTTTTGTGTACCAATTCTTTGCCATTTTCAGGATATCTTTTTGCATATGAGGCCGATAAATATCTTTTAGTTTTTTTTTGCTTTTGTTAATTATTAATTTTAACACATTTACATTAATAAAATGTTTTTTCCTCATAAAAAAATAAAAAATAACATGTTTTTTTTATTCTGTGTGTCAATACGACTAAAATGATACCCATGTTATGTGCTTTTCTATTATTGTACCCATTTAAGTAAATCTCAAAACTTAAAAAAAATTTGTATGTTTAAAATCATTCTATTTTGACCACCTATAACTTTCTAATTTTTCGCATACAGGGCTCTATGAGGGCTAATTTTTTCACTGTGATCTGTAGTTTTTATTGGTACAACTTTTGCTTCTATGTAACATTTTAATGGATTTTTATAACATTTTTTGGGAATGTGATGTGAGAAAAATGCAGCAATTTTGGACTTTTTATTTTTTTTGTGTGTTTACATTTACGCCATTCACCGTACAGGATAATTAACATTATATTTTGAAAGTTCGGGCATTTATGCACGTGGCGATACCAAATATGATTATTTAATAATTTTTTTTTACACTTTTGGGATAAAATGGGAAAAAAGGAGCCACTTAAATTTTGCATGCATAGGCATAGAACTGATCAGTATTATCAGCGATCTTCTTCACTGGTCTGCTCGATGTCAGACCCGAGAAGAAGACCCTGGGATGACGACCGGAGCAGGTAAGGGGACCTCTGGCCACCATGGTGGATGATCGGATCCCCGCGGAAGTGCCACGAGCGATCTGATCATCCATTTAAATGTCCGCATTGCTGCAGATGTCGTAATCTGTATTGAACACATCTGAAGGGTTAATGGCAGACAAAAGAAAAAATAACCGGTGCTCGCATCATGTACATGATGTAAGCGTACGTCCTGATGTGTTAAGTATCACGTCCATTGTCCTTAAGGAGGTTAAACTTTAACCACATAATCATTGACACCCAATTTATATGCAACAAGCCGTACGCCAAAACTCTTGGTGTGCAAGTCCGCCTTTCCAGTATGCTTTATCTTCTGCAAATACTGCAACAAAGAAGATATTGGACCCTGAAACAGAGCTTTGCCCTTTACCCAGCCTCCTGGTCTCATTTCAGCCCTCTGGCCAGCCCAGAAAACATAGGAATGGCCCAGTATACATATCACCAGTTTCTCTGTACCTGAAAATTCAGTTTTTACAAACATACCCTACCAATGCCGCCCTCATAGTAACAGTTTAGGTTAAAAGTATCCTATAAAACATGCTGATCACCAGCACCTGATTCTTATGACCTCGGCATCTGAGAGGCCAGACCTGGCAGCCTCCATGGCCGCCACAATACGGGAAGAATGAATTTCAAATTCTGATGGGTTATGTATGACCTGATTCTGACCTTATGGCATTGAAATCTATCTAGTTAGTGGTAAACCATTTTCTTGGAAACATGATCCCCTGCCCTTCTGCCCATATATTCTGCTACCAACCTAACTGGACCTAGAAGACCTGGCATAGGTATATATATATTGTAACCCTCTAAACTGTAGAACAAAAAAGTAAGAGTTCCAGCTGAGCAGGTCCTGTAAAACTTGATTCTTTATTATAACATTAAAATATAAACAGTATCCTCATAGCCGGAGGTCATGTGGGATCTGACTTGTTTCTGTCGCATGGGGGAGCTTTATCAATATGTATCTATGTGCAGCCACTTCACAGCCATGCTGTGTTTTTGGCGTATGTGCGACAAATTTATCAAAATGGCGCAAGACTTTCATACATTTTGCACAAATAAAAAACCACCTCAGAACTTGCCGTAGGATGTCATTTTTCAGAGGTAAGACAGAGGAGGTATACATTTTTTTTTTCTACATTTGCGTAATAGTTTTGGGCCTTTTTAAATATACGCAATTAATAAATCATGTCTACTGCATAATCAAGAATGAAGCACTGCATTTCACAGTCACTTTTGCCAAGGTTATCTACTTTGAAATTGTGCAAAAACTAACTGCACCAAAAATCTTGCGCTAAATTTCAGCCAATAAAATGTCAGGAAGGCAATGGTAGGAGGAGCTCCCCAGGTTAAAACTGAAAGTGCTGCTTCAAGCACTGTTATGTGGAGGAAATTAAAGGGGTACTCCAATCTTAATCCTTCAAGTACCGTTTTTATCATCTGCTGTATGCTGAAGGGAAAGTTCTATCCATGTCAGGAATTGCCCAGAGCATAAGAACAGACACGGACAGAGGTGGCAGCAGAGAGCACTCTGGTCAGACTGAAAAGAACTACACAACTTTCTCTGGAGCATACAGTAGCTGGTAAGAGTTTTAAAAAGTTTTACAAGTCTGTATAAGCTTCTGTCACCAGTTGATTTGATTTTGTTCCCCCTCCAGAGCATCCCTTAAAGACATTTAGTTGGGCAAAATTAACTTTCTTATACATTGAGATTTTAAAGTTAATATATTAGCCACCCCATCTTCATATATTGATAAATTATAGGAGAACGTTATCAAAACTTCTGTAGAGGAAGAGTGGTACAGTTTCCCATAGCAACCAGATTGCATCTTTTATTCTAAAGAGGTCTTATTAAAAATGGAAAAAGCTATCTGGTTGCTAGGGTCAACTGCTCCACTTTTCCTCTTTGATAAATCTCCCTCTAGATGTTTTCCCATGTGATATCATATGGCATTAGATTCTCTTTCCAGAGTAATATCCATATATTATACCTGGACTAACTTCTATGATTTAATTTGATGTTCTACTATAATGTAGTTACTAGCTAAGCATACTAATGTTTTATTGATTAGATTTATACTGGACATTGTGTGTGTTATATACTCCTTGGTGTTTATTATTTGTTACCAATAAATCTGAATAATTAATTACTTATGTTTCAATAATATTATATTGCAAAAGTTATTTCCTAGGGCTAAGACATCAAAAGAACTCCTGTCTGGGTATTACTTTTATGTGGGTCCAGATCCTCATCAATTGCACTGTTTGTCATATTTTTATCAATTTATAAAGGTCACATATATTATTTAAATATTAATTTTTGTTGACCATAAGTCATAATTAAGTTTTGACATAATTCCTAACACTGCTTACCATGAGTTTGTGAGAAGTTTCTGTAAAAGTGAAAGCCAATATGATTGTACTTCACATTGTTACTTGCAAAAAGTCCTGCAACTGAAAAATGCCAGTATTTCTCTTTGTAGAGGAAGAGTGGTGCAGTCACCCATAGCAACCAATTAGATTGTTTCTTTGATTTTTCAGAGGCCTTTTTAAAAATGAAAGAAGCAATCTGATTGGTTGCTGTGGACTACTGCACCACTCTTCCTCTACACAGGTTTTGATAAATCTCCCCAACGCCTTTAATATTGGTCCCATTTAAGCCAATGTAGCAATCAGTAGAATGCAAAAAGAATGATGGAAGGAACATAACCAACAGAACACACTGGCAGAAATGTTATTTCTTACTTTACAATATAAAACACGGTAAAGTAAAAATTCTCTTAAGACTTTGACGGTCTTATCTCTTTAAAATGTGACCAAGCCAATTTGGCATTTATTGCTCAAACACTATTCTTTTTTTTCATTGTCATATTCTAAGAGCTTTAAAGAGTACCTGTCATCATCTAAACTTTCCCTGATCCCCCTTCCCATCTGTCCCTTTCTCTAACTATGCCTATCCCTGTGTTTATTGAGGTTTAAAACGCTGTGGAAATACCTTTTTTATCCCTCTTCATTAGCTCAGGAGCACTGTCTTTCTGAGGGGTGGAAGGAGGCGGGTCCCGGCAGGCATGATGTCACATGAAGCTTGGCTGGGACTCTGCTTCTGCCAGTCTTCCTGTATGCTGCTCTCCCTCTGCAGCAGTGTTTCCCAACCAGGGCACCTCCAGCTGTTGCAAAACTACAACTCCCAGCATGCCCAGACAGCCAACAGCTATCCGGGCATGCTGGAAGTTGTAGTTTTGCAACAGCTGGAGGCACCCTGGTTGGGAAACACTGCTCTGCAGTGTGCATACAGACTAAGTACAGGTGAGGGACGGCAGCCTCTGTCTCTCTCTCTCCTGTGTCTCTCTGCACTAAAAAGTCAATGCTGAGAACCAGGGGCTGAGGGAGCAATTACAGAGGCAGTGATTAAGATGAATGTCAGGGGGGGCACAGAGCAGGGAGTGCAGTGAGATAATACAGTGTAAAGATAACGTGTGGTGAGGGGCAGGGAGAACACAGAGCAGGGGGAGGGGGAGGTGACTGGCTGTTATATGAGAGGCATGTGCAGCCTTGTAGCTCACAGGCTGGGAGCGAGTCCTGAGCTAAGAGCACTGAACTTCCGGTGGAAGGACCAGAGCCCTTTTAGCATTAGTCCTAAAAGCTGTACACTTACTATGAAAAGCATAAAGTATAAAATGAAAAAAATTGTATAAATATTAATATTTTTTAATGAAGATATTACAATATCTCTTCATTAATGATTATGAACAACATATTAAAAGTTTTTGTTGATGACAGGTACTCTTTAACTTATTTATTTTTCTGTCATATAGCTTTAAAGGGGTACTCCGGTGGAATTTTTTTTACATCTTATGGATGCAGGGCGTACCTGTACGCCCTGCGCCCGGTCCCGGTTTATAATGGTTACCTGCTTCCGGTGTTTCCGATCACCGATTGACTTCTCCATACCTGAGATCTAGGGAGGGGAAGTCAAGCCCCCATAACACTGATCATCCACATATAGTTCTATGCAGATGATTAGTGTTAGGAATAAATGTAATGCATATTATAGCCACTATAACATAGCAAAAAAAAAAGTTACTAATGATGAATTAACCCCTTCCCTAATAAAAGTAAGAATGACCCCCCTTTTAGCATAAAAAAAACCTGTGTAAATAAAAATAAACATGTGGTATCATCGCGTGCGTATATGTCCAAACTATAAAAATATATAGTTAATTAAACTGCACGGTCAATGGTGTACACGGCAAAAAATTCCAAAGTAGCAAAAAAGTCCAAAATAGCTTATTTTTGGTCACTTTTTATAGCACAAAATTTTTTTTTATAAAGGGCGATCAAGAAGTCCAATCAAAACAAATAAGTAATACAAAATCAAACCTATATAAGTAGGGTATCATTTTAACCATTTGGACCTACAGAATAATATTAAGGTATCATTTTTACTGAAAAATACACAAGAAAAATCATACTGGATTGGGAGAAAAATAAAATTTAATTACCAAAATTTGTTGAGTCATTAAAGGGTTAAAACATGCTCATCTGATGCAGGAATTATATCAGTCATATAAAATTATATATAATTATTATCAGATTACTGAGGTCTGGAGTCTTTATTAGGTCAAGCCATGTTATGTCTTCGCTGTCTATAGTAAACCATTAAGTAGTTGGAAAATGTCTTCAAAATCACTCTAGTTAACCTCTTCAGGACACAGGGCGTATGGATACGCCCTGCATCCCGAGTCCTTAAGGACACAGGGCTTATCCATACGCCCGTGGGAAATCCGGTCCCCACCGCTAGCCGATTGGGGACCGGAGCCGGATGCCTGCTGAAATCATTCAGAAGGCACCCCGGCACATCGCCCAGGGGAGTCCTGAGACCCTCCCCCCATGTCGGCGATCGGAAAAAATCGCATGTCATTTCAGACATGCGATTTTCTCCAATTCCGGGCTGATCGGGTCTCTGGTGACCCGATCACCCGGAAAATAAGGCTGATCGGAGTTGTCAGCAACAGCCCCGATCAGCCTAAGGGATAGGAGTGAGGTCGCAGAGCTGCGATCTCCTCCTATCCCCTGCCATTAGTCAGAACGGAGTTCTGACCAATGGCAGCGCAGGACAGGGGGTTGCCATGGCAACCCCCCGTTCTGCCCGCCCCTGGATGTCGAGGGGATCTGGGAAGAAGATGGAGGCCGTACCTGCAGGAGAAGATGCCTGGGGACCCGGGATCTTCACTGGGGCCTCCTGGATCAGGTAGGGAATCGACAGTGGGGGGGAATTGAAAGTGAAAGGAAAACGATCTTTACTGTGGCAACCACTAGGAAGGCCAAACTGCAACTCCCAACAAGCCCAGACAGCCAAAGGCTGTCTGGGCATGCTGGGAGTTGTAGTTTTGCAACATCTGGAGGGTCACAGTTTGGAGACCACTGTTACAGTGGTGCCCAAACGGTAGCCCTCCAGATGTTGCCAAACTACAACTCTCAGCATGCCTCGACTGCCCAGGCATGCTGGGAGTTGTAGTTCTGTAACATCTGTCCCTTCAGATTTAGCAATTTTCATCACATTTTTGAAAATTGCTGCTCTACTTTGAAGCCCTCAAATTTTTTCAAAAAGCAAAAATATGTCCATTTTATGATGCCAACATAAAGTGGACATATTGTATTTGTGAAGAAAAATTTAATTTTTGTGAATATCCATTTTCCTTACAAGTAGAGAGCTTCAAAGTTAGAAAAATGCTACATTTTCATGAAATTTGGGGAATTTTCACCAAAAAAGGATGCAAGTAACGCCGAAAATTTACCACCAAAATAAAATAGAATATGTCACGAAAAAACAAATCAGAATCAGAATATTCGATAAAAGCGTTTTCGCGTTATTAATTCGTAAAGTGACGGTGGTCAGAATTGTGAAAAAAGGGCTCAGTCCTTAAAGGGGTACTCCGCCCCTAGACATCTTATCCCCTATCCAAAGGATAGGGGATAAGATGTCAGATCGCTGGGGACCCCGGGGATCGCTGCTGCAGCACCCCGCTATCATTACTGCGCAGAGCGAGATCGCTCTGCACGTAATGACGGGCAATATAGGGGCCGGAACATCGTTACGTCACGGCTCCGCCCCTCGTGATGTCACGGCCCGCCCCCGTCAATACAAGTCTATGGGAAGGGGGCGTGACGGTCGTCATGCCCCCTGCCATAGACTTGCATTAAGGGGACGGGAGGTGATGTCATGAGGGGCGGAGCCATGACATCACGCTGCTCCGATTCCTGTATCCCCCATCATTACGCACAGAGCGAACTTGCTCTGTGCTGTAATGATGGCGGGGTGCTGCAGCGGCGATCCCCAGGGTCCCCAGCAGCGGGACCATGGCGATCTAACATCTTATCCCCTATCCTTTGGATAGGGGATAAGATGCCAGGGGCTGAGTACCCCTTTAAGGTGAAAAAAGGCTGCGTCCTTAAGGGGTTAAAGTAAATGTGTCGCTTATTTTAATTTTTTTGTAATGTTTGGAGCCAGATACTAAAACATGTTATTTTTTTCTCCCAATCTGTTTCCATTTTCTGATTTTCCTGTGCAGAGGTCATTCCATAGTGGAGGGGAGACTTCCACTTAATAGTTAAAACCAATCTGTAAGAGGGGAAACTTGTCCAGATTCAGCAGTGGGTGATATTTCCCTCCTCAAAATAAGGAGGTTCTCTGTATTTATTTTGAACCACTGTTGACAAATATTTACAAGGTACAGTTTCCTTTCATGAAAGAAGAGCTTCATCTTACACCTCTAGCATAAAGGTGCCATGCAGTAGCAGGAAGGGCTGTTTTTGTTTTTAATATAGTTACCAAAGCAGACGGTTGCTGTATGCATTTGTCTGTTGTTTATTAGAGAGCAAAATTAAGCTGTATCTGTTTGTCTATTGTTTCATTTATCTATTTTTATATGGACAGGTGACCATATCTCTGTCAGCAGCCCTCAAGGATCTTTTAAGATGGCCAAGATTGACAATATGGAGGATATTTTCCTGGTGGCAGCTGGTACCGGGTTTACACCAATGGTTAAACTTTTGAAGAATCTTCTGAGCAGTTCTTCCAGCCTGAGGTTAGTATTCAATTATCTCATTGAGAAGGCGCACGCCAGCCTAAAGGAGATATGCAGCATAATACTTTTATGTCCCCCTGTGCCCGGGCTGCAAAAACAAATAAAACAAACTTTAACTCACCTTCCTACGTTCCCCCGTTGCTCCGGTATTGGCGTCCCTTTCCTCCGCTGCTGGTGGGCTCCGTGCTTCTTAGGTTTGGAATATCACACTGCGGTCAGCATATCGCCAGCTGCAGCCATGTCCCACCTCAACAGGCGATAGGATGAGCACACTGTCATATAAGGAGATCGGGCCAGCTCCTTACATGACCGTGCGCGCAGCCTATCGCTGGCCGAGGCAGGACATCGCTGTGGCCGGTGATACGCTGACCGCAGTGTGATGTTTCGAGCCGATACCAGAGCAACGGGGGAGCGTAGGAAAGTGAGCTCAAGTTTGTTTTATTTGTTTTTGCAGCCCGGGCACAGGAGGACATAAAAGTGTTATGCTGCATATCTCCTTTAAAACAGAACTTGTAACATGTATCTAAGCCCAAGTCCAAAAGGACTAATCAGGGGGTTGGGCTGGGATTTCTTATTCTGTTACACCATATATGTGAATAGTGACGCTACCTCTACTAGCACAGGGAACTGTCGGGGCACCTGCTCTAAAAAGGGTGGCCCCTGTTCCAGTCTACACCTTTGTACAAAGCCAGGGGCTTGGTCGGGCAGCAGTGGGGCTGCCTGGCCACTGGGTCACTCTCCCTGTGGGCATGGTGTTGCGGTGGTGGTGGCCACCGCCCGGCACTATGCCAATGTTGATTAGGGACCCACTCTGACTAGGTGGCCTTTACGTGGCGAGTGGGCTTGTACTTTTTGATCAAAATGTATACTAACAACCTGTTAGTGTTTGAATTTATGCTGAGAAGCAAGTAGATCAAAATACAAATGGTGGATGTGAGGATGTGTTTCTTTTCTCTATTTTTGTTTTACAAACCCCAGAAAACCTACAATTTATGTCCTTACACAATTCAACTGCTTCAGCTGAATCCTTAGGAGATAATGAGCAGGAAAAGATGCACATAGTGCCACATAGAATGCACAAGGTGCACAAAAATAGCAGATAGCAAATAAAAATCTGCAGAGAGCAATGCAGTGGCATGGTACCTCAAGCCATCTGAGGTGGCAAGTGAAGCTCCTATGTAACAGTACATAGTTCCCAGCGTGTGGCGGTAACTGGGTTTTTTTTGCTTAACATATAACTCACAGTTGCAGACAGTTGGTCCATAGTGTTTTGGTCCATTTGGATTTTTGCTTTGTTTATGCTGTGGGGTATACTTTCAGTGATATCTATTAAAAGTATATTTTCTACTTACTGGCGTGCACCTCCTCTGTTAAACTTTTTCTTAGGCCTGTAATTTTGTGCTTATCAAGCCCATTTCATGGCCACAATACATTTAAATACATTTAAAAATGTATACTTTAAGAAAAAAGTAATAAATATAGAAGATATCATTCATATGTAGAGCACATTGTATTCTTAAAGCAGTTGCTATTGTATGGAGGTCAGTAGGCAACTATTGCAAGAATAATGAAACAAAAATGAGTGATATATATTACGGTATGTTCTAGATGTGCACTTTCTTGTACTCTTGCACTTCAGTATCAAGGTGGATGAGATAAATGCTTTTTAATGCCTTAGCACTTTATTTTAGTACTTGCATTTTTGTTGACAAATGCAGCAATTTTTTTGAAAAACTGGAAAATGTCTTTATGGTGTACACTGTGCAGTAAAGGTGATGTTATATTAATTCTGTGGGTTAGTACGATTATGGCGATACCCATTTTATATTGTTTTGTATGTTCTTTTTCCTGTTCTGAGTAAAAAATAATTTCTGCCATTAATTTTCCAACAGCTGCAACTTTATTATTTTTCATCCGATGCCATTGAGTAAGGGCTTATTTTTTGCGGGTATCATTTTTGCGACGCGTGCTACCTTTTGATGTTTTTTATTCCGCTGTTTGTACCAAAATTGGTGGTGTGTTTTTGACCTTTTTTGGTCATAATACAGGGCTTTTATTGGGAAAGGGGCTTTTTTTTATTTATTTTTTTATTTTTACACTTCATACTTTTATTTAAGAACTTTTTATTTAATATTTTACACTTTTTACAGGTTATACTCTGCTGCAATACATTTGTACTGCAGCTCAGTATGACCCGATCAGCTGCACACTGTACAGCCTGTGGCTGGATCTCTCAGGCTTCTGTAGCAGGCAGACAGGAGGTCATGATCTGACCTCCTGCTGCCATAGCAACCAACGGCAACCTGTGGTCTTATCACGCTCCCCCTGTCAACACCATAGATGCGTGATCAGGATTGATCACAGCATCTATGGGGTTAATGCTGCCGGGATTGGCGCGATCGCGGCTCCGGCAGCTGAGGTGGGACTCCGGCTGTGATTGACAGCCAGGCTCCTCCGCCAATCTCATGCACTGCCCGTGACAGTGTCGGAGATCACTAGGATGTATGCATACGTCCCAGTGCGCTAACGTGTCGGATGCTGGGACGTATGCATACGTCCTATAGCGGAAAGGGGTTAAAGAAGAACTCCAGCCAAATGAAATTAACTTTGTATAGCTGCACCTGCACATGTTAAAGTTATATAACTTTGCAGTGTACTCTTTTGCAGTGTAATCTTTGCTGAGCACATACCCTATTTCTTTTAGCTTTTCCTCCAGGCAGGAAGTCCAGTAGTTCTTAGCACACATGAGGACTGTTGGGCACCAGTTTGTTGGGTTCCGAGGCCAAAAAGATGATTAGAGATGGTGCATGTGCGGAGTAGCTGTATGTTACTCGTGCTGTGACATTGTCCAAGAGAGGCATACATTGTAAACGCCCAACCATGCCTCTCCAACTGGTCATGACTGTGGATAAAAGCATTTTTCAGCACCATAAAGCCACTGATTAGGCAAAGATAGGTATGGCTGCATTACTGTGCTGCACAGCTTTTATATACAGTGCATAGCTTTAAGGGATAAATCCTAGTGAAAGTTGCACTTTAAGGGTACCTTCACACGTGCATATTTTCTGCTTCTGCAGATTCTTCTGCCCATTGACTTCAAATCTGCAACAGAAAATATGCACGTACCCTTAAGCATCCCAAAGTTATTGCATCATAAAGTAGGACAGGTCAGAGTTTAAAAAAATAGTATTTGACCCTTAAAGGGGTACTCCGGTGGAAAACTTTTTTTTTTTAATCCACTGGTGCCAGAAAGTTAAACAGATTTGTAAATTACCTATTAAAAAATCTTAATCCTTCCAGTACTTATTAGCTGCTGAATACTACAGAGGAAATTATTTTCCTTTTTCTTTTTGGAATCACAAGCCTAGTGCTCTCTGCTGACATCTCTGTCCATTTTAAGAACTGTACAGAGTAGGAGAAAATCCCCATAGAAAACATATGCTGCTCTGGTCAGTTCCAAAAATGGACAAAGATGTCAGCAGAGAGAACTGTGCTTGTGATGTCAGCAGAGAGCTCTGTGTTCCAAAAAAAAAACTGGTGCCAGAAAGTTAAACAGATTTGTAAATGACTTCTATTAAAAAAATCATAATCCTTTCAGTACTTATTGGCATCTGTATACTACAGAGGAAATTCTTTTCTTTTTGGATTTCTTTTCTGTCACGACCACAGTGCTCTCTGCTCACACACAAAAAAGAGAGCACTGTGGTCGTGACAGAAAATAAATCCAAAAAGAAAATAATTTCCTCTGTTTATACAGATGCTAATAAGTACTGGAAGGATTAAGATTTTTTTTAATATAAGTAATTTACAAATCTGTTTTAACTTTATGTCACCAGTTGATTTAAAAAATAAAAAAAGTTTTCCACCAGAGTACCCCTTTAAGGCCACAGTTGTCTCAGTCCTGAAGGGGTAAAAGGGATTGTCAGTTATCCAGTGGTTTAAACATTTTGATAAAGGCTCAGTTTGGCTTTTAAAATAAATACATTTAATAACAAATAAAAAGGGATGCTTGCAGTCCAGTTGCCCACAGCTGCCATCCTGACAGTGCCTGGTCCCCATTGATCAGCATTTCCTGCTTACCATAGTAAAAGACCAGAACAAATGCCGCATGTAGAATCATGTGAATGTCAGTGACAATGTAGGATCATACATATTAAATAATGATGTTACACAATGGCTAAGTACTGTGGCAAGTGATACATATATAGAGAAAATGTGAATATGAATTGTACAATTGAATGTTAGCACGAGACACGGTGAACTACTGTGAAAAAAAGGTATACAGGAGTAAATAATAATAATAGTAAGATACTCAGTATGAAAAAAAAAAAAACACAAACCACGAAAGTACAGTACATAAATAAACATGCATTTTACAGTTGAAAGTATAATCTATATATATAAAACTCAACGTGTGTGTATATGTATGTATGTATGTGTGTATGCATGTGTGTATGTTCCAGCATCATGTCCAAACGGCTAAAGATATTAACATGAAACTTGGCACACATGTTACTTATATGTCAATAACAAACATAGGATAGGTGATTTAACCCTTACTCACCCCCATTTGCCAGGGGCAGGGTTTATGTTTAAAGTCCCATACAAGTCAATGGGAAATATATGTTACCGCATAACTTCCAAACGGCTTGAGATATTTTGATAATACTTGGTCACATGTTACTTATATATCCACTTAAAATATAGGATAGTTAAATTTAACCCTTAACTACCCCCATTTGTGAGGGTTGGGGTTTTTGTTTAAAGTCCCATGCAAATCAATGGGAAATGTATGTTCCCACTTAACTTCCGTACTGCTGGAGATATTTCACATATTACGGGTCGGGATAGGAGGTCAACATAGGTCAACATAGGAGGTCGGGATAGGAGGTCGGTATAGGAGGACTGGATAGGAGGTCGGGATAGGAGGTCGGGATAGGAGGTCGGGATATGGGGTCGGGATATGGGGTTGGGATATGACAACAATATATGAGGATGGGATATGGAGTCAAAAGCTTCCTCCTTTGTTGCTTTTCCTCCCCAACAAGGATGAGGAAGGAAAAATCGGGCAACGCCGGGTACTCAGCAAGTGATAGCTGAAAGTATAATAGATGAAAGTATAATGTTAATATGCACAATCCAAGATACAGATTATGGGGTGGTTTATCAAACCTTGTGCAAAGCAACAGTGAAGCAGTTGGCTACAGCAACAAGATTTCAGCTTTCCATTGTCTTTTTAAGAATAGAAGAAGCAATCTCATTGGTTGCTATGGACAACAACTCCACTGTTCCTTTTCACATGGTTTGATAAATCTTCCCCTACATTTTTCAAACGGGTTGCCGGTTGTCCAGTGATATAAAAATGTTTTCTGTTGCTGGACAACCCCTTTAAGTATAAACGTACTAGATCCTATGATTTGTGTTATTAGGCTATGTTCACACTGTCTTGTTCTGCTAGGTTTCTGTTGTCTCTGATTAGTATAATTTGCTTTGCTGTTCTGTTTAGCAAAACATAAAAAACAAAACAGACTGCATATAAGTCTACAATCGACAGAAATAGATCCATGATATCTGCTTGTGACATTGCATTGGTAACACAATATTTCTTATTTTTTTGGTACAGAAAAGTAAAACTGATTTTCTTCAACAAAACAGAAGATGATATTTTATGGAAAGAGCAACTGGAAAAATTGTGTTTATTGGATAAGAGGTAAATTAGTTAATTTAAGAAATTCTGTAGAGCTTGTCATGAGAGACATTACATCATTTCACCATTATACCTTGTAACAAATAACTAACCTTAGCAGTCATTGGCTGTACATACAAGCAGTCCACTAAGACCGGTGATTGGCAGTGGAGTTCTTTTCTTTTCTGTTTTCGAGAAACAGTAGAATGATGTGCTTTACCAAAAAGCTCTATATTCGTCTCATCTGTCCACAAGACGTTTTCCCAAAAGGGTTTTGGCTTACTCAAGTTCATTTTGGCAAAATGTAGTCTTGCTTTTTTATGTCTCTGTGTCAGCAGTGGGGTCATCCTGCCATAGCGTATTATTTCATTTAAATGTTGACGGATAGTTTGTGCTGACATTGATCTGGACTATCCTGCATTGACACCTTTCATCAAATTTTCTCTTCTGTCAACGCCCAGGGAGATTAGCTACAGTGCCATGGGTTGCAAACTTCTTGATGATGTTGCGCACTGTGGACAAAGGCAAATCTAGATATCTGGAGATGGACTTGTAACCATTTTTGGTTCTCAAGTCCTCAGACAGTTCTCTTCTCCTCTTTCTGTTGTCCATGCTTAGTGTGGCACACACAGACACACAATTCAAAGACTAAGTGAACTTCTCTCCTTTTTATCTGCTTTCAGATGTGATTTTTTTTTTTATATTGCCCACACCTGTTACTTGCCCCAGGTGAATTTAAAGGAGCATCACATGCTTGAAACAATTAGGGTGCCAATAATTTTGTCCAGACCATTTTTGAAGTTTGGTGTGACATTATGTCCAATTTGCTTTTTTTTCTCCCTTTTTGGTTTAGTTCCAATACACACAAAGGGAATAAACATGTGTATAGCAAAACATGTGTTACTGCAATCCTTTTCTGTGAGAAATTTTTCCTTTTCTAGAAAAATTTCAGGGGTGCCAACATTTACGGCCATGACTGTATGTCAATCCACCACATCAGCACAGTGTCCCTCCCTACATTCCTATCTGCATCCATGATCTCTGTGATAACTAGTGGACATTCCTATGTACCTCTGTGAACTAACCGAGAGCTGCAGCAGGAAATGGGAAAAATCAAAAGGCCATGTTGGACAAAATTAAGGAAACATACACAAATAATACACACACAAGGGTTAAAGGGGTACTCCAGGAAACTAAACCCATAGCCCATTCTTTCCCTCTTATCAACCTATTAAATTGTCTATATATCATTCATTAGCTATATAGAGCAGTTTCCCTCTTTGGTTGTCACTTACATGAATGAAGTAAGGGAATGACTCTGTCTCTGTCCAAATCCCTCTTTGAAAGCAGCCCCCACCCTCCTGAGAGACACAGACCATGTGGTTTCCGTCCTGTACTGATGAGTCATGCTCTCTTTAGTGCTAGGAACTGGGAGGTGTGTTCAGCCTCAGCCAATCAGACACTGAATCTCTCTGCTGCTCAGAGCAGGTGGGTGGGGGCTGGCAGAGGAGAGCTCCAATGATTGCTGAGAGATGTAGGCAAGGGTAGGGAAAGATGGCAAAGAATATGAAGCAGCCAGAGAGGACCACGGGAGCCATGCACATCAGGCAGGATGGTTTACAGCAAGCATGTCAAAATCAAAGGCTAACATGGGCCAAAAAAACAAGGTTTAAGTTTATGTGGGCCGCATAAAAAAAAAAAAAAAAAAACATGCCCTCCCTGCACAACACCCCATGTCCCCTTTGTACAACAACCCATGCCACCCCTGCACAAGACCCCATGCCCCCTTTGCACAAGACCCCATGCCCCCTTTGCACAATACCCCATGCCCACCCTACACAAGACCCCATGCCCCCTGCCCAACACCTGATGACCCCCTTCATAAAACCCCATGACCCCCCTTCACAAGACCCCATGCCCCTTTTGTACAACACTCCATGCCTCCCTTTGCAAAAGACCCAATGCCCCCCTGCACAAGACTGTGCAGTACAGTTCCCCCACATTAGGTGCAGTATAGTTCCCCCACATTAGGTGCAGTATTGTTCCCCACATTAGGTGCGGTACAGTTCCCCCACATTAGGTGCGGTACAGTTCCCCCACATTAGGTGCAGTACAGCTCCCCCACATTAGGTGCAGTACAGTTCCCCCACATTAGGTGGAGTACAGTTCCCCCACATTACGTGCAGTACAGTTCCCCCACAGACATACAGCCTTCAGCCATATACAGTGTATACTGCCACACTTCAGTGTTCCGACCAACACTCATCTGGTCCGGAGTCACGATCTACTGCTATGGCCTATGGGCCATAGCAGTAGGGACCGGAGGAGCAGTGGTCGGAACACCGAAGATGACGTGCTGGTGAGTGGTGACTTACCATACCCGCACGTCCTCCTCACTGCTCCGCTCCACTCTTCTCCTATGGGCGCACGCACGGGACGTCATTGACATCCCTGCTTGCGCTACCTCCCGGCAGCCCCTGCATTTTTAAAAGTTAACACAAGGCCGCAGAGAGGTAACCGGGGCATCCTTGTGTCCTAAAAAGATTTTTCGGGACACTGGGATGCCCCTAATGTGACGGGGGCCCCCTGCGGGCACGGGGCCCAGAGCGGGCGCTCCAGGAGCTCCAATGATTATCCGGCCCTGACCAGAGCAATGAATATCTTTGCCGGGCCGCAAAGATATTGATTGTGGGCTGCATGTTTTTCACACCCATGGTTTACAGGAAACATATCTTGGAGATATATATATAGTGTGTCTCCGAGATATGTTTCCTGTAAACCATCCCGCCTGAAATGCATGGCTCCCGTGGTCTTCTCTGGCTGCTTGATATTCTTTGCCATCTTTCCCTCCTCTTGCCTACATCTCTAAGCAATCAGCGCATATATATATATATATATATATATATATATATATAGATACACACTTCCCTGGAGTACCCATTTAAGACAGAACCAGTGCTGTGCCTTTACTGTTTAAAAAGCACACAAACTCTACATACATTTTAAAAAGAAACAAACATAATGAACAATGTTTATAAAGTCATTAATGTATGTGTCCTATAGAGGTACTCCGGTGCTTTCTGCTGACACCTGATGCCCGTATCAGGAACTGTCCAGAGCAGTTAAAAATCCCCATTGCAAACCTATGCTGCTTTGGACAGTTCCTGACACGGACAGAGGTGTCAGCAGAGAGCACTGTGGACAAGACAAAAAAGAAATTCAAAAAGAAAAGTATTTTCTCTGTAGCATTTTTTTCTGGCACCTGTTTATAAAAAAATAAAAAATAAATTCCACTGGAGTACCCCTTTAACCCCTTGGGGACAGAGCCCATTATTACTCTAAGCCTAAGGACGGGAGCATGTTTTTTCAAATCTGACCTCTATCAGTTTATGCATTAATTACTCTGGGATGCTTTTACTTATAAATTTGATTCAGAGATAGTTTTTTCGTGACATATTCTACTTTGTTAGTGGTAAATAAAAATTTTGTCAATAATTGCATTTTTCTAACTTTGAAGCACTCTGCTTGTAAGGAAAAGGGACAACTCTAATAAATTACATATTGATTCACATATCCAAAATGTCTACTTTATGTTGGCATCATAAAGTTGACATGTTTTTACTTTTTGAAGACATCAGAGGGCTTCAAAGTATAGCAGCAATTTTCTAATTTTTCACGAAAATTTTAAAATCTGAATTTTTCAGGGATCAGTTAAAGGGGTACTTCTATTAAAAATCTTAATCATTTTAGTACTTTTTAGCAGTTGTATGCTACAGGGAAAATTCTTAACTTTTTGAATTTATTTTTTGTGTTGTCCACAGAGCTCTCACCTCTGTCCATATCAGGAACTGTCCAGAGCAGCATAGGTTTGCTATGGGGATTTTCTACTACTCTGCACAGTTCCTGATATGGGCATCAGGTGTCAGCAGAGAGCACTGTGGACAACACAAAAAAGAAATTAAACAAATAAAGGTTTTTCTCTGTAGAAAACAGCTGCTAAAAAGTACTGAAAGGATTAAGATTTTTTAATAGAAGTAATTTAGAAATCTGTTTAACTTTCTGGCACCAATTAATAATACCATAGAGCTTGCTATTAGAATGCAATGCCTGCAAGGGGCAAGAATAGACTCCCAGCAATATATGAAAATAATAAGGGGGATAAATCAATTAGAATCCCAGGGGAGGTGCATGTAATACTTAACTTTTAATTTTACAAAGTTAAAATCGTCACCAAATAAATTAGTGCTGAAATAACCCAAACGAATAAATATAAATGTTCTGGTTGCGGTATGGATCTTACTCCAGAAGCAATATCAAGCATACAGGGTGTCGCTCTCAACGCGTTTCTGCCACTAATGATATGGCGTCATCAGGAGAGACAAAAGACAAAGCTTGAAATACCTTAGAATTGTGGTACTAAGAGCACCCTATAAATAAATAAACAAACCAATGTGACTAAGAGATCACGGCAAGGACTGTCTGTATCAGGCCACCTGCAAAGAAAGCACAACAGAAAGGTACCAATGTCATTTATGTGCTCCAAGCATAATAAAAAACATGAGCAATGCATGCGGAGCATACACTCACTGTGCCGTGGATATTTTCCAGAAAACCTAAAGAGGAAAGCACATAGAGAAAAGCCCCTATCAGTAACTGTCCAGCTGGTACCTGTAAAGAAGAACCACTCTTCCGCAGTATGCGGCTACTCAGAGTTCCAGTCTGCCGATATCCGTGATCCCAGGACGGTGCGCTATTACCCGCAGTGGCGGGGAGCCTTGCGGTAAATGCCGGCTGCTAATGCGCTTCCATACCTGGGATCACGGCGTGTGACGTCTTATACGCTGGCCGAGCCACGCGTCACTTCCGCCGCACCCCTGATTGACGTCATAGGGGCCGGCGATTATCGTGCAGCGCGCGGTCAGGTGACGGCCGCAATGAAAACAAAAGAATCATGTGATTACGGCTATGGTAAACACTCTTATATCCTGGTATATTCATAATGGCTAGATGTTTGAGGCAAGTTTAGGAGGAACTAACGGGATAGCGGTTAAGTATGTAACCTAAAACTATTCATAAATATATATGTTTAATAGGCAATACTACGGAGATGCCTTATGCATATATAACAGGTGCATAGAAAAGCTGGACCATAGGAGTGTATACATACATAATAGGAAGTCTGGGTACCCTAAATGACTGGGTACTATTGCCATAATTCATTGGTGACTCCCATAATTATATTGATACAAACTGGTCGGAGGAAATTAAACTAGCATACATATAGAGTTTTGGCAAGGCCAAATACAAAGGCCATGGGTATAGATACCCTGGATGCTCGGAAGAGGTTAGACTCCGCGGACGAGGACTAAAAAATTGAACCTTATATTAACTGAGGCTCAATTATAGTATAATATAATCTAATGGGGTACCCCCCAAAAGGGGGACACTAGATAGGCTACATGACAAGGGGATAGCGGGGGCCTAGGGAACCTACCTTCCCCTGCGCTAGTTCTATAACCCTAGTGCCTAGGCAGGGAATACCGCCCTAATAAGGGCGGGCCTGCTCCCGATCCTCCTACTTGCCTAATAGGTCCCCAGAAATTGGTGACACTGACTTTAGGCTTACTAAAGCCTCCACTAGCTGCCTATAGTCACCAAGAACGGGGGGTACCCGCAAGTCAATCTACAAAAAACTAGCATAATTGACCTGTTCATTCAGGCCAGATGGAGTACAGGTGTCTAGTTTGTAAATCCACCTGCACTCCCTTTTGTAGGAGTACACGGTCCAAATCCCCTCCTCTAGGTGATGGCCAAACTTTTTCTATACCCATGAATTTTAGATTATCTGTCCGGCCCTGGTGAGAGTCATTGATGTGCCTTGCAAGGGGCTTATCCCTCCGATGTCGGATATCCCCCAGATGTTCAAGAATCCTGGTTTTGAATGCTCTCCTGGTCTTGCCCACGTATTTTTTACCACATGGACAGGTAGCTAGATAAATCACTGATACTGTAGAGCAGTTGATAAACTCTCTCAATCTGAACTGTTCTCCAGTGGATTCATTGACAAATATCTGAGACCTGCTGATGTTGATGTTTTATTGGCACCAATTAATAAAAAAATAAAAAAAAATAAAAAATGGTTTCCACCGAAGTACCCCTTTAAACCCCTTAAGGACTTAGCCTTTTTTCACCTTAAGGAGTCGGACGTTTGTTGCAATTCTGACCACTGTCACTTTAAACATTAATAACTCTGGAATGCTTTTAGTTATCATTCTGATTTCGAGATTGTTTTTTCGTGACATATTCTACTTTAGTGGTAAAATTTTGTGGTAACTTGCATCCTTTCTTGGTGAAAAATCCCAAAATGTGATGAAAAATTTGAAAATTTTGCATTTTTCTAACTTTGAAGCTCTCTGCTTTGAAGGAAAATTGATATTCCAAATATTATTTTTTATTCACATTTCCAATATGTCTACTTTATGTTTGCATCATAAAATTGATGTGTTTTTACTTTTGGAAGACACCAGAGGGCTTCAAAGTTCAGCAGCAATTTTCCAATTTTTCACAAAATTTTGAAACTCGCTTTTTTTCAGGGCCCAGTTCAGGTTTGAAGTGGATTTGAAGGGTCTTCATATTAGAAATACCCCATAAATGACCCCATTATAAAAACTACACCCCCGAAAGTATTCAAAATGACATTCAGTCAGCGTTTTAACCCTTTTGGTGTTTCACAGGAATAGCAGCAAAGTGAAGGAGAAAATTCACAATCTTCATTTTTTTACACTCGCATGTTCTTGTAGACCCAATTTTTTAATTTTTACAAGGGGTAAAAGGAGAAAATGTATACTTATATTTGTAGCCCAATTTCTCTCGAGTAAGGACATACCTCATATGTCTATGTAAAGTGTTCGGCGGGCGCAGTAGAGGGCTCAGAAGCGAAGGAGCGACAAGGGGATTTTGGAGAGTACGTTTTTCTGAAATGGTTTTTGGGGGGCATGTTGCTTTTAGGAAGCCCCTATGGTGCCAGAACAACATAAAAAAACACATGGCATACCATTTTGGAAACTAGACCCCTTGAGGAACGTAACAAGGAATAAAGTGAGCCTTAATACCCCTCAGGTGTTTCACGACTTTTGCATACGTAAAAAAACAAATAAGAAAATTTCACAAAAATGTGTTTCCCCCAAATGTCACATTTTTGCAAGGGTTAATAGCAGAAAATAACCCCCAAAATTTGTAACCCCATCTCTTCTGAGTATGGAGGTACCCCATAAGTTGGCCTGAAGTGCACTACGGGCGAACTACAATGCTCAGAAGAGGAGTCATATTTGGCTTTTTGAGACCAAATTTTGCTCGGGGGGCATGTCGCATTTAGGAAGCCCCTATGGTGCCAGGACATCAAAAAAAAAAAAACACATGGCATACCATTTTGGAAACTAGACCCCTCGGTGAACGTAACAAGGGGTTAAGTGAACCTTTATACACAGGTGTTTCACGACTTTTGCATATGTAAAATAAATTATTATTTTTTTTTACCTATAATGCCTGTTTTCCCAAAAATTTTACATTTTAAAAAAGGGTAAAAGCAGAAAATAGCCCCCAAAATTTGTAACACAATTTCTCCCGAGTACGGCGATACCCCATATGTGACCCTAAACTGTTGCCTTGAAATACGACAGGGCTCCAAAGTGAGAGCGCCATGCCCATTTGAGGCCTAAATTAGGGATTGCATAGGGGTGGACATAGGGGTATTCTATGCCAGTGATTCCCAAACAGGGTGCCTCCAGCTGTTGTAAAACTCCCAGCATGCTTGGACAGTCAACGGCTGGGAGTAGTTGGGAATAGTTGTTTTGCAACAGCTGGAGGCTCCGTTTTGGAAACAGTGGCGTACCAGACGTTTTTCATTTTTATTGGGGAGGGGAGGGGGGATGTGTAGGGGCATGTGTGTATGTAGTGTTTTTTACTTTTTATTTTATTTTGTGTTAGTGTAGTGTTTTTAGGGTACAGTCGCACGGGCGGGGGTTCAAAGTAGTTTCTCGCTGGCAGTTTGAGCTGCGGCAGAAAATTTGCCGCAGCTCAAACTTGCAGCCGGATACTTACTGTAAACCTCCGCTCATGTGAGTGTACCCTGTACGTTCACATTGGGGGGGGTGGGGGGACGGGACATCCAGCTGTTGCAAAACTACAACTCCCAGCATGCGCTGACAGACTGTACATGCTGAGAGTTTTAGTTTTGCAACAGCTGTAGACACACTGGTTATGTATCACTGAGTTTGTGACCTTACTCAGTGTTTCACAACCAGTGTGCCTTCAGCTGTTGCAAAACTACAACTCTCAGCAGTCACCGACAGCCAATGGGCATGCTGGGAGTTGTAGTTATGCAACCAGCAGATGCACCACTACAACTCCCAGCATGCACTTTAGCTGTTTGTGCAAGCTGGGAGTTGTAGTTATACAACAGCTGAAGGTACACTTTTCCATAGAAAAAATGTGCCTCCAGCTGTTGCAAAACTATAAGTCCCAGCATGCCCATAAGGGAATGCTGGGAGTTGTGGTGGTCTGCCTCCTGCTGTTGTATAACTACAGCTCCCAGCATGCCCTTTTTGCATGCTGGGAGCTGTTGCTAAGCAACAGCAGGAGGCTGTCACTCACCTCCTGCTGCTGCTCCGCTGCAGGTCAGTCCCTCGCCGCGGCAGTCGCTCCTGGGGCCCTGATCCCGACAGGGATGCCGGGGATCGGGGTCCCCAGCACCCGGGGTCTTCTTCCCGCTCACGTCCTCCGGAAGAGGGGTGCCCTGATTGGTGGACCGGTAAACCAGCCAACGAATCAGGGTGATCGTGAGGTGGCACCAGTGCCACCTCACCCCTGCTGGCTATGGCTGTTCGGGGCAGTCTCTGACGTCACTGGAGACCCGATTGACCTGGTATCGCCGCAGATCGCTTGACTGAATTGTCCAGCGCTCTGCGGCCATCGCCGACATGGGGGGGCATAATGACCCTCCTGGGCGATATGCCGGGATGCCTGCTGTACGATTTCAGCAGGCATCTGGCTCCGGTCCCCAACCGGCTAGCGTTGGGGACCGGAATTCCCACGGGTGTATGGATACGCCCTGCATCCTTATGGACTCGGAATGCAGGGCGTATCCATATGCCCTGCGTCCTGAAGAGGTTAAAGGGGTACTCCGGTGCTAAGACATCTTATCCCCTATGCAAAGCATAGGGGATAAGATGCCTGATTGCGGGGGTCCCGCCGCTGGGGACCCCTGTGATCTTGCACACAGCACCCCATTATAATCAGTCCCCGGGGCATGTTCGCTCCAGGTCTGATTACTGGCGATCATGGGGGCCGGAGCATTGTGATGTCACGGCCCCGCCCTGTGTGTTGTCACCCTCCGCCCCCTCAATGCAAGCCTATGGGAGGGGGCGTGACAGCTGTTATCATATATATATATCTAATTATAACAGGGTGCTGTGTGCAAGATCACGGGGGTCCCCAGCGGCAGGACCCCCGCGATCAGGCATCTTATCCCCTATCCTTTGGATAGGGGATGAGATGTCTTAGCGCCGGAGTACCCTTTTAAGTTTTGCAGTGAATATGAGGGTCTTTATGTTGTAAATCCCCTATAATGGACCCCATTATGAAAACTGCACCCCTCAAAGTTTTCAAAATGACATTCAAAAAGTTTGTTAACCCTTTAGGTGTTTCACAGGAATTGCAGCAAACTGGAGGAGAAAAATCTAAATCTCCATTTTTTACACTAACATGTTATTGTAGCCCAATTTTTTGCATTTTTACAAGGTTAAAAGGCCCCCCAAAACTTGTAATACATTTTCTCTCAAGTAAGGAAATACCTCATATGTGGATGTAAAGTGCTCTGTGGGTGCACTAGAGGGCTCAGAAGGGAAGGACCAACAATGGCATTTTGGGGGGCATGTTGCATGTGAATGTAAAGTGCTCTGCGGGTAAAAAGCAATGCTTAGAAGAGAAGGAGCACCATTGTGCTTTTGGAGAGAGAATTTGGTTGGAATGGAAGTCGAGGGCCATGTGCGTTTACAAAGCCCCCCGTGGTGCCAGAACAGTGGACCCCCACATGTGACCCCATTTTGCAAACTATACCTCTCACTGAATGTAACAAGAGGTGCAGTGAGCATTTACACCCCACAGGTGTTTGACAGATCTTTGGAGCAGTAGGCTGTGCAAATGAAAAATGTAATTTTTAAGGACCACTGTTCAAAAAATCTGTCAGACACCTGTGGGGTGTAAATGCTCACTGCACCCCTTATTACATTCTGTGAGGGGTGTAGTTTCCAAAATGGGGTCACATGTGGGGGGTCCACTGTTCTGACACCATGGGAGCTTTGTAAACGCACATGGCCTTCAATTCCAGCCAAATTCTCTCTCCAAAAGCCCATTGGTGCTCCTTTTCTTGTAGTTTGCCCGCAGAGCACTTTATATCCAGATATGGGGTATTTCCTTACTCAGAAGAAATGGGGCTACACATTTTGGGGGGCCTTTCTTTCCTATTACTCCTTGTGAAAATGAAAAATTTAGCTCTCATTACAGGGATGAAAGGGCAGAACGCTGCAAACATTAGGATAGGTGTGACAGCTGCTTCACCCGCGTGCGCGGGCTTCGTCTGACCCCACCTGCTGGTGACATTGATTCCATTTATTGCTTCATGGGAAAGACAGTGTCTTCAGTCAGGTGTTCACAGGTAATCATGTGACTTTAAAAACGGAGTGAATTAAAAACAATCATACCAAAATCACATAGCAAAAATGTATAATACGTTAAATGGATAGCTTATAAGAAAATACGTAGGTCAATCATATCATTCAGTCCTAGTTTGTAGGTCCATACAATTAAAATTATACCCATTTTTTGTAGGTTTTTATTTCATTTTGCAACTTAAAAAAAATAACTTGTATGAAAAGGAGTATGCTTAACCCCTTAACGACCAAGGACGTATATTTAAGTCCTTGGCCGGCTCCCGCGATATAACGCGGGGTCACGTGGTGACCCCGTGTCATATCGGGTCGGTCCCGGCATGTAACTGAAACTGGGACCCGCAGCTAATAGCGTGCGGAAGCGATCGCGGTGCCACGCGCTATTAACTCTTTAGATGCTGTGTTCAAAGTTGAACGCCGCATCTAAAAATAAAGTAAAAGCTTACCGGCTGCTCAGTGGGGCTGATCAGGACCACCGCAGTGAAAATGCGGTATCCTGATCAGCTAGGACGTGAGCGGAGGTCCTCTTACCTTCCTCCGGCGCATCAGTTCGGCGATTGATTGCTCCAAGCCTGAGATGCAGGCTTGAGCAATCAACCGCCGATAACACTGATCAATGCAAAGCTATGGCTTTGCAGTGATCAGTGTAAAAGATCAGTTTGTGCAATGTTATAGCCCCCTATGGGAGCTATAACCCAGCAAAAAAAAAAAAAGTGTTAAAAAAGAAAAAAAAAAGTTGATAAATGTGATTTAACCCTTTCCCTAATAAAAGTCCCTTTTTCCCATAAAATAAATATAAACATATGTGGTATCGCCACGTGTGGAAATGTCAGAAATATAAAAATATATAATTAATTAAACCGCACGGTCAATGGCGTACGTGCAAAAAAATTCCAAAGTCCAAAATAACGTATTTTTGTCAACTTTTTATAAAAAACGATCAAAAAGTCCGATCAATGCAAAAATGGTACCACTAAAAACTTCAGATCACGGGGGCAAAAAATTTGCCCTCATACCGCCCCATATGCATTAAAATAAAAAAGTTATAGGGGTCAGAATATGACAATTTTAAACGTATAAATTTTCCTGCATGTAGTTATGATTTTTTCCAGAAGTACGTCAAAATCAAACCTATATAAGTAGGGTATCATTTTTACCGTATGGACCTACAGAATAAAGATAAGGTGTCCTTTTTACAGAAAAATTTACTGCCTAGAAACGGAAGCCCCCAAATATTACAAAATGGCGTTTTTTTCTTCAATTTCATCGCACAATTATTTTTTTTTCTGTTTCGCCGTAGATTTTTGGGTAAAATGACTAATGTCACTGCAAAGTAGAATTGGTGGTGCAAAAAATAAGCCATCATATGGATTTTTAGGTGCAAAATTTAAAGGATTATGATTTTTAAAAGGTGAGGAGGAAAAAACGAAAGTGCAAAAACGGAAAAACCTGTGGTCCTTAAGGGGTTAAAATTGTCCTCTTCTCACCCATATAACTTTTTTATGTACAGGGAATATGCCATGCCCCCTCCCATAGATTTGCATTGAGGGTGTGTGTCCGCGACATCACGAGGGGGCGTGACCGTGATGTCATGCCCCCTCCCATAGACTTGCATTGAAGGGGAAGGTGTGACATCACAAGGAGGGTGTGGCCGTGACGTCAGTGCCGCATCGCTAGTCATCAGACAAGGAGCTAAGTTCGCTCTGTGCAGCGGATGACTGCGGTGTCGCAGCAGAGATCGCAGGGTTTCCCAGTGGCAGGACCCCAGCGATCAGACATCTTACCCCCTATCCTTTGGATAGGGGATAATATGTCTAGGGGTGGAGTACCCTTTAAGAAACTAAAACACTGTTATATAAGTTGTGCACTCACTAATTTTACATTGTGGAAGTGTTTCATATTTTTTATGTTGTTACATGAAAAGATAGAATAAAATATTTACAAAACTGTGAGGGGTGTACTCATTTATGTGAAATAATGTATACATTTCAGGGGGTGGGACCATAGCTGGGCTGTTTGCCAGTAGTACGCATACATGTACTGCCTTTGCTACTAAAAACACATACTCTTCTTTGCTATGCCATGACATAGTGGTGGAGAAAATGCACTGGTCTGAACAAGCAGCTGATGATTTAAACAGTAGAGTATTAGATGCCATGTGGGGGAGAAGGGGGTTACTGATGGACTGGGTTTGCAAGATGCTATGTGAGCAGAAAGAAAAAAGAAATAACAGCAACAGGATCACAGCAAGGAAATGATTATACTACGTAATGAGCTGCTGCTTAGAACATAAAGGCAGGGGAATATTACACAGCAGCACTGTGGGCATACAGCAGTAACTAAACTGGTATTTACACAAGGCGCAGCTACCCTGAGCTTTATGGGGGGGGGGGGGGTTAGAAATGAAAGGAAAAACATGATTTCCCTTTGAGGAACAGACTCCAAGGTACAGATTGGCTCAGCTTGTAACTACATTGCCCATGCTTTCTCAGATGCTTTCTCTTTCTTTTGAAAAAAGCTAGTAGTTAATCCTGCCCCCACTTCCTTTATTTTGTCCTGCACTGTCTAAGAAAGATTTCTCCTGAAAACAGACAGTGGACATCAGATTGCAGGGAAGGGGGGCACCTAGTGGCCAAGGCTTTAAAGGGGTATTCGGGGCAAAAACATCTCATCCCCTATCTAAAAGTCACGTAAAGTCACGTCCCCTCCATTCATGTCTATGGGAGGGGGCGTGATGGCTGTTACGCCCCTTCCCATAGTCATGAATGGAGGGTGTGTGGCTTGACATCACAAGGGGGTGTGGTGTTACGTCACGTTTCCAGTCCCGGAAACCTGGAGGTTTCTGAAACTGGAAACGCAGCCCCGCATAGAATGTGGGTGCTGCACAGAGATAGCGGGGGTCTCAGCGGCCCCGTGCGGTCAGACATCTTATCCCCTATCCTTTTGGAGATGTTTTTGCTTGGCGGAATACCCCTTTAAAACTGTTTTCCTGGGGATAGTAGTCATTGTTACACATTCCTGGGCTATTATTCTAAGCTCTATAGAAGTGTTTGCTTTAACAGAATAACAGAAAAAGGCTAAAAAAAAGCATTGCTAAAGATCTGGGTGTACATTGATTTACAGCTAACTGCCTACAAATGACTTACAGAAAAAAATATAATACTTATAATCAGCAAAAAACCTTTAAAACTTAACTTTTAAAAATAATACACTTCTATCTACAGCATAGTTAACCAAAGTGGTCTGTGTGGATGAGTATCTGCAGGAAAAGAAAAAAGTATAAATGTGTCACTATATATTAAATAATGTGCCCTACAGAATCACAGTTCATGTTTCACTGACATGCAAAGAGTCAACCCTAAACAATATGAATAACTAATCAACAAAAAAGCATGGTATTAACAGCTCTGTTTCTATCTTTGCAGATGACACCAAGCTTTGTAGCACGGTACAGTCTATAGAGGATGTGCATAAGTTACAAGATGACTTGGATAGACTAAGTGTCTGGGCATCCACTTGGCAAATGAGGTTCAATGTGGATAAATGTTAAGTTATGCATCTGGGTACTAATAACCTGCATGCGTCGTATGTCTTAGGGGGGATTAAACTGGCAGAGTCACTGGTAGAGAAGAATCTGGGTGTACTTGTAGATCACAGACTACAGAATAGCATGCAATGTCAGGCTGCTGCTTCCAAAGCCAGCAGGATATTGTCATGTATCAAAAGAGGCATGGACTCGAGGGGCAGGGACATAATACTCCCCCTTTATAAAGCATTGGTACGGCCTCACCTGGAATATGCTGTTCAGTTTTGGTCGCCTGTACATAAAAGGGACACTGTGGAGCTGGAAAGGGTGCAGAGACACGCGACTAAACTAATATGGGGCATGGATCATCTTAGCTATGAGGAGCGATTAAAGGAGTTACAATTGTTTAGTCTTGAGAAGAGACGTTTAAGGGGGGATATGATAAACGTATATAAATGGCCCATACAAAAAATATGGAGAAAAACTGTTCCAGGTTAAACCCCCCCAAAGGACGAGGGGGCACTCCCTCCATCTGGAGAAGAAAAGGTTTAGTCTAAAGGGGCGACACGCCTTCTTTACCGTGAGGACTGTGAATTTATGGAACGGTCTACCTCAGGAACTGGTCACAGCAGGAACAATTAACAGCTTTAAAACAGGGTTAGATACATTCCTGGAACAAAATAACATTAATGCTTATGCAGAATTATAAAACTATATCCCTTTCCCTTATCCCCTTACACCCTTCACTTCAATTCCCTGGTTGGACTTGATGGACGTATGTCTTTTTTCAACCATACTAACTATGTAACTATGTAGGATATAATAAAAAATAGAGCACTTACATATCGTATGATCCTATGAAGGAAAGACCGCTCCAAGATAATAGGTGTAGTAAAGGGAAAACTGTTGCGGGGAGAAAGAGTTTGTAATAGCAGACTACACTCACAATCTCCTAACACTCAAGTAGGCAAAAGATCTCCTAGTATTACAAACAGTAGATTGTATCACCCAAACGTGATTTTGGTCGTCTGATCCACATGCACAATGGCTCTCATTTACTATTGCAAACCCAACCTGTTTTGTCGCGTTGTGCGCCAGATTCTGGCGCATTGTGCCAGAAATTCTGTCTGCGCCAGATTTGAACAAAACCCGACTAACTTTCCATTTTACTAAGAAGACCCCCCAAAAAGGGGCGTTACTGTGGGGGAAAGGGGCGTGGTCACAGAAAAAGGGCGTGTTCTTGACATTTTCCCAAAAACCCAACATATTTACTAAGGTTTCCACAGAAAATGTGGTGGATTTGAGCTGAGGAAAACCCTACAGATTAGAGCATGTGTAAAAAAAAAAAAAAAAAAAAAAAAAAAAAAATTTGGGATACCTTGGTAAATACCATGGAAATAAAATTTAGGGAATTAAAACCAACAAAGAAACCTACACTCCACTCTAAGTAAATCAGGGCGGCCAATATTAGATATACCGTATTTATCGGGGTATACCACGCACCATCGTAAAATGAGGGTGCGCGTGCGCGTGTGTATACCCCGATACATCCCCAGGAAAGGCAGGGGGAGTGAGGCCGTCGCTGCCCGCTTCTCTCCCCCTGCCATTCCTGGGGTCTAGAGCCCTGCTGCCGGCCCTTCTCTCCCCCTGGCTATCGGCGCCGCTGCCCGTTCTGTCCCCCTGACTATCGGTACCGGCGCCCCATTGCCGGCGCCGATAGCCAGGGGGAGAGAAGCGGCGCCGACAGCCAGGGGGAGAGAAGGGGCAGCGGCACCCATTGCCGGCGCCGCTGCCCCGTTGCCTCCCCCCATCCCCGGTGGCATAATTACCTGGGTCGGGTCCACGCTGCTCCAGGCCTCCAGCGTGCGTCCCCTGCGTCGTTGCTATGCACGGCGCGGCACACTGATGTCATGAACCGCGCCGTGCAGCGCATAGCAACGACGAAGGGGACGCACGCCGGAGGCCTACAGCAGCTCGGACCCGACCCAGGTAATTATGCCACCGGGGATGGGGGGAGGCAACGGGGCAGCGGCGCCGGCAATGGGTGCCGCTGCCCCTTCTCTCCCCCTGGCTATCGGCGCCGGTACCGATAGTCAGGGGGACAGAACGGGCAGCGGCGCCGATAGCCAGGGGTTGAGAAGGGCCGGCAGCAGGGCTCTAGACCCCAGGAAAGGCAGGGGGAGAGAAGCGGGCAGTGACGGCCTCTCTCCCCCTGCCTTTCCTGGGGCGGTATCGGCGTATAACACGCACATAGACTTTAGGCTAAAAATTTTAGCCTAAAAAGTGCGTGTTATACGCCGATAAATACGGTATTTATACCCTAAGATGATGCATCATCACACCGCTTAAACAACAATCACAAAAATTATATCGTAATCCACAAAAAATAAATCTATGAAATATAATAAACAATGGACTAAAGCACAATCTCTACACGTTTCCTCCCATAAAGATAGAAATTGAGGTTCCCCAGGAGGTATCAGAATACAAATGACAGTAACATACTATGCTAGTAGTGGAAACTAGGACCCAGGATTTCGAACAAAAGTCTAGAAAGATGTAGCATAGGGGTGCACACATCTTTGTGCGCAACCATTTGTGTGCACCCCTACGCTACATCTTTGTAGACTTCATGGGTTCTAGTTCACACTACTAGCATAGTATATTACTGTCATTTGTATACTGATACCTCTTGAAGAACCCCAATATATATCTTTATGGGGGGGAAACGCAAGGTTGTGCTTTAGTCCATTGGTTTTTATTATAGTTCATAGATTTCTTTTTTGTGTATTATGATGTAATTTTTGTGATTATTGTTTAAGCGGTGTGATTATGTATCATCTTAGGGTATCAATATATCTAATATTGTGCTTGTGGACATAATTGTATCAGAAGACCAAAGTCACATTTGGGTGATACTATCTACTGTTTGTAATACTAGGAGATCTTTAACCTACTTGAGTGTTAGGAGACTGTGAGTGTAGTCTGCTTTTACAAACTCTTTTTTTTCCCCGCAACAGTTTTCCCTTTAGTACACCTATTATCTTGGAGCTGTCTTTCCTTCATGGGATTGTCCAATATGTAAGTTCCCTATTTTTTATTATCTCCTACATGCTTTTTTGTTGATTGCCTATTCAGATTGTTTAGGGTTGTCTCTTTGCATGTCAGGGATACATGAACTGTAATGATACATAGTTCATAAGGTTGAAAAAAGACCAGAGCCCATCAAGTTCAACCTATAACCCTAATGAGCCCCTACTGAGTTGAGTTGATCCAGAGGAAGGCAAAATAAACTCGTACTAGATGTAAAAATTCCTTCCTGACTCCAAATATGGCAGTCAGAATAAATCCCTGGATCAACGTTCTGTCCCTATAAATCTAGTATACATAACCAGTGATGTTATTATTCTCCAAAAATTTAACTCTTTTACAGAGTTCACCGTGACCACCTCCTCAGGCAGAGAGTTCCATTGTCTCACTGCTCTTACAGTAAAGAACCCCCGTATGTGCTGGTGTAGAAACCTTCTTTACGCAAGACGTAGAGGATGCCCCCTTGTTATATATGCAGTCCTGGGTATAAATGGTTTATGGGAGAGATCTCTGTACGGTCCCCTGATATATTTATACATAGTTATTAGGTCTCCCCTAAGCCTTCTTTTTTCTAAACTAAATAACCCTAATTCTGATAATCTTTCTGGGTACTGTAGTCCTCCCATTCCCCATATTACCCTGGTTGCCCGTCTTTGAACCCTCTCCAGCTCCACAGTATCTTTCTTGTACACTGGTGCCCAGTACTGTACACAGTATTCTATGTGTGGTCTGACTAGTGATTTGTACAGCAGTAGAATTATTTCCTTTTCATGGGCATCTATGCCCCTATTGATGCACCCCATGATTTTATTTGCCTTGGCAGCAACTGCCAGACACTGGTCTCTACAGCTAAATTTACTATTAACTAAGACTCCCAAGTCCTTTTCCATGTCAGTCATCCCAAGTGTTCTCCCATTTAATACATAATCCCAGCCTGGATTTTTCTTCCCCATGTGCATTACCTTACTTTTATCAGTGTTGAACCTCATCTGCCACTTCCCAGCCCAAACTTCCAACCTATCCAGATCCATTTGTAACAGTGCACTGTCCTCTATAGTGTTTACCGCTTTACAAAGTTTAGTATCATCTACAAAGATTGCTACTTTACTATTCAACCCTTCTACAAGGTCATTAATAAATATATTAAATAGAATAGGACCCAAGACTGACCCCTGTGGTACCCCACTAGTAAAAAGTCACCCAATCAGAATAAGTACCATTAATAACCACCCTCTGTTTCCTATCACTAATTTTACTGTTTAGAGTAGATACAATAACAGCCATTGTAGGGATTTTATATGATGTTATTCGTTAGGCTAATATGCAAAAAAAATATGCAGGTTTTTCATTCAAGAAAGGCCGCAATAGGGAGTAGGGAATAGGAATAGGGAACATCTAACCAAAAGCTGACCTTGGATAGAAAACATGATTATGTATATACAATACATACACATTTTGATAATTTTTTTTCAGCATTTTCTATATTTCTTGAGCCACCTAATCTATCAGATATAGAGGTCTTTTATAAATGCACAATTAATTTGTTCCTAGAAGCCTCTATTATATGTTATAGTGCTGCATAATGTGCATTTTATGGTCTATTTCAATGCCTGTCAACATAGTGCACACCTCAAACCAATTTTAAATAATTATTCATTGATGCGTACAAATTCACATTTGCAATTTTCTAATTTTAGACTTTTGATTATTCAGAGCGGATATTAACTAACCCTGGATTAGAGAGCTTCTCTGTGGTATGCACATTATTGTATAAAGCCAGAAAAAATATAATTCATAGGAAAAATCTATCCTTTCATTACAATAATTAATGCATAGCTTTTAAAATGTTTAGTCTGCACAACACAGCAAAAGCTTTGTGTCTCTTGTATTGCCAGATTGGAACAGTTCATTAAATGCATGTTGGTTGCATGCAAACAAGCATTTCTAGTTTTGGTAATACATGAAATAGAGGTTTAATATATGCACAAAGAAAGAAAACGGTCCAGCACTGGTTTGCAGGTAAAACAGCTTCTTCTTTATTGGGTCAATTCCGACAAGACAAATAAGCCGACGCGTTTCGGACCTACACTCGGTCCTTAGTCATGGCATGCACACTCAGTAAAAAAGAGATACATTTATATAAAACATTATGGTCACATGACCATTCATCAATTAGATGAGGGAAAGCCTGGAAAACGTGGCATGGATCCCAGAAAGCATCTGTATAATGCATATACATAGACAAAAAAAATCCTGTCCAATCCTGGTTTCTATCCGGTTGCATCCAGACCGGGTGCTCTAGATAGATACTAGGAATTGGTAAAAAGGGACCTAGCGCAATTGAGCCATAAATTGAAAAAAACTGACCCACACTCTAACATATCTGAAGCTGAGAGAAAAGCTTTGACAGCGCTACGGGATAACCCTGACTTGATAATCAGAAATGCGGATAAGTTTCCTCCCCCTATGCGTCCGATAGTGGCAGGGATCGGAGCCTTGGGGGAGAGACTGGGAGACTGGGTGGACAGCCACCTGCAACCCTTGGTGGGGGTAACCCCTACCTATCTAAGGGACACTAAACATGTGTTGGAGATCATGCAATGTATGGGGTGGCAGGAGGGATACAGCTGGGCCACATGTGATGTGGTCTTGCTGTATCCCTCCATTCCAAACCAAGAAGGTTTAAAGGCACTTACCAGACACCTAGAAGTATACAGCAATTACTCCACGGACCTGAAGCGATTTATTATAATGGCTACAGAATTTCTTCTGAGTAATAATTTTTTCATGTTCAATGAACAATTTTTCCTTCAGGTCCGTGGAGCTCCAATGGGTGCAAAATACTTCCCGTCACATGCTAATATATATATGACATATTGGGAGGAAATGTACATCTTTGCCCCCAGTAATCCCTTCCATTGAGATATCAAATGGATAGGTCGATACATCGACGATTTGATTCTGATATGGAAGAATGGTTCCAACAGATTTGAAGAGTTCATCCAGTATATCAGTCAGAATGAACTAAATCTGAAGTTCACTACATCTATTTCCCATGTTAAAATTACCTTTTTGGATGTGGTTTTAGAGGGTAAAGGTGAAAAGGTGGTAGTCTCCCCATATCGTAAAGAAGTGGCTGGGAACACCATCCTACAGGCAAGTTCTTGTCACCCCCGCCATGTGGTACGAAATATTCCATATGGCGAGTGGGTACGCCTGAGGTGAAATTGTACTGACCAGTCCACTTTTGATGAGGAATCAAACAACCTACATCAGAGGCTAAAAGAGAGTGGTTATGATGAGGGAACTTTACAGGAGGCCCGCAGAAAAGCGAAAAGTCTAGATAGAGAGAATTTAATTAAAACAAATAATAGGAGACAGATTACAAATGACCCCCAGAGAAACAAACAATACTTGCCTAGATTTATTACAGCCTACAGTAAACAATTCTATACAATAAAGAACATTATGAAAAGATACCTGCCCATTTTGGAACAGGATCCGGTACTACGTAATTTTGATGTATGCTCCCTACAGGCTGTGGTGAAGCGAGGGCCATCTTTGGGCTCACAATTGTCTCCCAGCCTGTTTGTGGACCCCGATAAAAACAAAAATTAAATTAAACCTACTTGGTTGAATTTTCCAGGAAGTTGGAAGTGTGGACATAAAAAATGCATCACATGTGGCCATATGGAGGTAACGAATACTTTTGTTTCATGCAGTACAAATAGAAGTTATAAAATTAAAATCTATATCAATTGTAATACTACTCATGTAGTCTATGTGGCCACATGTGTTGCATGTAAAATACAGTATGTAGGCTGTACCGTGAATGCCCAGAAGTGCCGGATTAGGAGACACATTTCAGATGCGAGAGGGGTTGGTTTTAATGTGTCTTCCCTGTCCAGGCACTTCAGGGACATTCACGGACGGAACACAGATTCTCTGAAAATGATGGGTATAGAAAAAGTATTTAGGCATACCAGAGGAGGCGATCATCGGAGGACCCTGCTGAATCGGGAGTCTTTCTAGATTTTCCAGCTGGACACCCGTCAACCGCAGGGCATGAATCTGAGGCAGGATTTGATCTTATCCTGCTGAGGAGTGTAATACGTGGGGAATGATAACATATCGCTCTCTTGCAGATAAGGTCTTCTCATATTGGCCTTTACCCCCCCCCCCCATTCAATCTGCCCTAAAGAGGTGTAGCATTTGCATATCTCTGCACGAGCTGGAAACATTTGTTTGAAAAACAGAAAAATGTTTTATACATTCTACTATAGAAGAGCAATAAAAGCCCGTGCAGACCATGCTAATGTGGAAGAGGAGGGTATGAATATTATTAGTGGTATTGTCATTATTACTTTTGGTCTCCATTATAGGCATTTATTCTTTGAAGTTATGATTCCCTTGCTTGCTTTGTTTTTTTGCCTATGTATATGCATTATACAGATGCTTTCTGGGATCCATGCCACGTTTTCCAGGATTTCCCTCATCTAATTGATGAATGGTCATGTGACCATAATGTTTTATATAAATGTATCTCTTTTTTACTGAGTGTGCATGCCATGACTAAGGACCGAGTGTAGGTCCGAAACGCGTCGGCTTATTTGTCTTGTCGGAATTGACCCAATAAAGAAGAAGCTGTTTTTACCTGCAAACCAGCGCTGGACCGTTTTCTTTCTTTGTGCATATATACGGTCAGGGACGCTGCTGATCAGGCCCGTGCACAGGTGCAGAGAGGAGGAGGTGAGCTGTCGCTCTGATTCAGAAGTTTAATATAGGTATGGGATCAAATGTACTTCCCGCCAGATACAGTCCTTCACTTGTAAAGGTGTTTTCGAGTTTTATGTAAATAAAGTGTAAAGAGGTTTGTCTTGGAACAGAAACACACACATGTATGTATGTGTATATATATATATATATATATATATATATATATATATATAAATATTTGGCTGGGAGGATAAAAAAGAAGCTACCCCAATCAAACAGCTGCCAATCTCCTGCCTCAGCCAGGGACTAGATGAGTGGGCATTTTTTGCGAAGTTGACGCATCACAGAAACCAGTAAGCAGCAGTGACAAACAGGAATTAAGAGCTGTCAATACAGCAGCTGATGGGGATTGGGCTATAAAAAATACAAAAGAATACAAACCCTTTACTCCCCCCCTTGCTGAAGTAAAGAATGGAGAAAAAAAAATGTTTCCCCTCTTTCCTTCCCTCCCCTGTATAAAATTTAAAATGCTAAACCTCTCCCATTTTCCCCTTCCAGTCCTTTCAGTTGCACATTTTTTAAAATACGTGGATATTTCTGACCAAGCTGTAACATCCGGGAGCCTAAGGGATATCCACCTTCTTGCTATCAGCAATCTAGCATAAAAGAGATATCTGGTTACCTTATGTCTACTTTCTTTTCTTTTATCCTGATTTTCCCCTTCTCCACAAAGTATGGCCATCTTGGGGCATATCTTAATCTCCCCTCCCACCTTCCTACCAATTTCCATGTATGCATCATTCCAATATTTTCTAATTTGAGTGCACCCCCACCACATATGGTATAAATCGGCATCCTGCTCCCCACTCCTTGGACAACTAGAGTCCAGTCGTTTCCCCATTTTGTGTAATATCTTAGGGCAATAATAGGTTCTATGTCGGATCCATATTTGCGTTAATCTGTGATTACTATTAAATGAGCACATATTTACATTCCTGTATATCCTCCCCCATTCCTCCTTTCTGATCTCCCCTAAATTTCTATTCCACTTTTCTTTACTTTTGAATTTAGTATTTTATGTTGTCTTTACTACCAGGTGTTTACATAAATTTGCAACTATTTTTACTTTCCTATTTTGTTATTAACAATTTTTTCTAGTAGACACCTAAGGGTCTCTACACTGAAGATCTCTTTCTCTCTGGTGGCCAAGAATGAATATCTAATTTTAGCATATTCGTGCCATCTATCTTTGGGTCATCTCTTATCTGGGTTGCTAGGGGTTCGATAAACAGGGCGAACAAAAGAGGGGACAATGGGCAACCCTGTTGGGTCCCCCAAGAGAGAGAAAACCATCTTGAGGAGTCTCCATTCACCTCCACACTTGCTTCTGCGTTCTTATACAGTATTTTCACCATTTTAATAAATTCCTCCCCTATGCCAAACAATCTCCTTGTCACCCACAAGTATTCCCACTCCACCCTGTCAAATGTCTTGGCCGCATCCAAGGACAGGATGGAGTGGGACCCTTTCTCTCCATTCATTTGCATATTTGTATATAATCTCCTAAGATTAAATTGGCCCATACGTTCTGGGATAAACCCATTCTGATCTTTATGAATTATTTTACTAATTATTTTTTGAAGCCTATTTGCTAATAGTCGAGCATATATTTTATTATCGGTGTTTAGAAGAGAAATCGGTCTATAAGACTCAATTTCTCAAGGATTTTTGTCAGGTTTCAAGATAAGTATTCTTTTAGCTTTGAGCATTGATCTTGGGAGAGTACCATTTTCCAATGCGTCTGTTAGTGCTCTAAAAAGACAGGGGATAAGATGTTCCTTATATCTCTGGTATACTTCATATGGAAATCCATCTGTTCCAGGTGAAGAGTTCCCTCTAATTGATTCTAGAGCACCATTTATAAACTTGTCATCATCCCACCCTGTCATCATCCCACCCTTCATCATCACCGCCTGTCATCATCCCCCTGGTCAGGACATCACAGGAAATGCGTTTCTTTTTGGATTTTTCTTTAGTATCCAGCCCCTAAAAAGAACTGTAAGGATTAAGATTTTTTTAATAGAAATGATTTACAAATCTGTTTAACTTTCTGGCACCAGTTGATTAAAAAAAAAAGCTTTTCCACTGTAGTACCCCTTTAAAGGGGTACTCTGGCATTAAGACATCTTGTCCCCTATCCAAAGGATAGGGGATAAGATGCGGGGGACCCGACGCTGGAGACCCCCATGATCTTTCATGCAGCACCCCATTACCATCAGCCCCTGGAGCATGTTCGTTCCGGGTCTGATGGTAACGGGGTGCTGCATAAAAGATCACGGGGGTCCCCATATAAGAGTACCCCTTTAAAGTTAGTGGAGCATCAAGTTCTATTCTATCCTCTTCTGAAATTGCCGGGAAATATATCTGCTCTAAATATGACTGAACCTCGATCTCAGAGCAGGATACTTCAGAGGAATATATTCCCTCAAGATGCTCAGCAATACCAGAGAGGATAATCTGTGGATCATTAGTAATATTTACTTGTTTTGTTTTTAAGATATGAGGCATTTGTTCATTTCTCCCCCCCCCCCCCCCCCCAAAAAAAAAAAAATTTGCTTCCCTGCAAAAAAACTTTTTATTCCTAACTTATTCCTCATTAAACATATCTATTTCCAACTGCTCTTTATTTTTTTATTGTCGACAAGTTAAGAAAAAGTTCTTCCGCTCGTTTTACCCTACTCAACAGCCTTTTCTCTACTTTCTGATTTTTCTTCCTCAATTTACAAATGGTTCCAAATAATTTGCCCCTTAGATACCCTTTTATGGCCTCCCATACAATCCCATCTGATGCGGACCCCCAGTTGACTTCAGTCATATTTTTTAACCTCCCTTCAAGATCTCCTGTGCTTCCTAACAAATTAAACCAATGGGCGTTTATTTTTATTTGCTTTCCCTTTCAATTTTCACCAAAAGGGGGTTATGGTCGGATATACTTCGGTACAGATATTTCATTTCAACAATTTTTTTGATTAAATGTGGACGTTCCTAAAGCCAAGTCTATTCTTGAGAATATATGATGGCTTTTGTTCCAAAGGAGAATACTTGATCTTCGGGGTTACATACCCTCCACAGATCTATTAATCCCAATTCCTGACTAATAATTGCCAATGGGGTTGGGCCCATTTTAGGGTTAGGTCTACCTACCCTAAATCTATCAGCATTTTCATCCATCACCCCATTAAAGTCTCCTATTACCAAGGTAGGGAGATCACCTTTTCCTTTACAGAAATTGACTAATTCTAAAATAATTCTAGACAGCTCCACTATTTGTCTTTGTAGAAAGTACTTTCAGTCATTATATGTTGCCTCGCTCTGTCTTCCAGTGCTTTTATTTCCTTTTATAGGGTGGTCAGTAGACTGAAGTACTGGGGGTGGACCTTTTAATCAAGGTAACGAGGTAGCGGGTAAGGGTAGATAGCTTATTTATATTAATAGTTGTTACTACTATAGATTCCACGCTCCACGGCTAGAAAGTCTTTCCCACAAGATAATAATTCTCATTTAAGAAAGTACGTTTTTCCTTGTTTTGACTCTCTACAGCCCATCAGTACTTCAATGGGATCTAATATAGTGGGCCTGGACTGGGCGGGGAGTTTTGCTAATTAATATACGGCTGTATGTCGCTTTAACTGGTCAGCTGGTAGAGGAGTTGAACATTTTTATTCAGTTTATATACCGTAGAGATGTTAATTCCAACACTTTTCAGTCTCCAATAAATATTACTACCATAAGCTTCCCAGTCAGTAGTTATTTCCAATCTCTCTAGAGAATTATATATGTCACATACCGCCCAGTTCAAATATGGATTAGCTTCAAGTCAAGTATACAAGCCAGTGGGTGGCGATAATTTAACTTATTTGAGCAGGCGTTGGCTCCCAGTGTTTTTAGTGTCCATTAAACAACACTGCTATAAGACTCCCCCATCCGCAGCAGGGATCTTTCCTAGAAGGTATTACATTTTATTTAACCATGTGCATTTTTTTCTTGATTTAACCTTCTGTGTCCCAATAGCTCCCAGCAAACAATTCCCAGATTCAGGCTCTCCACTAGTTAGTATATCACACGCCACAGGTGTATCTCCTACTACTGCGCAACTTCTCAAGTTCTATCTTTTCAAATTTATATACTGTACTGGCGTTGAATCCAAACACTTTTTAGCATAAGATATCGCTACCCAGACACTCCAGGCGTCACATTAAGGGATTTTCCCAAAAGTAATTGAATTATTTTTTTTTTAAATACTATTATGGACATTTATCAACAGGTTTAGTCAGGTTTTCTTTACTATAATTGTCGCAAAATTGTCGCAATTGCGACATTTTGACTGGAAAGCGAGAAAAGCAAGTTTTCCTAAAATTTACTATGTAGTAATAATTTTAAAATGGACTACGGGTAGTCAGGTATTTATTAACTGCGACAGTCGCAACTGCGCAAAAAAAAGTCGCAACAGCGTTAAAAATTGACTAAATTTACTCCAGCTCAGACATGGAGCAGAAAAAGCTACTACCAAAGTAAAAAAGGAAAAATTGCTTACGTGAAAGAAATTTATCAACAGGCTGAAACCAGTTGATAAATAAGTCACACATAAGCAAAAAAAAGTAAGGAAAAAATTACTAAAAAAAGGAATACATAAGCAAACATTGATAAATGTCCCTCTATAGGTTTTTCCTTAGTTTAACCTTCTGTGAACCAGCATCTCTACCAAGCGTTTTTTCCACACCTTTTATTTACAGACTCTCCAGTAGGTAGTATATCACACACCACCAATATATCAGCTGCTGTTGAATAATTCATCAGACTCTGCCCATTCAAATTACAGTGCGGCAAGTCTGGGCTACACAGTGTATTTCATATGCTCCTATAGAGCTATATATCAAGTAAGCAGGTCAACAAATGAGAAGGCAGTTTAACTTGTTAGAGATATACTGTGCAGACATTCAATTCTGACTCTTTTAACCCCTTCAGGACGGAGCCCATTTTGGCCTTAAGGACCGGAGCGTTTTTTGCACATCTGACCACTGTCAATTTAAACATTAATAACTCTGGAATGCTTTTAGTTATCATTCTGATTCCGAGATTGTTTTTTCGTGACATATTCTACTTTAACATAGTGGTAAATTTTTGTCGATACTTGCATCCTTTCTTGGTGAAAAATCTGTGAATTTGATGAAAAATTTGAAAATTTAGCATTTTTCTAACTTTGAAGCTCTCTGCTTGTAAGGAAAATGGATATTACGAATACATTTTTTTTTTGTTCACATATACAATATGTCTACTTTATGTTTGCATCATAAAATTGACGTGTTTTTACTTTTGGAAGACATCAGAGGGCTTCAAAGTTCAGCAGCAATTTTCCAATTTTTCACAAAATTTTCAAACTCAGTATTTTTCAGGGACCAGTTCAGGTTTGAAGTGGATTTGAAGGGTCTTCATATTAGAAATACCCCATAAATGACCCCATTATAAAAACTACACCCCCCAAAGTATTCAAAATGACATTCAGTCAGCGTTTTAACCCTTTAGGTGTTTCACACGAATAGCAGCAAAGTGAAGGAGAAAATTCACAATCTTCATTTTTTACACTTACATGTTCTTGTAGACCCAATTTTTGAATTTTTACAAGGGGTAAAAGGACAAAATTTTTACTTGTATTTGTAGCCCAATTTCTCTCGAGTAAGCACATACCTCATATGTCTATGTAAAGTGTTCGGCGGGCGCAGTAGAGGGCTCAGAAGGGAAGGAGCGACACGGGGATTTTGGAGAGTACGTTTTTCTGAAATGGTTTTTGGGGGGCATGTTACCTTTAGGAAGCCCCTATGGTGCCAGAACAGCAAAAAAAACCCACATGGCATACCATTTTGGAAACTAGACCCCTCGGGGAATGTAACATGGGATAAAGTGAACCTTAATACCCCACAGGTGTTTCACGACTTTTGCAAATGTAAAAAAAAAAAAATAAATGTTACCTAAAATGCTTGTTTTCCCAAAAATTTTTTATTTTTAAAAAGGGTAATAGCAGAAAATACCCCTAAAAATTTGAAGCCCAATTTCTCCCGATTCAGAAAACACCCCATATGGGGGTGAAAAGGGCTCTGCTGGCGCACTACAGGTCTCGGAAGAGAAGGAGTCACATTTGGCTTTTTGAAAGCAAATTTTTCTCTGGGGGCATGCCGCATTTAGGAAGCCCCTATGGTGCCAGGACAGCAAAAAAAAACCCACATGGCATACCATTTTGGAAACTAGACCCCTCGGGGAACGTAACAAGGGGTTAAGTGAACCTTTATACCCCACAGGTGTTTCACAACTCTTGCATATGTAAAAAAAAATTTTTTTTTTTACCTAAAATGCTTGTTTTCCCAAAAATTTTACATTTTTAAAAAGGGTAAAAGCAGAAAATACCCCCCAAAATTTGTAACACAATTTCTCCCGAGTACGGCGATACCCCATATGTGACCCTAAACTGTTGCCTTGAAATACGACACGGCTCCAAAGTGAGAGCGCCATGCGCATTTGAGGCCTAAATTAGGGACTTGCATAGGGGTGGACATAGGGGTATTCTACGCCAGTGATTCCCAAACAGGGTGCCTCCAGCTGTTGCAAAACTCCCAGCATGCCTGGACAGTCAACGGCTGTCCGACAATACTGGGAGTTGTTTTGCAACAGCGGGAGGCTCCGTTCTGGAAACAGTGGCGTACCAGACGTTTTTCATTTTTATTGGGGAGGGGAGGGGGGCTGTGTAGGGGTATGTGTATATGTAGTGTTTTTTACTTTTTATTTTATTTTTTGTGTTAGTGTAGTGTAGTGTTTTTAGGGTACAGTCACACGGGCGGGGGTTCACAGTAGTTTCTCGCTGGCAATTTGAGCTGCAGCAGAAAGTTTGCGGCAGCTCAAATTTGCAGCCAGATACTTACTGTAATCCTCCGCCCATGTGAGTGTACCCTGTACGTTCACATTGGGGGGGACATCCAGCTGTTGCATAACTACAACTCCCAGCATGCCCGTTGGCTGTCGGTGACTGCTGAGAGTTGCAGTTTTGCAACAACTGTAGGCACACTGGTTATGTATCACTGAGTTTGTGACCTAACTCAGTGTTTCACAACCAGTGTGCCTCCAGCTGTTGCAAAACTACAACTCCCAGCATGTACGGTGCATGGTGTACGGTGACTGCTGAGAGTTGTAGTTTGCAACAGCTGGAGGCACACCGGTCGTGAAACACTGAGTTAGGTAAAACTCTGAGTTTCACAACCAGTGTGCCTTCAGCTGTTGCAAAACTACAACTCTCAGCAGTCACCGACAGCCAACGGGCATGCTGGGAGTTGTAGTTATGCAACCAGCAGATGCACCACTACAACTCCCAGCATGCACTTTAGCTGTTTGTGCAAGCTGGGAGTTGTAGTTATACAACAGCTGAAGGTACACTTTTCCATAGAAAGAATGTGCCTCCAGCTGTTGCAAAACCATAAGTCCCAGCATGCCCATAAGGGAATGCTGGGAGTTGTGGTGGTCTGCCTCCTGCTGTTGCATAACTACAGCTCCCAGCATGCCCTTTTTGCATGCTGGGAGCTGTTGCTAAGCAACAGCAGGAGGCTGTCACTCACCTCCAACGATCCAGACGCTGCAGGTCAGTCCGCCACCGCCGCTGCTCCTGGGGCCCCGATCCCAACAGGGGCGCCGGGGATCGGGGTCCCCAGCACCCGGGGTGCACGTCCCGCACCCGCTCACGTCCTCCAGAAGAGGGGCGGAGCGGGTGCGGGAGTGACACCCGCAGCAGGCGCCCTGATTGGTCGGCCTGTAATCCGGCCGACGAATCAGGGCGATCGTGAGGTGGCACCAGTGCCACCTCACCCCCTGCAGGCTCTGGCTGTTCGGGGCCCCGAACAGCCAGTAATTCCGGGTCATCGGGTCACTGGAGACCCGATTGACCCGGAATCGCCGCAGATCGCTGGACTGAATTGTCCAGCGATCTGCGGCGATCGCCGACATGGGGGGGCATAATGACCCCCCTGGGCGATATGCCGGGATGCCTGCTGAACGATTTCAGCAGGCATCCGGCTCCGGTCCCCAACCGGCTAGCGGTGGGGGCTGGAATTCCCACGGGCGTATGGATACGCCCTCGGTCCTTAAGGACTCGGATGCAGGGCGTATCCATACGCCCTATGTCCTGAAGAGGTTAAGCAACCATTGTATATCACTACTGCAAACAGTCTACATTTAGGGATTTTTCCATAAGCTGCCATCAAACAACTACTGAGCTCTGCACATTCAGATTCCAATGAAGCTAGTCTGGAAAGCACAAGATGCCTTTAAATATTCATATATAGCTGCTTAACAAGTGGGAAATATCAAAGGGCATATCAGTACTATGGGGTGTATTATCCCCATTCCCAGCTTTACCTTCTTCCGTCAGCGATTTCCCCCCAGAGCCTCTCACACTCCGGGGCTTCCACTTCAGTTCAAACCCCCGCTACCTGACTCTTGCGCCACAGCTCCGCCCCTCCACCTCTTCCAGCAGCTCCAGCTCTGATTCTGGCCTCGGTCCCGGCACCCGCTCCCACTCCGGTCCTCTCTTGTGCGCCTCCGACACCGCTAACCGGGCTCTGAAGTTGTACTACCTACCTGGCTACCTAACAAGGTTGGTAGTAATGTTGTTTAGGTATAGGTAGCCAGGTAGGTTGCCAACAAGGTATTTATTTTAAACTTTCATTTCAAACTTTCTCATCTATATTGGGAAGGTCAAAAACTGTCAGAATTTTTTATTTACATATTCCTCTGTAAAATCTGAATAAGAATGTCCCAAATAAATCTACATTATTTGGTGTGAAATCAATTTGTTTCCATTTCCTATAAAAATCAAACAAAATGATGGTGTGCTTCTTTAGAAATTGAGCTGACGTTTTCATCTCTATGGGGCAGCCAAAGCTATGGGGATTTGCTCCTTGGGATTTTAAATAAAACTGCTTTCTTTTTAGCAGATTAAAGCCATGGACAGCAACATGGAAGGTATTATTTGTGTTCTTTGCTTGAGACCTTTATAACACAGTCGGCACTTTACACATGAATTTTCAGGTGACAGTTTCCCTTTAATTATATGGAGAAAGAGTTCTATTTTTGCAGATGCACCAAGCTTTGTAGTAAAGTACAATCTATGGAAGACGCATAAGTTACAAGCTGACTGAATATTTTGCATCCACTTGGCAAATGAGGGTCAATGTGGATAAATGTAAACTAAAAACCTACATGCATCATATGTCCTTGGGGGAGCAAAAAAGTCCCTTTTAGAGAAGGATCTGTGGCCTTATCTGGTACAAAACATGCAACTATACTTATGGGGCATGGAGTATCTGCGTTATAAGAAACAATAAAAATAATTAAAGGGGTACTCCAATGGAAAAAAAAAAAAAAAAAACTGGTGCCAGAAAGATTTGTAAAGTACTTCTATTAAATAATCTTATTCCTTCCAGTATTTATCAACTGCTGTATACTACACAGGAAGTTGTATTGTTGTTTTCAGTCTGACCACAGTGCTCTCTGCTATCACCTCTGTCCATGTCAGGAACTGTATGGAGCAGGATAGTTTTGCTATGGGGATTTGCTCCTACACTGAACAGTTACTGGTAACCAAAAGAGGTGTTAGCAGAGAGCACTGTGGTCAGACTAAAAAGAACAACTCAACTTCCTCTGGAGAATACAGTAGCTGATAAGTCCTGGAAAGGTTAAAGGGGTACTCCCGTGGAAAACTATTTTTTTCAAATGAACTGGTGCCAGAAAGTTAAAACTGATTTTTAAATTACTTCTGATTAAAAAAAATCTTAATCCTTTCAGTACTTAGCAACTGTTATATGCTCCAGAGGAAGTTGTCAAGTTCCTTTCAGTCTGACCATAGCGCTCTCTGCTGACACCTCTGTCCAGAGCAGGATAGGTTTGCTATGGGGATTTGTTCCTGTCCTGCCCTGGACAGTTCCTGACATGGACAGAGGTGTCAACAGAGAGCAGTGTGGTCAGACAGAAAAGAACAATTCAACTTCCTCTGTAATATACAGCAAATGATAAGTACTGGAAGGATTAAGGTTTTTTAATTAAGAAGTAATTTACAAATCTCTATCACTTTCTGGAACCAGTTGATTTGAAAAAAATAAAATAAAACATTTCCACATTACCCATTTTAATTTGTGTAGAAGTGATGTTTAGAGGAGGTTCATGACCAACTTCTTTAAAGGGGTGCTCCAGGGAAGTAAATGTAAAAAAAATCTCCAAAGTCACCACCCTACCTGAATATGTTCCCTGAAAATGATTCTGCCTGATTTGCATGGCTTCTGTGGCCCCTGTTGTCTTCTCTGGCTGCTTGATATTCTTTGCCATCCTTCCTTTCTCTTTAGCATGAATGCTACATTTCCAAGCTGTCATTGCAGCTCTGTTCTCACAGGTGGTCTGTGTCTCTCATGAGGATGGGGGCTGCTTTCAGAGAGGGACTTGAACATAGGCACAGTGGATAGCCAATGAATGATATTTAGACAAATAGGTTGGTAAGAGGAAAAGTATGGGCTATGGGTTTTGTTCCCCGAGCATCCCTTTAAGTATATAAATGGCCAGTACAAAAGCATGGTAAAAATGTTCTCTACGTAAAACTCACTCAAACAGATAAGGGGCCACTAAAAAATAAAATAAAATAAATAAATAAATAAAATAAAAATATATATATATATATTTAGATTTCAGAGGTGACAAGCCTTCTGTAAAATGGGAACTGTGAATCTGTGGAACAATCTACCACTGATCATATCAGAAACAATGGAGGGCTTCAAAAAAGGCTTAGACAAATTCTGACAGAAAAATAAAGTTAATGTAGATGTGGAAATTAAGAATTCTTGTCTTATCCGTACTATGTAACATCCTAATATCATACGTCAAGTGACAGACCAAGCAATGCTGTTATGCCTATTCAGTACAGTACTGTCTAATCAATATTTTTTTTTTTTTCAGGTTTGACACTCAATTTATCCTTTCTGAACCTTCTGAATCATGGGTTGGACATAAAGGCCAAATATCATCTTCCCTTCTTTTAGAGGCTTTATCACGAAGTAAAGAAGATTCCTCTGTTTTTATATGTGTTTGTGGTCCAAATGATTTTGTTGACCAAGGATTAAGGTAATTATAACAGGATCTATCATGTGATTTACCTCAGTATTACAATGAGACAGGCTCTACTTTCATTTACCAGAGGGAGGTCAAAATCTGGTGAGCTTATCCTCTTCTCTGGAGGGTACCAATTGTTGAAGGGGAATTCTGTACATGTGAATAATAAATGGAGCTGTGGGCTCATATCTGACCAGGATTCTAGTTGAGCAAATTAATTTGCCTTTCTTTGTTTTGTCGAATTTGCCAAAAGTGAATTCCAAATCTGGCAGAAATAGTTTTTACCTTGAGTGCACTGGGGTGTGACTTAATTGCCAGAGCTCTGGTAATTCTGTTTGCATCACTCCATCTGCTTATTTAGCCGCTTCTGGCTTGTACTCTTTGCATTTAAGTAGTGATGAGGTTTGTGATAGATTCATGTTAAAGGACACTTTCTGTGCTTGAAATATAGTAATGTAATACCCTTATTTTACCAATAATTTTTTTCTTTAATTCCCAAATCCTCCTTATCCTCTGTGCCCTGCTTCTGTCATCTTTTCCTCAGTACACCAGTTTTTATCTCCCCACTCCATTCCCACAGTTTTGCAGGGAATGCTTGCCTTATGATGTAGCTAATAAATACTGGGAATAGTAGTGAAAGTGTTATGCCCAATGCCACTATAGAATTTACAAAGTTTAGAAATGTGTTTACATGTTAAAAAAATCTTAATGGAACGTAAATATTTGTGTGATTTCTTTAAGGATAAAGCTGTCATCACAGCCGTTAAAGGACAGCAGCAAAAGAGAACTTATCCCTTACTGTATGGGGAGGGGGCGTGGAGGGGGCAAACCATCAACCTCAGAGAGGTGGACGCTACGCGCATTAGCCGCTCACATAGAGTGGCAATGCGGGGGCCCGTGCAGGGGATCAGACACTTATCCCTTATCCTGTGGGAAAAAAATTTTTTCAAATCAGGATCTGTGGCCTTATCTGGTACATGTGAAACATGTGACTATACTTATAAGGGGCATGGTGGATCTGTGCTATGAGAAACAAAAGAATGAAAAGGGTACTCCGATGGAAAACTATTCTTTTTAAATCAACTGGTGCCAGTAAGTGAAGCAGATTTGTAGATTACTTCTATGAAAAAATATTAATCCTTCCAGTACTTAATAGCTGCTGTATACGACAGAAGATGATGAGTTGTTCTTGTCTGACCACAGTACTTTTTGCTGACACCTCTGCCTGTGTCAGGAACTGTCCAGAGTAGGTGCAAATCCACATAGCAAACCCCATAGACAGTTCCTGACATGGACAGAGGTGTCAGCAGAGAGCACAATGGTCAGACTGTAAAGAACTACTCAACTTCCTCTGGAGCATACAGCAGCTGTTAAGTACTGGAAGGATTAAGATTTTTTATAGAAGTAATTTACAAATCTATTTAACTCTCTGGAGCCAGTTGATTTGAAAAAAAAAAAAAGTTTTTCACCAGAGTACCCATTTAAGGTTTTCATATTTAATATGCACTGCAGGTTCATTCATTCCATTGGTCAGTTTTTGTGGGCTCTTCTTAACAGGGTATTGTAATTCTAAAAAAAAAATGTATCTCCTATCCATAGGATAGGCTTTAAATGTTCGACCACTGCACACCTCTTCACCTGTGTATTATCCAGAGCAGTGTTATCTCTCTTCAGTGAGTGTTCCAGGCCCCACTAACTGGTCTTAGCAGTGATGACCCACTTAGTCTATCATAATAATCCTTTTAGCTCATTTTAATTTCCCATCATTTGTACCTGTCCACAGTACATTGTCTTCCAAATTTTAAACCCCCCAAAAAACCTTCACATAACTTTTTTTTTTTTTTTAAATGGGTCATGGGTCACCAAGTCACTTGCATTGGAGGTTTGCAAGGGGAGGAGAGAGCACTGTGCACATTTGCAGGCAACATTTTAAGGCCAGCCACACATAAAACATTCCCAGAATGATCAAGCAGAGCATAGGGTTTGGGTTGGGCCCAATTTTTCCTCTGGAAATGGTCTGGGTCATCTTTCTGGGAACATAATTGGCATATCAGAAGAAAAAATAGCAATTTTTATTTTTCACAAACTACACTTTATCCATTCCAGGAAAATAAATTTATGAAACATCCATCCATTCCAAATGTCCCTTTACCCCTGTACACCTTCCTCAGGGGGTGTACTTTCTGTAATGGGGTCACATGTGGATGTTTATATTTTTTTTATTCTCCTCTGAATGTATGTAACCATCAGCTACTGATATGTCAGTTAGAAACATAGGCCAAACAGTTCTCTCTTATGAACACCATCATACACTGCTCAAAAAAAATTAAGGGAACACTAAGATAACACATCTGAATGAATGAACTATTCATATGAAATACTTTTGTCTTCACATAGTTGAATGTGCTGACAACAAAATCACACAAAAATGATCAATGGAAATCAAATTTATCAACCCACGAAGGTCTGGATATGGAGTCCCACTCAAAATCAAAGTGGAAAACCACACTACAGGTGGATCTAACTTTGATATAATGTCCTTAAAACAAGTCAAAATGAGGCTCAGTAGTGTGTGTGGCCTCCACATGCCTGTATGACCTCCCTACAACTCCTGGGCATGCTTCATATGAGGCATGTCCTCCCAGACCAGGACTAAAGCATCCGCCAACTCCTGGACAGTCTGTGGTGCAATGTGGCGTTGGTGGATGGAGCGGGACGTGATGCCCCAGATGTGCTCAATCGGATTCAGGTCTGGGGAACGGGTGTGCCAGTCCATAGCATCAATGCCTTCCTCTTGTAGGAACTGCTGACACATTCCAGCCACATGAAGTCTAGCATTGTCTTGCATTAGGAGAAACCCAGGGCCAACCGCACCAGGATATGGTCTTACAAGGGGTCTGAGGATCTCATCTCGGTACCTAATGGCAGTCAGGCTACCTCTGGCAAGCACATGGAGAGCTTAGCGGCCCCCCAAAGAAATGCCCCCCACACCATTACTGACCCACCGCCAAACCGATCATGCTGGAAGATGTTGCAGGCAGCAGAACATTCTCCACGGCGTCTCCAGACTCTGTCACATGAACCTGCTTTCATCTGTGAAGAGCACAGGGCGCATGTGGCGAATTTGCCAATCTTGGTGTTCTCTGGCAAATTCCCAAGTACTGCACGGTGTTGGGCTGTAAGCACAACCCCCACTTGTGGACTTCGGGCCCTCATATCACCCTCATGGAGTCTGTTTCTGACTGTTTGAGTGGACACATGCACATTTGTGGCCTACTGGAGGTCATTTTGCAGGGCTCTGGCAGTGCTCCTCCTTGCACAAAGGAAGAGGTAGGGGTCCGGTTGCTGGGTGGTTGCCCTCCAACGGCCTCCTCTACATCTTTCGTTGCTGGGACAAAATGTTCTAACAGTGTAAAAACCTATTTTTGAGTAAATCTCATGAGGCTTTTTACATTCTAAAATGAAAAGAGTTAAGTATACAGTACTTTATAAAGTAATAATGGTAGAAAAAATAACAAAAAAGCCAGTGCTCAGAGGGGGAAGAGATACATAAGGAGGAATAAAACCACAGATAATGGAAGACTTAGATTGGGGGGACCGGATATAGTTTTAATCCAACTCCCGATTCACTCGTATCCAATAAATATTCCAACTTCCATCGGCACCGTCAATAATGATTCCTTGCTCTTTTCTTCCAGAGTATTTATTAAATGTAGCAACGTGTTTCCGAGGTTATGAACTACCTCCTTCGTCAGGCATAAATATCACCAAAATTACCATTAATATATACCTGGAAAAAAAACATTCTCACCTGTCCATGCCGACAGTGACTTCCGCATTGAGCTGCGGGTGACGTCAGTTTCGGGCGCCCGTTCTCCAACATTGCGCTCCACCGCCGACAACTTCCGCTCTGTGGAACGCAGGGGATGTGAGTATCCAGAAGGGACGCCCCTCCCGAGGCCAAGCGTCAGGTACATGTGTACCAACTGTGGAATGCATAACAATAAGATGATCCTGAATAACAAACCTTTATAAAAAACCTTATGTAATCTATAATGGTGATAGTATTATAATTATTACCTCAAAAGCCTGGTATAATACAAATAGTCCTAAAAGATATCCATTTATATGTAATATATAAATCAAAATTTCAATATTGACATTTTTGTATATGATTATTAGAGATGAGCGAAGTTACAGTAATTCGATACGTCAGCTCCGGTGGGCTAGAAAAGGTGGATACAGTCCTAGGAGAGAGTCTCCAGCCCACCGGAGCACCTGAAAGCTGAACTAATTTATGCAGGATAAAGTTAGCAACTGCCGAGCCGTGAGGTTTGTGACTAATCAAATCACTGTAACTTTGCTCATCTCTAATGATTATAGATATTTTTAATAATTATATATCCCCTTCCATCTGTATACCTATTAAAACAGTTTGTGGGGAAGTTTTGATTTATTTATATTATACATAGTGTATATATGGATATCTTTTAGGACTATTTGAATTATACCATATCTATATCACCATTATAGATTTTATTATTCAGGATTATTTTATTGTTATGCGTTCCACAGTTGGTACGCACATACCTGACGCTTGGCCTTGGGAGGGGTGTCACTTCCGGATACTCACATCTCTTGCGTTCCACAGAGAGGAAGTTGTCGGCAGTGGAGCATGGGTTGGTTTAACCCATTAAAGGGGTACTCCGGTGAAAAACTTTTTTATTTTAAATCAACTGGGAGCAGAAAGTTAAACATATTTGTAAATTACTTCTATTAAATCTTAACCCCTTAAGGACCCATGACGTATGCATAAGTCATCACACCCTGGGTCTTAAGGACCCATGACGTATGCATACGTCATGGTCTTTTCCTGGTCTCCGCCGCTCACCCGGCGCAGATCGGAAGTGGAGCCCTGCTGAAATCTTTCAGCAGGGATCCAGGGCAAACGCCGAGGGGGGCCATGTAGGCAAGGGAAATCGCCCTTGTGATCTGCGGCGATACCGGGCTGATCGGGTCTCTGGGAGCCGACCGCCCGGTAATTTTGCATGATCCCGGCTGTCACAGACAGCCAGGACCATGCTGGAGTATAGGAGCGAGGTGGCAAGCCGGCCACCTCCTCTGATCCCCTGCGATCCGTTGGTTAGCTAACCGACCAATCGCGGGGGGGGGCGGTTACTTCCTCCCGCCCTGCCCGGCTCCTGGAAGTCCGGAGAGGACGGGAGGAAGACCGGAGGACGCGGCGGGGGACGGGGGAGTGCTGGGGCCCGGCCCCGGTACTTACCTCGTCCCTGAAGACCCGGATCCCGGCGATGAAGACGGCGGCGGCGGCGGCGACAGGTGAGTAGATCTTCAGACGCGGTCGGGCCCTTTACAGCAATGCACGTCGCCGTAAAGAGACATGCATTGCTGTATTGGGACCCTGTATACTACAACTCCCAGCATGCCCAGACAGCCCTTGGCATCTGGGCATGCTGGGAGTTGCAGTTTTGCAACATCTGGAGGTCCACAGTTTGGAGACCACTGTGCCCTTCCAGATGTTGCAAAACTACACATCCTCAGCATGCCCTTACTGTCCAGGCATGCTGGGAGTTGTAGTTCTGTAACATCTGGCCCTTCAGATGTTGCAGAACTACAACTCCCAGCATGCCTGGACAGTTTTGGCATACTGGGAGTTGTAGTTTTGCAACATCTGGAAGGGCACAGATTGGGAACCACTGTATTAGTGGTCTGCAAACTGTAGTCCTCCAGATGTTGCAAACTACAACTCCAAGCATGCTGGGAGTTGTAGTTCGGCAACATCTGGCTCTAAAGATGTTGCCGAACTACTACATTCAGCATGCCTGAGTGTTTGGGAGTAGTGGTTTTGCAACAACTGGAGGCACACTGGTTGGGAAACATTGTCTGTTTCCTAACTCAGTGTTTCCTAACCTGTGTGCCTCCAGCTGTTGCAAAACTAACTACCAGCATGCACTGATAGACTGTGCATGCTGGGAGTTGTAGTTTTGCAACAGCTGGAGTCCCCCCCCCCCCCTGTGAATGTACAGGGTACATTCACATGGGCAGGGGCTTACAGTGAGTATCAGGCTGCAAGTTTGCGATGCAGCAAATTTTGCGTGGCAGCTCAAACTCGCAGCGGGAAACTCGCTGTAATCCCCCGCCCGTGTGACTGTACCCTAAAAACACTACACTACACTAACACAAAATAAAATAAAAAGTAAAAAACACTACATATACACATACCCCTACACAGCCCCCCTCCCCTCCCCAATAAAAATGAAAAACGTCTGGTACGCCACTGTTTCCAAAATGGAGCCTCCAGCAGTTGCAAAACAACAACTCCCAGTATTGTCGGACAGCCGCTGACTGTCCAAGCATGCTGGGAGTTTTGCAACAGCTGGAGGCACCCCGTTTGGGAATCACTGGTGTAGAATACCCCTATGTCCACCCCTATGCAAATCCCTAATTCAGGCCTCAAATGCACATGGCGCTCTCACTTTGGAGCCCTGTCGTATTTCAAGGCAACAGAATAGGGTTACATATGGGGTATCGCCGTACTCGGGAGAAATTGCCTTACACATTTTGGGGGGATTTTTCTCCTTTCACCCCTTATGAAAAGGTGAAGTTGGGGTCTACACCAGCATGTTAGTGTAAAAAAATTAATTGTTTACACTAACATGCTGGTGTTGCCCTATACTTTTCATTTTGACAAGAGGTAAAAGGGAAAAAAGCCCCCCAAAATTTGTAATGCAATTTCTCCCGACTACGGAGATACCCCTAATGTGGGCGCAAAGTGCTCTGGGGGCGCACAACAAGGCCCAGAAGGGAGAGTGCGCCATGTACATTTGAGGTGATTTGCACAGGGGTGGCTGATTGTTACAGCAGTTTTGACAAACGCAAAAAAAACAAAACCCAACATGTGACCCCATTTCGGAAACTACACCCCTCACGGAATGTAATGAGGGGTGCAGTGAGAATTTACCCCCCACTGGTGTCTGACAGATCTTTGGAACAGTGGGCTGTGCAAATAAAAAATTTTGTACAGCCCACTGTTCCAAAGATCTGACAGACACCAGTGGGGTGGTAAATGCTCACTGTACCCCTTGTTACATTCCTCAAGGGGTCTAGTTTCCAAAATGGTATGCCATGTGGAGGTTATTTTGCTGTCCTGGCACCATAGGGGCTATCTAAATGAGACATGCCCCCAGAGAAAAATGTGCTCTCAAAAAGCCAAATTTGGGGGGGGGGGGGAACACATTTTAGTGAAATTTTTTTTTTTTCCGTATGCAAAAGTCGTGAAACCCCTGTGGGGTATTAAGGCTTACTTTATTCCTCAAGGGGTCTAGTTTACAAAATGGTATGGCATGTGGGTATTTTTTGCTGTCCTGGCACCATAGGGGCTTCCTAAATGTGACATGCTCCCGAGCTAAATTTGCTCTCAAAAAGCCAAATATGACTCCTTCTCTTCTGAGCATTGTAGTTCGCCCGTAGTAAACTTCAGGTCAACTTATGGGGTACCTCCATACTCAGAAGAGATGGGGTTACAAATTTTGGGGGGTATTTTCTGCTATTAACCCTTGCAAAAATGTGAAATTTGGGGGGAAACACACATTTTAGTGAATTTTTTTTTTTTTTTTTTTACATATGCAAAAGTCGTGAAACACCTGTGGGGTATTAAGGCTCACTTTATTCCTTGTTACGTTCCTCAAGGGGTCTAGTTTCCAAAATGGTATGCCATGTGTTTTTTTTTCCTGTTCTGGCACCATAGGGGCTTCCTAAATGCATCATGCCCCCCAAAAACCATTTCAGAAAAACGTACTCTCCAAAATCCCCTTGTCGCTCCTTCCATTCTGAGCCCTCTACTGCACCTGCCGAACAATTTACATAGACATATGAGGTATGTGCTTACTCGAGAGAAATTGGGCTACAAATATAAGTATACATTTTCTCCTTTTACCCCTTGTAAAAATTCAAAAATTGGGTCTTCAAGAACATGCGAGTGTAAAAAATTAAGATTGTGAATTTTCTCCTTCACTTTGCTGCTATTCCTGTGAAATACCTAAAGGGTTAAAATGCTGAATGAATGTCATTATGAATACTTTGGGGTGTGCAGTTTTTATAATGGGGTCATTTGTGGGGTATTTCTAAGATGAAGACCCTTCAAATCCACTTCAAACCTGAACTGGTCCCTGAAAAATTGTGATTTTGGAAATGTTGTGAAAAATTGGAAAATTGCTGCTGAACTTTGAATTTTGGGATTTTTCACCAAGAAAGGATGTAAGATACCACAAAATTGCACCACTATGTTAAAGTAGAATATGTCACGAAAAAACAATCTCGGAATCAGAATGATAACTAAAAGCATTCCAGAGTTATTAATGTTTAAAGTGACAGTGGTCAGATGTGCAAAAAATGGCCGGGTCCTAAGGTGTAAAATGGCTGGGTCCTTAAGGGGTTAAAGGGTACCTCTCATCAAATAAACTTTTGATATATTTTAGATTAATGAATGTTGAATAACTTTCCAATAGCATGTTAATGAAAAATATGCTGCTTTCTATTGTATTTTTCCCGATCAGTCCTGTCAGCAAGCATTTCTGACTCATGCTGGAGTCCTAAACACTCAGAGCTGCCAGCCTGCTTTGTTCACAGCCAAACAGGCTGTGAACAAAGCAGACTGGCAGCTCTGAGTGTTCTCCTTTGTGAACAAAGCAGACTGGCAGCTCATAGTGTTTAGGACTCCAGCAGGAGTCTGAAATGCTTGCTGCCAGGACTGGTAGGGAGACCCCTAGTGGTAATTTCTTCAAAGTGGAAAATTAAAAAGAAAGAAGCATATTTTTTAATAACATGCAATTGTAAAGTTATTCTGCATACATTAATCTATAATATATCAAAAGTTTTTTTGATGAGAGGTACCCTTTAATCCTTCCAGTACTTATTAGCTGCTGAATGCTACAGAGGAAACTCCTTTCTTTTTGGAGCACTGATGAAATCACGAGCACAGTGCTCTCTGCTGACATCTCTGTCCATTTTAGCAACCATGCATAGCAGATGCATAGCAGATGCATAGCAGATGCATGCTAAGGGCAGCATGGTGGCTCAGTGGTTAGCACTGCTGCCTTGCAGTGCTGGGGACTTGGGTTCATATCCCACTAAGGACAACAATAAATAAAGCGTTATTATTATAATAACATCAGAGAAAACTGTGGTCGTGATGTCATCAGAGAGCATTCCAAAAAGAAAATAATTTCCTCTGTAGTATTCAGCAGCTAATAAGTACAGGAAGGATTAAGATTTTTTAATAGAAGTAATTTACAAATATGTTTAACTTTCTGCCACCAGTTGATTTAAAAGAAAAAAGGTTTTCACCGGAGTACCCCTGTAACAACACAGGGCGTTCAGGTACGCCCTGATGTCCTGGTACTTAAGGACACAGGGCGTACCTGTTCGCCCATTAGAATTTCAGTCCCCGCCGGGCGGAGACCGGACCGGTATGCCTGACTGGGAAGTCCTTCAGCAGGCACCCTGTGCAAACGACTAAGCCCCCCCCCCCGATCAGCGTTTTGCAGCGATTCCGGGTCAGTCAGGTCCCCGGTGACCCGGATAAAAAGGGTGATAGGTGCCGTCCGGCAGCAGGAGTGAGTAGGCACTGGTGCCACCTCACAATCCTCCAACATCAACTCCGCCCCTACTCCGGAGGGTGATATCGGGTGCCGGGAGTGTGTACCTGTAGTGGGTGCCCCCGATCCCTGGCATCGGCGACACGATCAGGGCCCCCCGAGCGAAGGCTGCGGTGGCAGGAGGATCAGGTGTGTGCACAGCAGCAGGAGGTAAGGCTGGCCTTCTGCTGTTGCTTAGCAAAAAGGGCATGCTGGGAGTTGTTATGCAACAGCAAAAGGCACAAATACAACTCCTAACATGCCCTTTGGTAGTTTGTGCATGCTAGAGGTTGTAGGTATGCAACAGCTGGAGGCACATTTTTTCAAAGATTGCCCCCCCCCCCCCCCATGTGAATGTACAAGGTACATTCACACAGGCGGGGGTTTACAGTGAGTTTCTCGCTGCAAGTTTGAGATGCAAATGTACCCTAAAAACACTACACCACACTACACCTACACAAAATAAAGGGTAAAACACTACATATACATATTCCCCTACACAGTCCCCCCCCCCCCCCCACACACACACACACACACACATATATAACCCTTAAGGACGCAGGGTTTTTCTGTTTTTGCATTTTCATTTTTTCCTCATTACCTTCTAAAAATCATAACGCTTTCAATTTTGCACATAAAATTCCATATGATGGCTTATTTTTTGCGCCACCAAATCTACTTTGCAGTGACAGTCATTTTACCAAAAAAATCCACAGTGAAACGGACAAAAAATTAATTGTACGACAAAATTGAAGAAAAAATTTCCCTTTTGGGGGCTTCCGTTTCTACGCAGTGCATTTTTTCTGTAAAAATAACACCTTATCTTTATTGTGTAGGTCCATACGGTTAAAATTATATCCTACTTATATAGGTTGGATATTGCCGTACTTCGAAGAAAAAAAACATAACTACATGCAGGAAAATTTATAAGTTAAAAATTCTCATCTTTTAACCCCTATAACTGAAATTTTTATCAGTACCATTTTAGTATTGATCGAACTTTTTGATCACTTTCTATTCATTTTTTCATCATATAAGTATCTATTTTTATAGTTCGGACATTTCCGCACGTGGCGATACCACAGATGTTTATTTTTATTTGCAGAGTTTTTTTTTTTTTTTTTTTATGGGAAAAGGGGGATGATTCAAACTTTTATCAGGGAAAGGGTTAAATGACCTTTGTTAACTTCTTTTTTTTTTTTACTTTTTTTTTGCAGTGTTATAGCTCCCATAGGGGGCTATGGCACTGCACACACTGATCTTTTACCCTGATCCCTGCAAAGCCATAGCTTTGCATGGATCAGCGAGATAGGGGCTCAATTGCTCAAGCCTGTAGCTCAGGCTTGGAGCAATCAAACGACGATCGGACGCGACGGAGCAACTTAAGGGGGTCTCCGCTCGCGTCCTAGCTGATCGGGACATCGTCATTTTATCATGATGTCCCGATCAGCCCGACTGAGCTTACTTTCATTTTCAAAGTTGATCGCCGCATCTAAAGGGTTAATAGCTATTAGCCCAGGGTCCCGGCTATCGTTAGCAGCCGGCACCGACCCGGTGTGATGCGGGGTCACGGCATGACCCCGTGTTAAAAACCGGGAGCGGGCGAGGGGCGTACAGGTATGCCCTTCGTCCTGAAGGAGATAAAAATGAAAAACATCTGGTACGGCAGTGTTTCCAAAGGAGCCTCCAGCTGTTGCAAAACAACAACTCCCAGTATTGCCAGACATCCATTGACTGTCCAGGCATGCTGGGAGTTTTGCAACAGCTTGAGGCACTCTGTTTGGGAAACACTGCCGAAGGGTAACTTTGGAATCGGAGGCAAGTGTAATTCTTGTATCTGGGTCCGTCCCTATGCAAATCCCTAATTTAGGCCTCAATGCGCATGGCGCTCTCTCACTTCGGAACCCTGTCATATTTCAAGGCAGCAGTTTAGGGCCACGTATGAGGTATTTCCGTACTCGGGAGAAATTGCCTAACAAATTTTGGGGGGCTTTTTCTCCTTTCACCCCTTATGAAAAGGTAAACTTGGGGTCTACTCCAGCAAGTCATTGTAAAAAAAAAAATTATTTTTACACTAACATGCTGGTATTGCCACCTACCCCATGCTGGTATTGCCCCATTCTGTTTTTCTGAGTATATAAATACCTTATGTGTGGACGTAAAGTGTTCTGCGGCACACTAAAATGCTCAGAAGAGAAGAAGCGCCATTGGGCTTGGGAGAGAGAATGTGTCTGTGTGTGGGGGGGGGGTCCACTGTTCCGGATGTCCGCCATTAACCCCTCAGATGCCGTGATCAATACAGATCACGGCATCTGCGGTACTTTGATTGGATGATCGGATCGCCCGCTGCGCTGCCGCGGGGATCCGATCATCCAGCATGACAGCCGGAGGTCCCCTCACCTGGCTCCGGCCGTCTCCCGGGGTCTTCTGCTCTGGTCTGCGATCGAGCAGACCAGAGCAGAAGATGACCGATAATACTGAGCAGTGCTGTGTCCTATACATAGCACTGTACAGTATTAGCAATCAAAGGATTGCTATAGAAAGTCCCCTATGGGGACATAAAAAGTGTAAAAAAAAAAAACTTGAAAAATGTAAAAATAAAAAGTTAAAAAAAATTGAAAAATCCCCTCCCCCAATAAAAATTGTCAGTTTTTCCCATTTTACCCCCAAAAAGCGTAATAAAAAAAAAAAAAAACATATTTGGTATCGCTGCGTGCGTAAATGTCCAAACTATCAAAATATAATGTTAATGATCCCGTATGGTGAATGGCATAAACGTAAAAAAATTTAAATTCCAAAAATGCTGCTTTTTTGTCACATTTTATTTAAAAAAAAAAAATAATAATAAAAAATTATCTAAAAGTTTTATATATGCAAATGTGGTATCTAAAAAAAGTACAGATGAAGGCGCAAAAAATGAGCCCTCATACCGCCCTATATAGAGAAAAATGAAAAAGTTATAGGTGGTCAAAATAGGGCGATTTTAGATTACTGATTTTGTACAAAAAGTTAGATTTTTTTTAAGCGGTACAAAAGTATCTAGCCATGGGTATCATTTTAATCGTATTGACCCACAGAATAAAGAACACATGTCATTTTTACCGTAAAGTGTACAGTGTGAAAACAAAACCCTCCAAAATGTTTTTTTGGGGTTCGCCATATATTTTATGGTAAAATGAGAGGTTTCATTACAAAGTACAATTGGTCACGCAAAAAACAAGCGCTTATATGGGTCTGTAGATGGAAATATAAAAGAGTTATGGATTTTAGAAGGCGAGGAGGAAAAAACGAAAACGCAAAAATAAAATTGGCCTGGTCCTTAAGGTGAAAATGGGCTTGGCCATTAAGGGGTTAAATATATATATATATATATATATATATATATATATATATATATATATAGGCACCAAGAAGGGGGGGGGTCAATATATATATATATATATATATATATATATGGGGGCATCAAGACAGGGTCATTAAATATATATGGGGGCACCAAGGGGGTCATTAACAATATATGGGGAAAAAGGGGGGGGGGCTATAAATATAGAAGGGGCACAGAGGGGTGTACATATATAAATATACAGGGGAACAGAGAGGCACTATTAATGTGTGGAGCCATACACATGAGAAGTCTGTAAAGAAGTGGGCATTGTGCTGAAGAAAGGCGCCTAAAATGTTTGTCTGGCAGGCTCTTTGGAGACGAGTCTTCATGATGGCCTCTAATCAAAGAAGACGTAGCTTGTGAGTCAGTAAATGTAACTGTAATCCCTTATAATGGCTGCAAAGCCATTGCTAGTATCTACCTCTGTATGATCAGTATGTGGCACTATTGTTGAATTTTTAGGGAAGTTTCACAGTAACTAGATTAGGGTGTATTAGAATATAGCAGTGTGCAGTGCAGTGCAGTAAAATTCTGTGCAGCACAATGTCTTACTGCACTGCACTCTGCTTTAAAGGGGTATTCCATGAAAAAACCTATTTTTATATATCAACTGGCTCCAGAAAGTTAAACAGATTTGTAAATTACTTCTATTAAAAAATCCTAATCCTTTCAATAATTATCAACTCCTGAAGTTGAGTTGTTGTTTTCTGTCTGGCAGAGACAAGCAGAGATGTCAGCAGAGAGCAGAGTAGAAGAGGTTTGCTATGGGGATTTGCTTCTAAACTGGGCGGTTCCCGAGACACGTGTCATCAGAGAGCACTTAGACAGAAAAAAACAGCTCAACTTCAGCAGCTCATAAGTACTGAATGGATTAAGATTTTTTAATAGAAGTAATTTACAAATCTGTTTCACTTTCTGGAGCCAGTTGATATATAAAAAAAAGTTTTTTCCTGGATAGCCCCTTAAAGGAAATCGGTCATCAGCATCACCCGCACTAAGCCTGTTACACAGGCTTGTAGTGCGGGTGATGCTGATTAAAACGCTTATTTAAACCTTATTAAAAACCGAGCAGTGGATGTTTAGAAATCTTTATATTTACTTACCTGTCAATCACAGGTTTGGGGCTCAGTTACGTCAGCGGGACTCGGAAGCGGATTTCGGCCGGCCATTGATGTAAAGTTTCCTGTGATCTAAAGTTTTTACAAGTGCGCATGCGCGGGTTAACGCTAGCGTAAACTCAGAAGCGGGACTCAGTCGGCCATTGATGTAAAGTTTCCTGTGATCTAAAGTTTTTACAAGTGTGCATGCGCGGGTTAACGCTAGCGTAAACCCGCGCATGCGCACTTGTAAAAACTTTAGATCACAGGAAACTTTACATCAATGGCCGGCCGAGTCCCGCTTCAGAGTCCCGCTGACGTAAACTTTTTTTTATACTTTATTGGTCCCCTTAGGGGACTTTTAGGAGGAATCATTAGATTCCTCATAAAAATCAATATAGTTCCATAGTAACATAGTTCATAAGGTTGAAAAAACACCAGAGTCCATCAAGTTCAACCTATAACCCTAATGAGTCCCTACTGAGTTGATCCAGAGGAAGGCAAAAATTCCTTCCTGACTCCAAATATGGCAGTCAGAATAAATCCCTGGATTAACGTTCTGTCCCTATAAATCTAGTATACATAACCAGCGATGTTATTATTCTCCAAAAATGCATCCAGACCCCTTTTGAACTCTATTACAGAGTTCACCAGGACCACCAACTCCGGGAGAGAATTCCATAGCCTCACTGCTCTTACAGTAAAGAACCCCTGTCTGTGCTGGTGCAGAAACCTTCTGTCCTCTAAACGTAGAGCATGCCCCATTGTTATAGGTACAGTCCTGGGTATGAATAGATCATGGGAGAGATCTCTGTTCGGTCCCCTGATAAATATACATTGTTATTAGGTTTCTCCTAAGCCTTTTTTCTAAACAAAATAACCAAAAATCTGATAATCTTTCTGGGTACTGTAGTCCTCCCATTCCCCGTATTACTCTGGTTGCCCGTCTTTGAACCCTCTCCAGCTCCCCTATATCTTTCTTGTACATTGGTGCCCAGTACTGTACATAGTATTCTATGTGTGGTTTGACTAGTGATTTGTGCAGCGGTAGAATTATTTCCTTGTCATGGGCATCTATGCCCCTATTGATGCACCCCATGATTTTATTTGCCTTGCCAGCAGCTGCCCGACACTGGTCACTACAGCTAAATTTACTGTTAAGCTAAGACTCCCAAGTCCTTTACCATGTCAGTTGTCCCAAGTGTTCTCCCATTTAATACATAATCCCAGCCCGGATTTTTCCTCCCCATGTGCATTACCTTACATTTATCAGTGTTGAACCTCATCTGCCACTTTCCAGCCCAAACCTCCAACCTATCCAGATCCATTTGTAACAGTGCACTGTCCTCTATAGTGTTTACCGCTTTACAGAGTTTAGTGTCATCTGCAAAGATTGCTACTTTGCTATTCAACCCCTCTACAAGGTCATTAATGAATATATTAAATAGGGCAAGAGCCAAGACTGACCCCTGTGGTACCCCACTAGTAACAGTCACCCAATCAGAATAGGTACCATTAATAACCACCCTCTGTTTCCTATCAATGAGCCAGTTACTTACCCACTTACACACATTCTCCCCCAGCCCCATCCTTCTCATTTTATGCACAAACCTTTTATGTGACACAGTATCAAATGCTTTGGAAAAATCCAGATATAAGACATCCAGCGATTGCCCCATGTCCAGTCTGGAGCTCACCTCCTCATAAAAGCTGATCAGGTTAGTTTGACAGGCCCGATCCCTCATAAAGCCATGCTGATATGGAGTCATACATTTATTTTTATCAAGATAATCAAAAAAAAGCATCTCTTAGGAAACCCTCAAGCAATTTACATACAACGGAGGTTAAACTAACAGGTCTATAATTCCTGGAGTCACCTTTTGACCTCTTTTTATATATTGGCACCACATTTGCCATGTGCCAGTCCTGGGGAACCGTCCCTGTTACTACAGAGTCCCTGAATATTAAAAATAGGGGTCTGTCTATTACATTACTTAATTCCTTTAGAACACAGGGGGTGAATGCCATCTGGACCTGGTGATTTGTCTATTTTGATTTTTTGTAGGCGGCACTGTACTTCTTCCTGGGTTAGACAGGTGACCTGTACTGAGTTTACTTTATCTCGCTGTATTTCACCTGGTATTTCATTTTCCTCGGTGAATACAGTGGAGAAGAATTTAATATATTTGCTTTCCCATAAAAAAATAAATACTCTGTAAATGAAAATAAACATATGTGGTATCGCCGTGTGCGTAAATGTCCAAACTATAAAAATATATTGTTAGTTAAACCGCACGGTGAATGGCGTACATGCCAAAAAAAATTCCAAAGTCCCAAATAGCGTCTTTTTGGTCACTTTTTATACCATAAAAAAATTAATAAAAAGCAATCAAAACTTCCGATCAAAACAAAAATGATACCCATAAAAACTTCAGATCACGGTGCAAAAAAATTAGCCCCTGTACCACCCCGTATGTGTTAAAATAAAAAAGTTATAGGGGCCAGAAGAGGACAATTTTAAACCTATAAATTTTCCTGCATGTAGTTATGATTTTTCTCAGAAGTAATACAAAATCAAACTGATATAAGTAGGGTATAATTTTAATCAAGATAAGGTGTAATTTTTACCAAAAAAATGTACTGCGTAGAAACGGAAGCCCCCAAAAGTTTTTTTTCCCTTTCGCCATAAATTTTTGGGTAAAATGTCATTACAAAGTAGAATTGGTGGTGCAAAAAATAAGCCCATCATATGGATTTTTAGGTGCAAAATTGAAAGGGTTATGATTTTTAAAATGTAAGGAGGAAAAAACGAAAGTGCAAAAATGGAAAAACGCTATGTCCTTAAGGGGTTAAAGAACGTTTTCTGGTTAATTTTACTCTCATTGGCAAGGAGTCTTTCTGTCTCTATTTTTGCGGCTTTTATCTGTTGTTTTTTAAATATTAAATTTTTTTCTCTATAGCTTTTTAACCCCTTAGGGACCCGGGGTTTTTCCGTTTTTGCATTTTCGTTTTTTCCTTCTTACTAGAGATGAGCGAACTTACAGTAAATTCGATTCGTCACGAACTTCTCGGCTCGGCAGTTGATGACTTTTCCTGTATAAATTAGTTCAGCTTTCAGGTGCTCCCGTGGGCTGGAAAAGGTGGATACAGTCCTAGGAGACTCTTTTTGTCATTTATTGCCCCCTTAACGTTCTTATTCATCCATATTGGTTTTCTTTTATTTCTGACCCTTTTATTCCCATAAAGTATATACATCTTACAGTGAAAAATTACGATATTTTTAAAAGTCTCCCATTTAGCGTAAGTATTCTTGTTTTTGAGGACGTTATCCCATTTTATATTGTTAAGGGCTTCTCTGAGTTGATCGAACTTTGCCTTCCTAAAGTTCATTGTTTTTGTGGCCCCTCGAGAGATTCCCTACATAGATCTACGTTGATCTGTGTGGGGTATCCTCTGGCTACCTCAGCAGTGGATACGCTCTGGGGGGTTGGGGGTGATCCACCCCACTGGACCACCAGGGAGTCCTTACAGGTCCCTTTAGACACCACTTCCAGTGCTTATCAGCTGCTGTATACTATAAAGGATGTTGTCTAGTTCTTTCCAGTCTGACAACAGTGCTCTCTGCTGTTACCTCTGTCCATGTCAGGAACTGTCCAGAGTAGGAGCAAATCCCAATAACAAACTTCTCCTGCTCTGGACAGTTCCTGACATGAACAGAAGTGTGAGCAGAGATCAGACTGAAAAGAACAACAACAAAGAACTCAAATTCTTCCTGAACATACAGCAGCTGGTAAGTACTGAAAGGATTAAGATTTAGAAAAAAAAACTCCCCCACAGCCCTCGTTGACCAGCGGTTTTTTGTTTTTAATAAAATGGTGATCATCAAAATCTCCCTTATCCGAAGTAGTCCTTCACAATTAAGTATCTAAAAAAAAAAAAGAAAAACACAAAAAATGGAATAGTGCATTTTGGTTGCTACCTATAAAGTGCTTGCAGCAGTCTTTCCCTAAGAGAGAGGTACCCGCTGTTGCAAAACCACAACCCCCAGCATAGTTGAGTTGTAGTTTTGCAAACAAAAAGGCATGCTAAAAATGCACAATGTGAACAGAGCCTTAATTGCCACCCTTGTTCAAGCTCTGTCATCTTTCTGTGTAACTCCACTTCTAGTGATAGAGCAGGAACGGAGGTGGGTAAGTGGACCTCTTATCACAGTATATAACCATCTATATAAATGGCTCAGCAGTGCTACTTAACTTTACAGTAAAAAAAGATCTAGAGATTTCTATACAAAGATCTACAGATAGCAATTTCCCCTGCTACATTAAAGGGGTATTCCAGGGAAAAACTTTTTTTTATATATCAACTGGCTCCAGAAAGTTAAACAGATTTGTAAATTACTTCTATTAAAAAATCTTAATCCTTTGCTTCTAAACTGGGCGGTTCCCGAGACACATGTCATCAGAGAGGTCTTAGACAGAAAAGAACAACAAGCTCATAAGTACTGAAAGGATTAAGATTTTTTAATAGAAGTAATTTACAAATCTGTTTATCTTTCTGGAGCCAGTTGATGTATAAAAAAAAGTTTTTTCCTGGATAACCCCTTTAAGAGTTCACCTGCCTCTGCAACATTAGCACAGCAGTGTGCAATCATCTCTGCTACAATAATGTAGCAGAGTGCAGTGGCCTTTGCTACATTAACATAGCAGAGCGCCATCACCTCTGCTACAAGTAGCAGGGCACACTCTCCTCTGCTCCATTGATGTAGTAGAGCGCAATTTCCTCTGCTACATTAATGAATAGAGGTAGTAGTAGCAGTAGAAGAATAGGAGTAGTAGTAGAATAGTAGTAGTAGAATAGGAATAGTAGTAGCAGCAGCAAAATAAGAGGAGTAGCAGCAGCAGGATACGAGTAGTGGTAGCAGTAGAATAGAAGTAGTAGGAGCAGAAAAGGAGTAAAATAAAAATAGTAGTTCTGGCGGTTGCAGGGAAGTAGCTGTAATAGAATAAGGGTAAAATTAGAGTAGTAGTAGTGCTGGCTGCAGTAGAATAAGGGTAAAATTAGAGTAGTAGTAGTGCTGGCTGCAGTAGAATAAGGGTAAAATTAGAGTAGTAGTAGTTGTCCAGGTGCAGCAGTAGAATAAGGATAAAGTGAATGTAATAGTAGTCCTGGTGGGTGCAGTGCAGTAGCAGCTGTAGAATAAGAATAACATGAGAGGAAGAGTAGTTGTCCTGATGCCGCAGCAGTAGTAAGATAAGGGTAAAATCGGAGTAGTAGTAGTCCTGGTGGGTGCAGGGCTGTCTCCTTAGTCCCTGCTGCTCACTACTCTGGTAAACTATGCCATACTCTACGTGTCCTTTTCCTCATCGTTGCCCTTTAAAGTTAGCTGCAAGGTGAGCTGGCCCAAGAGTGTGTGCACGTCCCAGCCAATTAGCATGCTGGGGGAGCCGCCGCACCGACTCTCGCAGTTTCCTTCAGTCTCGCACTAAACTTTTCCACATCGGTCAATGCATTACGCTCATTATGCCGCAGAAAGGGACATGTTCATTCTTTTGACTAATAAAATTTGGCTCAAATTCTTTGGTGTGCTCTGTGCAGCAGAAACTCATTGACATCAATGGGACTCTATTGCATTGCAGCAGTGTGCACGGGCCCGTAGGGTATGTTCATACAGAACTGAAATTGTCCAGATTTGTTGTATATTTGTTGCATATTTTACCAATTAACTTTATTAGAGAAGTCAAAATTTGCAACAAATCTGAAGGAACATACCCTCATTGCCAATTTCAATTTGTTAAAACAGCAACAAGCTGATCACAGGCAGTCTAGCTATTGGAACATCAAGCAATGAGCTGAAAGCTTCAGAGTTCATAAACAAACATTTAGTTTCATAGCAACACTGTCAAAGGTGAAAATGATGATGCCTTACATGGTTTCCTCTAAATGAAAGGATTGACTGTGCAAAGCATGGAGATTCCAGGTCCTCCAAAGTGAGAGATTCTGTTTGTACGGATTCCTCACACAAAACAATGGTACAGAGCAGTTGCCTTGAAACTGTCAGAGCCGTAGCTGCCATGAGGCGACTGAGACAGTTGCCTCAGGCGCAGCTCCAGGCTCTGTAAAGGGGCGCAGACGCACTTCCCCTTTTTATTCCCCCTAGGCTGCCCGCCAACTGTTGCAGCTCCATAGATAGAAGCGTAGTCGGCCCGCCGCCTCACCCTAGCATACAAGGTCCTGATACTAGTATCAGGACCTTGTATGCAGTGGCCTCAGAATTACGGAGCTAGCCCTGCCACTCACTGACTCCACAGGAAGTCCTAATCATGGCATTGGCGGCGCAATGATATGATTGCCACCAGGGATAGGAAGTTATAAAGTATGCCCTCCCCCCACAAATTGTCCCCTGGGTTGGGACTTACACTTACCAGCACCGGTTGCTCCCCGTTGCTCCAGCCATGGCCGCACCGACTTGAATAACAACTTGCTTCATCGCTCTGCTCCCTAAGCAGACAGAGCAGAGCAGTGGCGCGAGCCGGCAATCAAGACGAAGGGATAGGACCACGATCGCAGCGACGGGTGCTGGTTTGCTACAATAGTAAAGAAAAAGATATGGCAATACACAATATATTAAAGAAATATCACAGTATATAGTGAGATTACAGAGTCAGGAGACCCAGAATGGATAGCTTATTTATTTATAACATCACATTTGTATTCTCTGCCTGAATAAAACATTTGGCTACCCATTCTGACTCTCCCTACTTTGTCATCTCACTGTATAAATTTGACTAGCATCCGAATTTGTCACTTGCAGGGTGGACAGCGTCCTGTGCTGGCTGTCCCTTCCTACATGATTACAGAAATATGATGTACTACAAAATCATAAATGCTTGTGTCTACAAGAGTGCTAAACAAAGAGGTTATCACAAACACTTTGGCTGTATCCCAACCCTACTTTTTTGAACATTAAAGAGTACCTGTCATCAAACCATACTTTCAAAACTAACTCACATTATATTCCCTAACTACTCCTAACACACCTCCTGCCCTTTAAAAAAAAAAAATTCTGATGTTTAAAAAACTGTATCAAATCTTTACCCTTGCTCACATTGTGTGAGCTCCCAGCAGGAGAGAGTGGGCATTTCCCAGCAGGCACGATGTCACTGAAGCCTGCGAGAGCTGTGCCTTGCCATGCCCCGCACACACTTCCTGAGTTTGGTCTCCTGCCAGCCCGGGAGGAGACCAGACAGTTTGACTTGCGGCGGTTAACAGAACAGAGCAACCTAGTAGCCATTTTATCAATTACATTAAAACCATAGAAGGGTTGAGATTTTAACAGCAAGTTAATAGCAAAGTGTCTTACAGGAATAATATATTAAAAGTTTAGTTTGGTGACAGGTACTCTTTAAGGAAAGACAGACAGGCTGCTGGTAGAGGTTTTTGAACTGGAGAGGTCCTCCTTATACAAAAATAAAACACATACTTTGTATCTAAAAATACTGTAAACTGCAAACTTTCTTTAAAGAGTTCTGTTTTAACTTTTTTGTAGGTTTCTAGAAGATCTTGGTTTTTCAACAGAAGAAATTTTTGTTTTCAAAGACTAACTGATCAACTGCCGCTAAAAAATGGCAAAGGTTTGGTGCAAAGGAAGACTTGAGCTGAGACATTTCTTTTCTGTTTTCCATTTCTTTTTCTTCATGTTAATGCACAGTTTTTGTTTATAACTTAAAATGTATCTTCTATATTTTATTTCTAAGAGGCACATAAGAAAAGAATGTCTTCCATGTTTGCTGTTTTTATTGGAACAAGACATATAAATATCCTTTATAATAAACTTTTTGTACTAGTAATGCACAGGCCTATTTACAATGTTACACTGCATTAAAATGTAATTGTCTCTCTGTTTCTAGTGTCTTTTTTTTTCATATTCAATTATATTGGGATATCACAATATGTTTTTGTGGCGTGTACTACTCTTCCTGATAATCATTTAAATTAGTTAAGCTCTTCAAACCCTTAAGGATCGGGCGTTTTTCGTTTTTTTCCTCCTTACCTTTAAAAAATCATAACTCTTTAAATTTTGCACCTAAAAATCTGTATTATGGCTTATTTTTTGCGCCACCATTTCTACTTTGTATTGATATCAGTCATTTTACCCAAAAATCTATGGCAAAATGGGAAAAAAAATCATTGTGCGACAAAATTGAAAAAATACAGCCTTTTGTAAATTTTGGGGGCTTCCGTTTCTACGTAGTACATTTTTCGGTAAAAATTACACCTTATCTTTATTCTGTAGGTCCATATGGTTAAAATGATACCCTACTTATATAGGTTTGATTTTGTATTACTTCAGAAAAAAAATCATAACTACATGCAGGAAAATTTATACGTTTAAAATTGTCATCTTCTGACCCCTATAATTTTTTATTTTTCCGTGTTCAGGGCGCTAGGAGTGTTAATTTTTTGCGCCGTGATCTGAAGTTTTTGTCGATACCATTTTTGCATTGATCTGACTTTTTGATCGCTTTTTATTCATCTTTTCATGATATAAAAGTGACCAAAAATACGCTATTTTGGACTTTAGAATTTTTTTGCGCGTACGCCATTGACCGTGCGGTTTAATTAGTGGTATATTGTTTTAATTCGGACATTTCCGCACGCGGCGATACCATATATGTTTATTTACACTAATACCGGGTGATTCAAACTTTTATTAGGGGAAGGGATAATTCAAAGGGTTAATGATTTTTTTTTACACTTTTCTTTTGCAATATTATAGCCCCCATAGGGGGCTCTACATTGCATTTACTGATCTTTAACTGTGTTCAATGCATCTCCATAGGGATGCAATGATCAGTGTTTTCGGCAATTGATTGCTCAAGCCTGGATCTCAGGCTTGAAGCATTCAATCGGCGATCGGACTGCAGGAAGGAAGGTAAGAGACCTTCCTCCTGTAGTACAGCTGTTCGGGATGCCGCGATTTCACCGCGGCGATCCCGAACAGCTCCCTGAGCTAACCGGCACTTTTTACTTTCACTTTTAGCCGCGTGGCTCAGCTTTGAGCGCGCGGCTAAAGGGTTAATAGTGTGCGGCATAGTGAGCGCTATTAGCGGCGGGTTCCGACTTCACTGTGACGCCGGGCCCACCGCGATATGATGCGGGGTCACCGTGGGACCCTGCGTTATATCACGGGAGCGGGACCAAGGACGTACTCATACGTCCTTGGTCCTTAAGGAGTTAAGAGAACAGACTGTTTTGACCTTAAGGACCATGCAAATAAACTCTTATAGATTTCCATCCACAGACCCATGAGGGCTTGTTTTTTGCACGACCAATTGTTCCGTGTAATGACACTCATTTTACAACAAAATGTATGGCAAAACCAATAAAATGTGTACTTTATGGTAAAAATTATGTTTTCATTATTCTGTGGGTCAATACAATTAAAATGATATCCATGTTTACATGCTTTTAAAAATAACTCAAACTTTAGGTATATATATATATATATATATATATATATATATATATATATACACACATACACACACACACACAAGGTGGGCCATTTATATGGATACACTTTAATAAAATGGGAATGGTTGGTGATATTAACTTCCTGTTTGTGGCACATTAGTATATGTGAGGGGGGAAACTTTTCAAGATGGGTGGTGACTAAGGCGGCCATTTTGAAGTCGGACATTTTGAATCCAATTTTTTTTTTCAATAGGAAGAGGGTCATGTGACACAAACTTATTGGGAATTTCACAAGAAAAACAATGATGTGCTTGGTTTTAACGTAACTTTATTCTTTCATGAGTTATTTACAAGTTTCTGACCACTTACAAAATGTGTTCAATGTGCTGCCCATTGTGTTGGATTGTCAATGCAACCCTCTTCTCCTACTCTTCACACACTGATAGCAACACCGCAGGAGAAATGCTAGCACAGGCTTCCAGTATCCATAGTTTCAGGTGCTGCACATCTCGTATCTTCACAGCATAGACAATTGCCTTCAGATGACCCCAAAGATAAAAGTCTAAGGGGGTCATATCGGGAGACCTTGGGGGCCAGTCAACTGGCCCACGACGACCAATCCACTTTCCAGGAAACTGTTCATCTAGGAATGCTCGGACCCGACACCCATAATGTGGTGATGCACGCACCATCTTGCTGGAAAAACTCAGTTAACGTGCCAGCTTCAGTGCATAAAGAGGGAAACACATCATCATGTAGCAATTTCACATATCCAGTGGCCTTGAGGTTTCCATTGATGAAGAATGGCCCCACTATCTTTGTTCCCCATATACCACACCATACCATCAATTTTTGTGTTCCAACAGTCTTGGAGGGATCTATCCAATGTGAGTTAGTGTCAGACAAATAGCGGTGGTTTTGTTTGTTAACTTCACCATTCACATAAAAGTTTGCCACATCACTGAACAAAATCTGCGTAAACTGAGGGTCCTGTTCCAATTTTTGTTTTGCCCATTCTGCAAATTCAGTGCGCCGATCTGGGTCATCCTCGTTGAGATGCTGCAGTAGCTGGAGTTTGTAAGGGTGCCATTTGTGAGTAGCTAATATCCACTGAAGGGATGTTCGACTAATTCCACTCTCCAGTGACATGCGGCGAGTGCTACGCTGTGGGCTCTTGCTGAATGAAGCTAGGACAGCCACTGATGTTTCTTCATTAGTGACAGATTTCATGCGTCCACATTTTGGCAAATCCAACACTGAACCAGTTTCACAAAACTTAGCAAGCAGTTTGCTAACTGTAACATGGGAGATGGGTGGTCTCGTAGGGTGTCTTGCATTGAAATCTGCTGCAATGACCCGGTTACTGCGTTCACCAGACATCAACACAATTTCTATCCGCTCCTCACGTGTTAACCTTGACAACATGTCAATTGCTGTAAACAAAGAGAAAATTGTAAATAACTCATGAAAGAAAAAAAGTTACGTTAAAACCAAGCACATCATTGTTTTTCTTGTGACACATCAAACTTATTGGGAATTTCACATTACCCTCTTCCTATTGAAAAAACAAAAGTTGGATTCAAAATGGCCGCCATGGTCACCACCCATCTTGAAAAGTTTCCCCCCTCACATATACTAATGTGCCACAAACAGGAAGTTAATATCACCAACCATTCCCAATTTATTAAGGTGTATCCATATAAATGGCGACAGAAAGAGACTCATCAACGCCTAGCCTAAACCATTGGACCTAGAAAGCTGAATTATTATTATTTTTTTTTTTTTTACAGGTGTTGTTTTTAAGATGAAGACAAGGAATAAGAAAGGATTTTTCTAAATTCAACCCTTAAGGGGGTGAAAAAGTTTGTATGGAAGTCCATCATTTTTAGGCTAACAATTAGAGATAAATAAAAACGTGTTTTAACTTTTCTAAAATTCCACCCCTGAAGGGGTGAAATGGGGGTTCAAAATTTGTATGAATTAAGATTAGGTTGATTTTTCCTCAAAAAGATGTCGATCTTCAATTCCATGGAACAGCAGATGTGCTGTTTGGTAGAATTCGGGTTGTTTGCATCCCCGTACATTTTACCCAGAGCGGCCTCGTTACTACAGGATCGTAAAAAGTAGATTAACATAAAGTAGATTAACTAGCAAAAGCTAGTGTGTGTGTGTGTATATGTGTGTGTGTATATGTGTGTGTGTGTGTATATATATTATATACAAAGAAGATTGTAGCAGCACACATTGGTCAAAAAATTTAGGCTCTTAGCCCACCTTTTTGATCAAAAACGTGTCCCCCAACCACCACGGGGAGGTGGCCTCATTTAGGATGGGACCCTAACACACATTCTGAGCCTAACACTCAGATACCAACTCACCTCTGCTGGGCATATAGCCTCTGACTGGGTGACATGCTGGATCCATATACAATTTAAAACACCACCTGGGAAAAAGGGGGAGGGGTGCAAAGCTAAAGAGGGTGCCATTCCCCCTGTGTAGTAAATACAAGCAAAAAGAAAAATAGCCATCACAACAACCTAATACACGGGTGCACACTGTTGTGGCAAATACAGAGTATACAAAAAAGAAGATTGCAGCAGCACACATTGGTCAAAAAATGTAGGCTCTTAGCGCACCTTTTTGATCAAAAACGTGTCCCCCATCCACCACGGGGAGGTGGCCTCATTTAGGATGGGACCCTAACACTCAGATACCAACGCACCTCTGCTGGGCATATAGCCTCTGACTGGGTGACATGCTGGATCCGTATACAATTTAAAACACCACCTGGGAGAAAGGGGGAGGGGTGCACAGCTAAAGAGGGTGCCATTCCCCCTGTGTAGTATATACAGAAATATATATATATATATATAATGTGTATGTTTAACCCCAACCCCCTTACGACAACTGACGTAAATGTGTGTCATGATGCGGTGGAACTTAAAGGGGTTATCCAGGAAAAAACGTTCTTTTTTTTTTATATATCAACTGGCTCCAGTAAGTTAAACAGATTTGTAAATTACTTCTATTAAAAAATCTAAATCCTTTCAGTACTTATGAGCTTCTGAAGTTTAGGTTGTTCTTTTCTGTCTAAGTAATCTCTGATGACACGTGTCTCGGGAACAGCCCAGTTTAGAAGAGGTTTACTATGGGGATTTGCTTCTAAACTGGGCGGTTCCCAAGACACGTGTCATCAGAGAACAGAAAAGAACAACCTTAACTTCAGAAGCTCATAAGTACTGAAAGGATTTTTTAATAGAAGTAATTTACTAATCTGTTTAACTTTCTGGAGCCACTTGATATATATAAAAAAAGTTCTTCCTGGAATACCCCTTAAGGACCAGGGGATTTTTCGTTTTTTGCACTTTCGTTTTTTCCTCCTTACCTTAACCCTTTCAATTTTGCACCTAGAAATCCATATGATGGCTTATTTTTTGCGCCACCAATTCTTCTTTGTCATGACATCAGTCATTTTACCCAAAAATCTACGGTGAAACAGGAACAAAAAAAAAATCATTGTAAGACAAAATTGAAGAAAAAAGAATGCCATTTTGTAACTTTTGGGGGCTTCCGTTTCTACGCAGTAAATTTTTCGGTAAAAATGACACCTTCTCTTTATTCTGTAGGTCCATACGATTTTGTCGTACTTCTGAAAAAATCATAACTACATGCAGGAAAATTTATACGTTTAAAATTGTCATCTTCTGACCTCTATAACTTTTTTATTTTACCGCGTATGGGGCGGTATGAGGGCTAATTTTTTTTACGCCGTGATCTGAAGCTTTAAGCGGTACCCTTTTTGTATTAATATGACTTGTTGATATGATATCAAAGTGACCAAAAATACACTATTTTGGACATTGGAATTTTTTTGCGCGAACGCCATTGACCGGTTTAATTAACGATATATTTTTATAATTCGGACATTTCCGCACACAGCGATACCACATATGTTTATTTTTATTTACACTTTTTTTTTATGGGAAAATGATTCAAACTTTTATTAGGGGAGGTGTTAAATGATTTTTATTCACTTTTTTTTGCAGTGTTATAGCTCCCATAGGGACCTATAACACTGCACACACTGATCTTTTACATTGATCACTGGTTTCTCATAGGAAACCAGTGATCGATGATTCTGCCGCTTGACTGCTCATGCCTGGATCTCAGGCACTGAGCAGTGATTCTGCGATCGGACACCAGGAGGCGAGGTAGGAGACCCTCCTCGTGTCCTACAGCCGCGGTGATCCAGAACAGCTCCCTGAGCTAACTGGCAATGTTTTACTTTCACTTTAGATGCGGCGTTGAATTTTGCACGCCGCGTCTAAAGGGTTAATAGTGTGTGGCACCGCGATCACTGCCGCGCGCTATTAGCCACGGGTCCTGGCTGTTGTTAGAGGCCAGGCCCGACCCGCTATGACATGGGGCCACGTTATAGAAAGGGAAAGGACTCAGGACGTACCTGTACGTCCTTGGGCCTTAACAGGTTAATGCACCATGACGTACATTTACGTCATGTATATGACACGAGCACTGGACCTGTGGTTGCATCATGCACGGCAGGTCCCAGCTGCTGTCAGCAGCCAGGGACCCGCCTGTAATGGCAGACATCAGCGATCACGCTGATTTCCACCATTAACCCCTCAGATGCCATGATCAATACAGATCTCGGCATCTGCAGTAATGTGGGCACTGCCGTGGGGATCCGATCATCCAACATGGCGGACCAAGGTCCCCTTACCTGCCTCCGGCCATCTCCAGGTATCCTCTGCTCTGGTCTGAGATCGAGCAGACCAGAGCAGAAGATCACTGATCACACTGATCAGTGCTGAAAAATCCTCTCCCCTGATAAAAATGTAAATTGTCCTTTTTTTCTCCATTTTACCCCCAAAAAGTATAGTGTGTGTGTATATATATATATATATATATATATATATATATTAAAAAAAATGAATAAACATATTTCGTATCACAGTGTGTGTGTAAATGTACCGAACTGTCAAAATAATGTTAGTTATGTCATAAGGTGAATGGCGTAAATGTAAAAAATAAAAAAAAATTGCTGCTTTTTTTTCACATTTTATTCCAAAAAAATGTAATAAGTGATAAAAAGTTAAATATAAGCAAATGTGGTACCGATAAAAACTACAGATTACGGTGCAAAAAATGAGCCCTCATACGGAAACATGAGAAAGTTATAGGTGGTCAAAGTAGGGCAATATTAACCATACTAATTTTGTTTAAAAAAGTTTGATATTTTTTTAAAGCGGTACAATTATAGAAAAGAGTATAACATGGGTACCATTTTAATCGTATTGACTCACAGACATGTCAAACATGTTATTTTTACCGTAAAATATACAGCGTGAAAACAAAACTTTCCAAAATTTGCTAAATTGCTGTTTTCTTTTCAATTTCCCCACATAAATACTTTTTTGGGTTGCGCCAGACATTTTATGGTAAAATGAGTGATGTCATTACAAAGTAAAATTGGTCACACAAAAAACAAGCCCTCATATGGGTCTGTGTATGAAATTCATGTGTAATGTCCTTGATATGGGACTCACAGAGCCAACCTGAGAAAATCTGGACTTTCCATCATCTTGACAGCCGGATCTATGCAGATTACCATATTGTAACCTGGTCTTGTTAATATGTAATGACCTTTGTTTGTTATTCTATGTACTTATTTTTTACTTACTGTCGAAAATATGTTTTAAAGAAAAAATATTTCATTAAAAAAAAACTTGAACCAAAAAAGTGATATTACTCAGTACTTAATCCTAATCATTTACATATCATTTTTATGTGTCTAGGACCTATATATCCATAACAAATAGCATTTATATGTTGCTCATTGCTTTTTCTTCTTGCCTTGTGGAGGAGGGTGTGTCCGCCTCTCTCCCTCACTGTGATGACTCATCTGCTCTGAGTCTGGGAGCAGCCTGGCAGTCTGCAAATCATTGCACACTAGTTTTTATGCATACATTTTCTATCTGTTCCTAGAAAAGCTGTCACTGTGTGTCATTCAACTTTCACAGACTCCTGAATTTCTCATCCGCTTCATACGTGAGTCTGAAAGCTTTGGTTGTTCAAGCATGCTGGGAGTTGTAGTTTTGCAACAGCTTGAGCTGCAGCATTTATAAAGCACTGTGTTAGAGCAGTGTTGCCTTTAGCTGTTACAAAACTACAACTCCCTTCTTGCCCACACATACTTTGTTTAGTTTCGCAAGAGCTGAAGTCCCACAGCAAGAGAATTCACAGCTCTAAAACAGAGTTTTACAAAGATCGTACCCCCAGCTCTTGTAAAACTACTAGGGATGTACCGATACTATGCAAAAAAACTTTTGAAGAAAAAGTGTGAGGGGAGTGCTACTAAAATATAACTTTTAATATATATATTTAAAATACACCACTGACGTGATAGTGAACCAATACCATCTTAAAAACTAATACACAGGATCCACTCAGGGTTACCACCCGTATGGTGGATTTACCAGTATTCAGAGCCCCACCAATCCGGTGGATTTGTATAAATATATACCGTTCTCAAATATATAACGTTCTCTACGCGTTTCTGCCCTAATCTAGAGCGTCATCAGGAGAACTTCACATATATAGAAAGTCTCAACAATGTGGAAATGTGTGAGATAAAGAGATAACAATGGCGTCACTCAATATATTAACATAAGTAGATGCGTGTAGCACCCCTGTGCTACTATGCGGGTGTAATTGATCTACATGTGGCACCCCGATACTAGGTGCCACTATGCGGGTTGTAATTACAGCGGATCCAAAGGAGATAACCTATAAAAAAGATACATAAAGCCAGTCAGCCCATATGATCAGGTACAGTATAATATCCTTTCATGTATAGGGCTCTCACTCACAGTCCGTGGTCCGTCTCCCAGTACCTAAAGAAAGAATACAACACATATCCCTGTAAGGAGTTGCTGCGCGGCACCTGCAAAAGAATAGCGGTATCGCCGCCACTCACTACTCACAGTCCGCTGATGTAACAGCCAATTACAGGATCCCGGTAGGTGCGCAAACCCGCAATGGCGGGGAGCCAGTAGCAGTCCGACCGGCTTCTATGCGCTACCTTGCCGGGATCCTTGGCGTCTGGCGTCATATCCTGGCACCCCAGAGTGACGTCGTCCGTCCCCGCCTCTCTCTGACGCCCATAGGAGGCGGGACTAAGTACCGCTCGTCACTTCTGTATTCGGGGCCAGGTATGTTAGAATGTGATTTACGGCTAGAGGAGTAAGTGCATTAACTCCTCGGTGACCGGCACCAATTATGATCAAATGCTAGGATACTAAACGGCCTAAAAATGGAGCTTATTAGGAGATGCTACCCAAATATGTATAAATTCTCTATTACTAAGCACCTCTAAATGGCCCTATATGGTGGAGAGGTGGGGTTTTAATGCTAGAGTGATACGGAATACATCTTAGAGGGGTAGATATTATATTTAGAAATAAATATCAGTGGATAGGACCGGGATGCTAAGGTGCCTAATTAAATAATACAGGCACTGGGTCCCTCCATCTTTGGAAACAACCCGGACAAATCCACTGATGTACCTTTCTCAAAGGGATTATGAACGGTATTCCCTACATAATGGCTCTTGCCTCCAACCCCCCCCCCCCCCCTTTTTATTTTTATTTTTTTTCTCCCCCCCCTTGAACAAAAAGACAAGGGGTTGTGAGGCCCCTATTTCAGTTCACTAACGTTCCCAGAGAATGCCCCTACTCTTAAGGGGATATCTGTAAACCTCCAAAACAGACCAGAATATATATAATATTAGCCAACTAAGAAAAATTGTGTAATTAGCCAACTAAGAAATAATAGATAAAAATGTATAGGGAGGAAGATACAGTTCAGGTATTGACCTAACAAAGTGGGGATGATACAGTTGGGGAGACTGTCAGGGAAAGATGGAGTGGCAGTTAACTGGGCCTAGGGAACCTGATCTTACCCTATGCTGACTGACGCCCTGATCCCTAGGCAGTGTTATCGCCCTAATAAGGGCGGACCCCGCTCTCGAACCTCCTACTTGTCCTGTCACTCCCTTACTAATTTGGTGACACAAGCTGATAGATCTACTAAGATCTCCACTCACTGCCTATTGGTCACCATAGCCGGTATCATCCCCACATGGCCAGACCTATAAAAAGGGAGCAAAACTTAATTGGTCATTAAGACCTATAGGTTCCATCGTACCCATTTCGTATATAAGTCTGCACTCCTTCTGAAGCAATAATTTATCAAAATCACCCCCTCTTGGAGATGGATGAATTTGTTCTAATCCAATGAACATAAGATGATCATAACAGCCACTATGTACGGAATTCATATGGCGAGCCAGGGAGGTATCTCTATTGTTTCTGACATCTCCCAGATGTTCTAACACTCTTTTCTTAAAAGGCCGGAATGTTTTGCCTATGTATCTTTTATGGCATGGGCAAATTGCCAAGTAAATTATGCCACAAGTGCTATAGTTAATGAAGCTACGAATGGTATGTATTTTACCTGTCCTCTCGTTGAGAATTTCTTTAGTTTTCATCATGTTAGGGCACGCCTTGCAATGACCACAGGGAAAGTTACCAACTATAGGTGTTTTATTAAGCCAAGTGCTCCCTTTGGATGGTATGGGGGGGGAGATGGCTATGTGTTACTAAATCCCCTATATTCCTACCTCTCCGATATGTAATCTGGGGTTTGTCCGATACTGTGTCCCTTATATCAGGATCCATCCGTAGAATTCTCCAATGTTTCTCAAGTATTCCTCGTATCATAGGAGATGCATGATCGAAGGTGGTAATCACACGTGTTGGCTGTATCATCTGGTCTGTCTGTTTGGGGGTCAACAGGTTTTCCCTGGGAGTTTTAAGGGCATTTTGATAAGCTGATTTTAGGATGTAGTCCGGATACCCTCTACTTCTGAATCTCTGTCTGAGATCCATTGCTCCCCTCAGGAAATCCTGTTTGTCAGAACAGTTCCTCCTGAGGCGGAGGTACTTCCCCCTCGGGATACCCCTTTTGAGGGGTCCCGGGTGGCAGCTTTCCCACCTCAGGAGGCTGTTCGTGGATGTCACTTTTCTATGTATGGTGGTCCGCAGTTTACCCTCAGGAGTTTTTTGGATTGAGATGTCCAAAAATGGGATATGAGAGTCATGGTATTCATATGTAAATGCAAGTCCTAGACTATTTTGGTTCAGTAGTCTCAGGAACTCTTTAAACTCATCAGTACTACCCTGCCACAATATAAAAATATCGTCTATAAAACGCGCCCAAACTAGGGCGTGTTCACTAAAAAATTCCCTTTCTTCGACAAAGACTTGGGTGGCCTCCCACCAGCCCAGAGTCAGATTTGCATAACTGGGGGCACTAGGGCTCCCCATTGCGGTCCCTCTGAGCTGGTGGAAGTATGTCCTGTCGAAGAGAAAATAATTATGTGTAAGTGTGAACCTTAATATTTCCAAGACAAATTCATTGTGTAATCTCATCTGTATGCCCCGTTGGGATAAGTAATGCGAGACTGCCGCTAGTCCAATATCATGCGGGATAGATGAATATAACGACTCAACGTCAATGCTAGCCAGTAAATGTACCGATACTAGTATCAGTATCAGGGACTCGTTTAATGTCCCCGATACCTTGTCCAATACATGCTGCAGTGCGGCCTGGCTCCGCTGCCCCATTCTCCCGTCCGCATAATGTTGTCCTATGGAGGAGCATGTGACAAACACGTAACTCCACCTTCTGTATGCATCACACAAGGCAAATGTGAAAATAACCTTGCAGAGCAGCTCCCCATTTTGGCTCTGTCCCAAATGAAAGGATTACGGATGATAACTACAAAGCATAACAGCAGCGCTGTGTGGGACTTAACCTCTTAAGAACACATTTTGGCCTTTAAATGGGTGCTCCGCTCCTATACATCTTAGCCCTTATCCAAAGGATAGGGCATAAGATATCTGATCAAGGGGGGTCTGGCCGCTGGGACCCCGGCACGGCACCCCCCAGTGTTCTGAACATTTATGTTCAGAATGCCAGCATCAGTCTTCCGTGTTTGTGGCATCACGCCATGCCCCCTCCATCCATATCTATGGGAGGGGGCTGTGTCCTTCTGCTCCTTTGGATAGGGGAAAAGATGCCTAGGAGAAGAGTATCATTTTAAGTAGTTCTCTATGACAACTACATACCAAAAACTATGTTTACATGACAGATTCTTCTATTTGAAAGATCTGGCATGGAATTGATAGCAGAAATCCAAAACATAAGTTTGAATTTCTGTCCAGAATCTCTACTTTCAATTCAGTGGTTTTGGCCATGATTTAGCCTTATTCAAGAGGGTTAATCTGTGTCCAGGCTACCTGATGCATGAGGATTTCACATCCAAAAAATTTGTCTTTTTCCATTTTTTGTGACACAAAATTTATTGTTCACAATGTGCCCTGTGGCAGGGATTTTACAAATTTGTGCCAAAATTCCCATGAAAAACAAAACAAACTCAGTGTTAACATACCATAGGACATATGGACATGTTCTGTGGGTTCCCCACAATAAGACACTTCTCCAGTAACCTGTGGTGTACTCATTTAACCCTTTGGAGACGGAGCCCATTATAACCCTAAGGACGGGAGCATTTTTTTGCAAATCTGACCTGTATCGTGTTATGCATTAATAACTCTGGGATGCTTTTACTTATAAGTTCGGTTCCGAGTGTTTTTTTTTTGAGACATATTTTACTTTATGTTAGTGGTAAATTTACGTCAATAATTTCTTTGTGAAAAATTCCAAAATTTCAGGAAAAATTTGAAAATGTTGCATTTTTCTAACTTTGAAGCTCTCTGCTTGTAAGGAAAAAGGGACGTGTCAAATAAATGATATATTGATTCACATATACAATATGTTAACTTTATGTTGGCATCATAAAGTTGACATGTTTTTACTTTTTGAAGACATCAGAGGGCTTCAAAGTATAGCAGCAATTTTCAGGGACAGCCAGTCAGAATTTTTCAGGGACTAGTTAAGTTTAGAAGTGAATTTGAGGGTCTTTATGTTGGAAATCCCCTACAATGGATCCCATTATGAAAACTGCACCCCTCAAAGTATTCAAAATGACATTCAAAAAGTTTGTTAACCCTTTAGGTGTTTCACAGGAATTGCAGCAAAAAATAGCAGCTAAAATGTTATTGTAGCCCCATTTTTTTTTTCATTTTTACAAGTAGTAAAAGGTAAAAAGGCCCCCGAAAACTTGTAGTTCATTTTCTCTCGGGTAAGGAAATACCTCATATGTGGATGTTAAATGCTCTGTGGGTGCACTAGAGGGCTCAGAAGGGAAGGAGCGACAATGGCATTTTGGAGAGTGAATTTTGCTGAAATGTTTTTTTGGGGGGAATGTCGCATTTAGGAAGCCCCCATGATGCCAGAACAGTAAAAAAAAAAAAAAAAAAAAAAACACATGGCATACAATTTTGGAAACTAAACAACTCAAGGAACATAACAAGGGGTACAGTGAGCCTTAAAACCCCACAGGTGATTGACAAACTTTTGTTAAATTAGGAAGTAAAAAAAAAAACTTTTTTTTTATAAAATGCTGATGTGGATGTAAAGTGCTCTGCGGGCGAACTACAATGCTCAGAAGAGAAGGGGCACCACTGGGCTTCTGGAGAGAAAATTTGGTTGGAATGGAAGTCGGGGGCTATGTGCATTTTACAAAGCCCCCCATGGTGCCAGAACATGTGACCCCATCCCCTCACAGAATTAAATAAGGGGTGCAGTGAGCATTTACACCCCACTGGCATTTGACAGATCTTTGGAACAGTAGACTGTGCAATGAAAAATGTAATTTTTCATTTTTACGGACAACTGTTCAAAGAATCTGTCAGAAACCTGTGGGGTGTAAATGCTCACTGTACCCCTTATTACCTTCCGTGGCCTTTAATTCCAGCCTAATTCTCTCTCAAAAAGCCCAATGTTCGCCCGCAGAGCTCTTTACATCCACATATGGGGTATTTTATGTTACAAATTTTTGGGAGCTTTTTTTCCCTATTCCCCCTTGTGAAAATTAACATTTGGGGTAACACTAGCATTTCAGGGCGTGAAAATTTTTTTTTTTAATTTTCATGTCCAACTTTAACGAAAATTTGTCAAAGACCTGTGCGGTGTTAAGGCTTACTATACCCCTTGTTACGTTACGTGAGGGGTGTAGTTTCCAAACTGGGGTCACATGTGGGTATTTTTTTTTTTGCATTCATGTCAGCACTATCAGTCACCTCTGTGCAAATCACCAATTTAGGCGCAGGTACATGGCGCTCTCTCACTCCTGAACCATGTAGTTCGCCCGCACAGCATTTTACGCCCACATACGGGGTATTTCCGTATTTTCCAGGAGAAATTGCGTTACAAATTCTGGGGGTCTTTTTCTCCTTTTACCTCTTTAGAAAATGAAAAGTATGGGGCAACACCAGCATGTAAGTGTAAAATATTTTTTTTTTTTTTTTTTTTTTTTTTTTACACTAACCGGCTGGTGTAGCCCCCAACTTTACCTTCTCATAAGGGGTAAAAGGAGAAAAATCCCCCCAAAATTTGTAACACAATTTCTCCCGAGTACGGAAATACTCCATATGTGGCCCTAAACTGTTTCCTTGATATACGACAGGCTCTGAAGTGAGAGAGCGTCATGTGCATTTGAGACCTAAATGAGGAATTTGCAATAGGGGCGGACCCGGATACAAGGATTGGGCCTGTCTCAACCAAAACCCTACAGCAGTTTCCCAAACAGGGTGCCTCCAGCTGTTGCAAGACTCCCAGCCTGCCAGGACAGTCAATGGCTGTCCGGCAATACTGGGAGTTGTTGATTTGCAATAGCCGAGGCTCCATCTAGGAAACACTGCCGTTTTTCATTTTTATTGGGGTGGAAGGTTTGGACAGTGTAAGGGGGTGTATATGTAGTGTTTTACTTTTTATTATGTGTTAGTGTAGTGTAGAGGTTTTAGGGTACATTCACACAGGCAGGGGTTCACAGTGAGTTTTCCGCTGGGAGTTTGAGCTGCGGAGGAATATTTGCCGAACACTGAACTAGAAGCTGTTTCCTAACTCAGTGATTCCAACCCGTGTGCCTCCAGCTGTTGCAAAACTACAACTCCCAGAATGTACTGTCTGTACATGCTGGAAATTTTAGTTTTGCAACAGCTGTAGGCACACTGGTGAGGAACCACTGAGTTAGGAAACAGACTCTAGCTCAGTGATTCCAATAGTGTGCCTCCAACTGTTGCAAAACTAAAATTTCCAGCATGTACAGACAGTACATTCTGGGAGTTGTAGTTTTGCAACAGCTGGAGGCACACGGGTTGGAATCACCGAGTTAGGAAACAGCTTCTAGTTCAGTGTTTCCCAACCAGTGTGCCTACAGCTGTTGCAAAACTATGATTCCTAGAATGGCCAGACAGTCAGGGATGCTGGGCAATGTAGTTCTGCAATACATGGCCCTTCAGATGATGGAGAACTACAACTCCCAGCATGCCTGGACAGTCTGGGCATGCTTGGAGTTGTAGTTATGAAACAACTGGGGAAGAACAGTTTGGAGACTGCTAAGTAGTGGTCTAGAGATGAGCGAACTTCCAGTAAGGCTGGGTTCACACTACGTTTTCTCCCATACGGGAGCGCATACGGCAAGGGGGAGCTAAAACCTTGTGCTCCCGTATGCCACCGTATGCGCTCCCGTATGTCATTCATTTCAATGAGCCTGCCGGAGTGAAACGTTCGGTCCGGTCGGCTCATTTTTGCGCCGTATGCGCTTTTACAACCGGACCTAAAACTGTGGTCAACCACGGTTTTAGGTCCGGTTGTAAAAGCGCATACGGCGCAAAAATGAGCCGACCGGACCGAACGTTTCACTCCGGCCGGCTCATTGAAATGAATAACATACGGGAGCGCGAGGTTTTAGCTCCCCCCTGCCGTATGCGCTGAAAACGTAGTGTGAACCCACCCTAATTCGATTTGTCACGAACTTCTCGGCTCGGCAGTTGATGACTTCAGCCTGCATAAATTAGTTCAGCTTTCAGGTTCTCCGGTGGGCTGGAAAAGGTGGATACACTCCTAGAAGACTCTCTCCTAGGACTGGATCCACCTTTTCCAGCCCACCAGACCACGTGAAAGCCTAACTAATTTATGCAGGCTAAAGTCAGCAAACGCCGAGCTGAGAAGTTTGTGACGAATCAAATTACTGGAAGTTTGCTCATCTCTATAGTGGTCTCCAAACTGTAGCCCTCCAGATGTTGCAAAACTACAACCAGACTGTGCTGGGAGTTGTAGTTCTGCAACATATGACGGGCCAGATATTGCAGAACTACATGGCCAGCATTCCTGACTGTCTGGGCATGCTGGGAATTGTAGTTTTGCAACATCTGCAGGGCTACAGTTTGGAGACCACCGTATAGTGGTCTCCAAACTGTGCCACTTCAGATGTTACAAAACTACATCACCCAGTATGCCTAGACAGTCAGTGCATGCTGGGAGTTGTAGTTTTGCAACTTTTAGAAGGCCACAGTGAAGATCATTAATCGGCGATCTTCACTGCAGCCGCCTCCGCCGCACTTTCGGCCACACTCCACCTGCTCCATGCCGCCGATGCCCGGTAAGCCGGCCATGCTCCCTCCCTCGCCGCTCAAGTTCCTCCACGCCCCCCCCCCCCCCCCCGCTCTACCCGGACTTCGATCGGTGGGCAGAAAAGGGGGGGGGGATTAACTTTAACCCACCCGCCCCCAACTGCCATTGGTGGTCGTACTGACAGACCAAGGGCAGGGGATTGGAGGAGATGGCAGCACTGCGCTCCTATCCTTTAGAAAACGTATTTTCCGGGCGATCGGGTCACCAGTGAATTGGCTGGCGATTTGTGGGGGGTCCCAGGACCCCCCTAGGCATTGCTACAGGATGCCTGTTGATAGATATCAGCAGGGCAGGGACCGAAATTCCCACGGCGTACAGGTATGCCCTCCGTCCTTAAGTACCAGGACGCAATGGCGTACCTGTATGCCCCTCCATCCCCAAGAGGTTAATCCCATGCTGCCACATGCACAGACAACTATGGGAACATTCATATCACAATTTTTGCAATCTTAAAATTGTATAGAATGGTATATGACTACTATTTACAAATTGTGCACAACTTAGATGAAAATGGATAGAGATTTTACATCTCACAAAAAACCTGTTTAGGGTCTATTCACACGTACAGTATTCTGCGCAGAATTTTCTGCTGCAGATTTCAATGTAAACTGAATGACTAAACACACCGTGAAATCCTGCTTATCAAATCTGCGCAGAATACTGTACGTGTGAATAAACCCTTAAACTTTTTTTTTCCTACACATGTGCATTAGCTTCAGAATTGTCTAGAAAGATCGACAAACATAAAACCAGATACAATTAAAAACAAAACAAGTGTGAAAACATACTATCATTTGTCTTAGGGTGCATTCACACGTTGATCTGGCCATACGGCAGTTGAATCTGGCAGAAGAACTGACTGCTGCCACATCCCATTGCTTCAATGAGCTGTGGTCTGCTGCGGTTTTAGTCTGGTAACAAAAACTGATAGGGGAAGATTTATCAAGACCTGTCCAGAGGAAAAAGTTGACCAGTTGCCCATAGCAACCAATTAAATTGCTTCTTTCATTTGTTGAAATGGCCTGTGAAAAATGAAAGAAGCGATCTGATTGGTTGCTATGGGCAACTCAGCAGGTTTCCTCTGGACAGGTTTTGATAAATGTCCCCCATACAGTTAAAAAATTAGCCGACCGGAGTCACTAGCTGACTCCGTCCATCTCACTGAAGTGAATAGGCTACGGTGGGGATACAGCAGCTGCCGTATGGCCAAATCGTGGTGTGAATGCACCCTTAGGCCGGGTTCATATGGCCAAAAATGTAAGGAATGTCTGCTTGGAAAACACGGGCAGACATTCCGCACATTTGAACGATCAGGCGGACGCTAGGATAGGACTGCTCGGAAATGCGCCGTCTCATACACAGCAATGCATTTCCAAGCAAAATCTGGAGAAAGAACCGACAAGTCTATTGCTAGAAACCGGATTTCTGTGGCAGAAACATCTTCCGCAAAAATCCCATTGAAATAGATGGGACTCCATGCAAACATTCCTCCAAGTGAACATAGCCTAAGGGTACGCTGATATGTGCGTATTTTCTGCTGCAGATTTGCTTCTACAGATTTTGCTGCCCATTGACTTAGGTGGGTAGCAAATTCTGCTAACGCAGATCTGCAGAGGAAAATACACATGTGTGCATGTACCCTTAGGGTATGTTCAGAAGAGCGGATTTACAGTACGTGTTTCACTGCGGATCCGCCGCTGAAGGACCTCTGTATGCTGCCTTTACATGTGCCTGCTCGGAGTGGCAATAAGCCGCTACGTGCAGACACACCAAAGCGATGTGGAGTACTCGCACACACTCGCTGCTCTCCCTGCTCTATGAGCTAGGCTGAGAGCTGCCACGATGTGCGAGTATACTGCACATGCGCGCGGCAACCACGATTTTGACTCAGGTTTAAAAACCGTACTGCAACCGCATAGGTTTTTAAAATTATTTTTTTTTAACATGGACGTCAATGGGAAACGCACATGTATACAGTTCCATACGGGAAACCGTATACGGTTTTTACTTAGCAAATGTGCATTTGCATCCTAAAGTCCCCACCCAACACCCCTCCAATTAAAAATGGACAATATCAAAAACGTATGGGTTGGTTTATATTTTATTATAAAAACGGAAACGGTTAACTTTTTCCCATATTGTTCCATCCTTTTTTTGCCATACAGTTTTCTTAAAAAAAAAAAAATGGATTGAAAACAGTATGGCAAAAACGTGATGTGAACCCAGCCTCAGAGGGAAGACAATCTAAAGTGCACCGCCTGCTGCTTACTGCCCCACTTCCGTCGGCAGTGCCTCAGCAGGCAGCCTCAGGAAATTTTGCTGGACCGAGCAGGGTTGCTAGGCAACGATGCAAAGGTGAACAAGGACTGCTCTCGGACATTTTCACAGCCCTATCTCTCTAACGGTATTGTTCACACTACGTAATTCCCGCGGAATTCCGTGATCGGAATTCCGCAATCGGAATTCCGCACTGTGAACATAAACATCTGAGTCTTCAGCAAGACCCGTTCACACTGCAGAATTTCAGTGGCGGACAATTGCACATGTTCATTCTTTGCGTGGAAGTCCGCGAACACTGCATAGCCATCAATGGTGACGGCGCAGTGCCGCGCGGTCCTACTGCCAAAGCATTACGGCGGCGGCCGCCAGAATGGAATCTCCGCTCGCGGAATTCTGCGAGCGGAGATTCCGTTCACAATACGTAGTGTGAACATAGGCGTTCACACTTCGGAATTCCGTGAGTAGAGTTCCGCGCTTTGAACATTATCAGTGTGAATGAGTCTTCCGCGAGATCCGTTCACACTGCGGAATTTCAGCAACGGACAATTCCACCACTGAAATTGTTCCGCGCAAAGAAAGAACATGTTCATTCTTTGCACAGAATTCCGCGAGTACTGCATAGCTGTCAATGGTGACGGCGTAGTGCCCCGCGGTCCTACCGCCGAAGTATTTTTGGCGGCAGCCATCTGACGGGATCTCCGAGAGCGGAGATTCCACAGTGTGAACATACCCTTAGGGGTTGTGATTTCTTCTCGCCATGTATTGGAATTGTATGATGCATAAAAGTGCTCTCGTACATTAGTCAAATTATATAAATGCAAACCACAATATTTTTATATTGCTTAAATTACAATATTACATTAATGCTTCTGAGAAAATGACATGCAAATCCTGAAGTGTCTGCTGTAAGCGTGACAGAAAGAGAAGCATTACAGAAACTTGAAGATTTGTGGGAGGGACAGTAACCAGAGAAACATGAAAGAACAGAACGTCCCCCTCCCAATCTATATGTCTGGCTATGGATGTCTTTACCAAATTAGTCACAGAATAATTCAAGGGGATCTGCATCAGGAGAGTCAAAGACAATTTAACTAAATAAGCACCAAAATATGGACGATGTAGTAGTAAAGCCGGGAGACAATGGTGGAAACATGTTATCTGGCCAACGGCTTTATATGAGAAGGAGGCTTACGGACAGGACAGGGAGACATCATTCCCTGGCTTAGGCTGCATTCATACCTCGTTTTTACATTACGGGTGCCGGATCCGGCTGGGAGAGGGGCAAACCGGGCTCTTCCGTACCCCAGCCGGACCAGCGCTGAAATCCATTTACTTTAATGAGCCAACCGGAGTCAAACGGTGACTCCGGGTGGCTCATTTTTTTTACCCGTATGCGGTTTCCTGACCGGACCTAAAACCGTAGTGTTAATAAAGATCATTTTCACCCCTTCCATAATAAAAGTCAGAATTTTCACAATAAAATAAAAACAAACATATGTGGTATAGCCGTGTGCGTAAATGTCCGAACTATAAAAATATATTGTTAATTAAACTGCACGGTGAATGGCGTACACGTAAAAATCCAAGTCCAAAATAGCGTATTATTGGTCACTTTTTATACCATAAAAAAGGGAACAAAAAGCGATCAAAAAAGTCCAATCAAAACAAAAATGATACCGATAAAAACGTCAGATCACAGCGCAAAAAGTTAGCCCTCATACTGCCCTGTATGCGGAAAAATAAAAAAGTTATAGGGGTCAGAAGATGACATTTTTAAACGTCTACATTTCCCTGCATGTAGTACGACTACAGAAGTACGACACAATCAAACCTATATAAGTAGGGTATCATTGTAATCATATGGACCTACAGAATAAAGATAAGGTGTCATTTTTACCGAAATATGCACTGCGTAGAAACGGAATCCCCCCAAAAGTTACAAAATGGCATTTTTCTTCAATTTTGACGCACAATTTTTTTTTTCCATTTTGCCGTGAATTTTTGGGTAAAGTGACCAATGTCACAGCCAAGTAGAATTGGTGGCGCAAAAAATAAGCCAGAATATGGATTTATAGGTGCAAAATTGTAAAGGCTTAGAATTTTTAGAAGGTGATGAGGGAAAAAATGAAAATGCAAAAACGGAAAATACCCTGCGTCATTAAGGGGTTAACTGCTAAAAACCATCAGGTACTTATTTGAAAACGCATTTTTTTTTCATCCATTGTTTCCTATCATTTTTTTCTGGAAAAACACAAACAAGCTAGATTTTTTATTCTGCGTCTGATTGTTCATTAAAAAAATCATGTTGTTTAACATTAAAAAAAAAAAAAAAGCAGGTTTTCTGCTGAGGCATAAGAAGAGAAAAGGGTTTTCTGTCATAGTAATATCTAAGAAAACGCTCGAATAAGAAACCAACTTCAGTGAATAAGAAGCTGCCGAATAAGAAACAACTTCAGCCTCATTACCAACGTTATAAAAGGGCTGAACAGTTACCTCACAGCTTGAACACTGCCCATTTCTCAGCACTTCTACTATACAAAACTGTGCACCTTCTTGCTCCTGATAAATAACAACAATACCGCAAGAATGGACATTCCCCATCTCCCAATACCCGCCTTGCATCCAGGACTTCAGCTGTGAAGACGCGCTCTTAATTTTTGAGCGACAAGCAGCGCCACCTCGCGTTCCAACTGTCTCGTTACATCCTACTGATGAGGCTGAACTTAGCACTGCGCAGGCGCACTGATTTTTGTGCCGCATGGTACTAAGAGCCAGAGAAGTCTATTGCTGCAAGTGAGATGCGACATTTTCAGCGCGTCCTGCGTGCACGGTGAGTACAGTGCCATGGACTTGTGTTATATGCTGTTTACTTCATTGCTTCTTTAGTGCATCCTGCGCACAGGGACTTACTGACGGCCATATAATGCGCAAACTTTCAGAAAATATAAATGTTTGATATATTAGTCCTACTAAATTCATATGTGGTGATATAGCAGACATAAGAATGGCCACACCACCCAGATGTCTCCAGTAAACCCCGACGTTTAACCTTTTATTGACTTGCATGTCTCAGGGGTCTGGTTAAACCTGTAGCCCCCTTAACAGAATAACCTGTTAATTGGGAACTAAGACTGAGCAGACATGATATCTTCCACAAGGAAACAGGTAGTGCCTATGTATGACACTACAATTGTGGTTTGTTGCCTATATATTAGTTTTAGTGTGAGGTTTCCCAACCAGTGTGCCTCCAGCTGTTGCAGAATGACAACTCCCAGTATACCCAGACAGCCTTGCTGGGAGTTGTCCTTTTACAACAGCTGGAGGCACACTGGTTGGGAAACACTGATTTAGAGAGAGAAAAAAAAAAAAAAAGCTTTATATAATGGCATTTTTGTTATCATTTTATTTATATTTAACTATTATATTATGATTTTATATTAATAAATAAGCCCCTTCACATACCTTGTTTTTAGTTTGTTTGTTTTGGAGAATGAAATGTCAATAATACATTAGTAGAAAGGCGGCGGATTCTTCAGTGGTTACATAGAAGAAGGAGCCGCTGCCTGTTAGAGCTTACAATCTACGATTTGTTGGAATAGATTTTTTTCCATGTCTGCGTTGAGTATGTGCCTGGTAACAGGACCTCACTAGCAACATGTGCCTATGTGCTATACATACTAATATGCGATAACCTTTGTCACTTTCAGTTATTATCCCCATTGGATACACAACTGAGAAACAGAAAACCTTGAAGCTGAGGATAGATGTAACACTAAATGGATAAAATGACTGACCTTATAACATAGGGCGTTGTGGTCAGAATGTATATGAATTATATATGTCCTATTGCTGCCAATACATAGTCACCTGTATTGGAACTTTTATAAATATAAAAGAAGTTCTGACCCCTCAGAAAATGATGTTCACAATTGACAGCCTTAGGCTAAGTCTCCACTTGTGATGGAGATACCTGTTTTGAATAAAATTCCGTAGGGTACCATAACATTTATTTTTTTTTAAAAGGTACAGTAGTGAAGGAAAAAATTGTATCTAATGAAATTTATATTTTTTATAAAAATAATTTTATTACTTTTTAAACAGGTATCAATTTATTTGTGTGGGGAAATAAAAATGTAGCCGACAATTATAAAAATGTAGTGTGTGTGTGTGTGTGTGTTTCACTTTTTTTCTTATTTTTTTTTTAAGTTAGTACTACTACTCCCAGCATGGAACACACTGTTCCATGATGGGAGTAGTAGTACCTGTACTAATAGACAGATCGCCCGTTGCGATCCTCTTGTATAATGTATAGATGCGGCGGCCGCTCTTCTATGGTCCCCTGCACTGCCGTATATATACACATATTCATATTTCCCGCAGAGTTGTGATTGGCCAGATGATTACAGCCAATCACAGCTCTCTGTGAGAAATAGGAATATGTGTATATATACGGCCGTGCAGGGGACCATAGAAGAGCGCCCGCCGCATCTATACATTATACAGTTGGATCACAGTGGGTGTCAGTAGTGATACCCGCTGTGATCTTTCCATAACTGCAGGTAATACTACTCCCAACATGGAGCACACTCTGCCTCATGCTGGGAGCTGTAGTACCTGCATTAATAGAGAGATCGCAGTGGGTGTCAGAAGTTACACTTGCTGCGATATGTCTATTAATGCAGGTACTACAGCTCCCAGCATGGAGCAGAGTGTGCTCCATGTTGGGAGTAGTATTGCCTGCTTAATGGAAAACTCACATATTTTCTCCCGCACTATCCACAGGTACTGGTGGATAGTGCGGGAGACGCTGTTTAAAACAAGCCCTACCTTGGTCTGATCCGCGCCGCCGTTCGCCCGCAATTGTAGTTTTAATTTGTGTATATCCTGCTGTAACCGGCAAAGGCGGGGCTTCTGCAGGCTAACTGACACTGACATCAGTGCCGCGCCGCTCATGAATATTCATCCCTCCTGTTCTCCCTCTCCTAACCAGAGGGAGGGGGGATGAATATACATGAGCGGCGCTGACGTCAGTGTCAGTTAGCCCGCAGAAGCCCCACCTTTGCCAGTTACAGCAGGATATACAAAGAGATTAAAACTAAAATTGCGGGCGAACGGCGGCGCGGATCAGACCAAGGTAGGGCTCGTTTTAATCAGCATCTCCCGCACTATCCACCAGTACCTGTGGATAGTGCGGGAGAAAATATGTGACAGTTTTCCTTTAAGGACACATCACAGTGGGTGTCACTACTGACACCTGCTGTGATCGTCCTGTCTATAGCAGAGATGGAGCGACTGTATACATCGCTCGCATCCCTGCTCTGCACTATACTCCGGCCACTCACTCATTGATATTTTCCTCAGAGCTGTGATTGGCTGTAACCATCCGGCCAATCACAGCTCTGGGTGGGAAATATGAATGAATTATGTTCTATTTACATCACTGGCCAGAGAAAAAAGCAGAGATGTGAGTGCTGTATACAGCGCCATCTGTGCTATTTAATGGACGATCGCATCGGGTGTCAGGACTAAGACCCGGGGTGATCTGTCTATTACTACAGGTACTACTACTCCCAGCATGGAACAGTCTGTTCCATGCTTGGAGTAGTAGTACTACCTAAAAAAATAAAAAAAAATAGAGAAAAAAAGTGAAACACACACAATTTATTAAAAAATAATAAAAAGTTGTTTAGAAAATATATACATTTCATTTAATAAAATGTTTTCCATCACTGCAGCATCTTTTTTTTTTTTTTTTTTGGTACCCAACAAATTTTGGGTACCAAAAAAAAAAAAAAAAAAAACACCAAAAGGTGACAAAAATGCAATTTCCACACAAATGAAAAAATGGCAGAAAAAACGCCAGATGCAGGACATTGTACTGACGATTTTTCAGGTGTTTTTTCAGGCGTTTTTTTAATCCCTAAAAACGCAGGACAAAAAAACAAGTGGAGACTGTATTCACATGCGGTGTATTCACATGCACAGTATTCTGTGCATATTTCATGCTGTGTTCAATCATTTAGTTTACATTGAAATCTGAAACCTAAAATCTGCAGCTTCAAATCCCGCGCATGATACTGAACTTGTGAATAGACTCTTAATATTGAAAGGTCTATAGCTGCTCCATCCATTTGTGTGTGCACTAAAGGATAACAAAAAAGGCTGCGTAAAGTTCACTATGTCACAGCTACCTACTTGGTATCCGACAAAGGGATGGCAACATGTTTCTATGATACTAGGTGCCAATAAAATAAAGGGTTGTCTGTTGCAGTACGCCACAATATATGGTAGCATACCTTTTGTGGCAGGATACTGATGGATAGTTGTGATGCACTCAATAAATGCAATGTGAACCCTAAATGGAATGGATATTCAGTCACAGACATTTCTAATGGGAATCTTTCTTGTATGTATATACTGTACTCTAAAGGGTGCGTTCACACTGAGGAATTCAAGAGGAATAATTTTGGTCAGGAAATTGTTGCCTTCTCCATCAAGCAGAATTTCCATGCGGGAATGAAGGAGGAGGCTATTTAATCTACTTTTCTGAATTCTGCTTGAATTCCGCTTGAAAACTATGTCGGGCAGAATTTTTTTTTCCCCATTGACTTCTATTGGATTCTGCTTGTGGATTCTGCTTGTGGATTCTGTTTGAAGAAGGAACATGTTCTTTCTTCAAGCAGTAAGGAATTCAGTGTTGGAATTCTGCTAGCAGAATTTCTGGTGTGAACAGGACAGCGGAAATAACATTAAAGTCAATGGGCAGAGGGGATGTGCATTCATTTGGAGCAGAGAATTCAAGAGGAATTACTCAAGTAAATTCCTCTTGAATTACTCGGTGTGTTTCTGGCATGTTTTTAACAAACTGCCACTGTAGTTTTTGAGCCAAATTCAGAAATGGATTCAGTAGGAAGGAGAAGTGTAAGTCCTTCCTTTATATTTCCCATTCCTTTTGAATACACTTCTGACTTTGGCTTAAAGGGGTACTATCGTGCTAACAACTTATCCCCTATCTAAAGGATAGGGGATAAGTTGCCTGATCATGCGGGGTCCCACCGCTGGGGACCCCCACGATCTCGCACGTGGCACCCCGCTCTCATCAGGCCCCGGAGGGAACATACGCTCTGGGTCTAATGACTGCCGATCATGGGTCCGCAGTATCGTGATGTCACGCTCCACCCCCTCAATGTAAATCTATGACAGGGGGCGAGACAGCTGTCTCGCCCCCTGCCATAGGCTTGCATTGAGGGGTGGAGCGTGACATCACACAGGGGCGGAGCTGTGATGTCACGATCACCGGCCCCATCATCAGACCCGGAGCGGATGTACCCTCTGGGGCCTGATGAGAGCGGGGTGCTGTGTGCGAGATCGCGGGGGTTCCCAACGGCGGGACCCCGCGCGATCAGGCAACTTATCCCCTATCCTTTAGATAGGGGATAAGTTGTCAGCACGGTAGTACCCCTTTAACCCCTTAAGGACCGGGGTTTTTTCCGTTTTTTGCTCCTTGCCTTTAAAAAATCATAACTCAGTTTTGCACCTAAAAATCCATATGATTGTAATTTTTTGTGCCACCAATTCTACTTTGTAATGACATCAGTCATTTTGCCCAAAAATCTACGGTGAAACGGGAAAAAAAAATCTTTGTGAGACAAAATTGAAAGAAAAACGCTGTTTTGTAACTTTTGGGGGCTTCCGTTTCTACATAGTACATTTTTCGGTAAAAATGACACCTTATCTTTATTCTTTATGTCCATACGATTAAAATGATACCCTACTTATATAGGTTTGATTTTTTGGGCCGTGTTCTGAAGTTTTTAGCGGTATCATTTTTGTATTGATAGGACTTATTGATCGCTTTTTATTCATTTTTTCATGATATAAAAAGTGACCAAAAATGCAGTATTTTGGACTTTGGAATTTTTTTGCGCGTACGCCATTGACCGTGCGGTTTAATTAACGATATATTTTTATAATTCGGACATTTCCGCACGCGGCAATACCATATATATTTATTTTATTTACACAGTTTTTTTGGGAAAAGGGGGGTGATTCAAACTTTTAATAGGGAAGGGGTTAAATGATCTTTATTCACTTTTTTTTTTGCAGTGTTATAGCTCCCATAGGGACCTATAACACTGCACACACTGATCTTTTACATTGATCACTGTTTTCTCATAGGAAACCAGTGATCGATGATTCTGCCGCTTGACTGCTCATGCTTGGATCTCAGGTACTGAGCAGTCATTCGGCGATCGGACAGCGAGGAGGCAGGAAGGGACCCTCCAGCTGTCCTGTAAGCTGTTCGGAATGCGGTGATTTTGCCGCGGCTATCCCGAACAGCCCACTGAGCTAACCGGCATGGTTTCACTTTCACTTTGAACGCCGCGTCTAAAGGGTTAATGGCATTTATCGCGGTGCCGCGCGCTATTAGCCACGGGTCCCGGACGTTGCTAGAGGCCGGGCCCGATCCGCTATGACGCGGGGCCATGCGGTGGCCCCGCGTTATAGATCGGGAGTGGACACGTGACGTTCCAGTACGTCATGTGTCCTTAAGGGGTTAAACACTGCTGTTAGGCTAAGTTTCTACTTGTTTTTTTTTTTTTCTGGCAGTTTTTGGCAAGCTGCCACTGCAGTTTTTGAGCCAAGGTCACAAGTGGATAAATAAGGGAGGAGAAGTGTAAGTCCTTCCAATATATTTCGTATTCCTTTTGAATACACTTCTGGCTTTGGCTCAAAAACTGCAGTGGCAGATCTCCAAAAACTGCCAGAAAAAAAACCAAGTGGAAACTTAGCCTAACAGTGTTTCAAAAAATGCCAGAAAAAAGCATTTGAGCACTTTGCAATGCCATAACTTTTAACATTTCCTGTAGTGTTTATTGCAGCTTTTGGTATTTTCTTATTTAATTTATTTGTAACATGTCATATTCAAAGCAAGCTGCATTTTGGAAAAAAATAACACTGATTAACAAAAAATAAAATAAAAAAAAGACTCTTCCTGGTGATATCAAGTCATGCAAGAAGTGCATGCTCATCCATCATTGGAAGAAGCTGGTCACCACTGCCACATAGGGTAGCAGCTGACAAACATTGCACAAACAACCTCATCTAGTTGTATGGAATGGATGTTTCATTTGCAGAAATTTAGGCAACAAATCTGGCATTTTTATTGGCCCTTGTACTTTGAAAACTCATTTGTTTACTGGTATAAATCCTCTTTACCCCTTTAAGGACACAGCCTATGTTGGCCCTGAGGATATAGTCAATTTTATTTTTGCATTTTCATTTTTATCTCCTCACCTTCTAGGAGACATAACTATTTCATATTTCAACCCACAGACCCATATGAGGGCTTGTTTTTTTAAGCACTTTATAATGACATCACTCATTTTACCATAAAATGTAAGGCAAAACTAATGTTATTTGTGTGAGGGGATTGGGGGGGGGGGGGGGGGGAGGAAACGCAATTTTCCGGTTTTACCATGGTTTACTGTTTTTACATTGTAAAATTGACATGTTTTCTTTATTCTGTGGATTAATAAGATTAGAATGATACCCATCTTTAATTGCTTTCCTATTATTGTACTGCTTTAAAAAAAAAAAAAAAAATCTACAAAATAACTTTTTATTACAAAATAAGTATGTTTATCCCCTAGGGGACGTAGGGCTTACAGGTACGTCCTGAGTGCCTGGGACTTAGCGCACCAGAACGTACATGTACTTCCCGAGTCCCATCGCGGCTATGAAACGAGCGCAGGAGCATCATCTTGACATCAGCGTCCAACTCCACGTCTTTGGCCTCCCTTACACCCTGACCTTAAGGTCTATTCCTTCTGTTTTGTCTCCCTCTGCCACAAATGGTGTGCTGTTGCAGAGATTTTCCTTTTTTTTATCACAGAGTTCCTCCATAATATGGTGACGCTCTTACCAAAAAAGCCTACCTGGCTCAAAAGGGAGACCACAGAGGTTGTACTTAGAAGTGTCCACAACCCATAGCTTAAGCCACAGGGGACACCTACTGGCAGTAGAGAGCGCCATGGATTTTGCACATAACATAAGATGTTGAGGTGCAGTGTTGCACAAAAAAATCCATCTCCAGTAAGATTTTTTAACTAGGCCTGGATATTATCTTTGGGAATACTACCATCTGTATCAGATTGTATTGAGTTGTATTGTATTGAAGATGGTGGCATAAAAGATTTGCAACCTCTGAAGTGATGATGGGTACAGACGTGGCCACATTATTTTGCCTGAAAGTGCACTCCACTTTTCTGTTCATTGGCTCCTGCACGCTACTCCCATAATCAGAAGGTACCACCATTCTTCTTAGGTCCTATCAACAGCACAAAAAATGGGGATCTGGCCAGCAATAACTTCATTTGGAAGTGACTTCCTGCAAAGTGGAGTCCTATTTTGCACCTTGCATAATGTAAACAAACCTGTGAAGATCCTCAATTAGTAGTTTTAGTATTTTGGACTTCAGAACTTGTGAGCTGGAAAACCCTAACATCAGCACACAAATATGCAGTAGACATTTAACTGACAAGTGCTAAAGCACCTACAGTTGCCTAAATTTACCTAAGCTGCTAACGAAGATCTAATTTAAAAGGACAGTGACCAAATCTCTATTCTTCTGACTCCTAAGCTGTATCAATGGGATTCTGCTGCACTGTGCACATGGCGGAATATTCTGATTCCGGCATCCGCAGAAGAAATTAACCTGTACAGTGTTTCTGCAGATTCTGCTCGAGTGGTCCTAGTGCTGCTGATTCTAGTAAATTTGTGGAATGTCTGCCGGTATTTTCTGACATGCTGACATTCCACACATTTTTAGCAGTGTGAACATGGTCTACTGCTGCTTATTTTATACACAACATTAACAGGGTACTCTGGGGAACTGAACTTATCCACTATCGAAGGGATAGGGGAGAAGTGTCTGATCGTGGGGTGTCCGACTGCTGGGAACCCCAGTGATCAGGCCCAGACTGGCCTACCGGGAATTATCGCGGTGTGCAGCTGGGCCTGGGGCCGCTTTGGGGCCGGATTAACGTAGGGGCTCCAGGCCCCTACATGAAAATAGGTCCAGCGGGCTGCACAGGCGGCCCGCATAGGCCGCCTGGCGCCGACTATAAAGAGGGCCGGCCCTGCTTCTTACTTACGGCCCTGGGTGGTCGCTGTCTCCGACGTGGCACGTTGCTGCGCTTAGACACAGGCCCGGCGCTGCCCCACAGACCTCCTCCATCGGCCCCGGCAAACCCCGTAACCCCCCTCCCGCCCCCGCCAGCAAATTATTGTCCGGTCCGTGCTCACCTGAATTGCCGCCTGTGGCCCCTTTAAGAGCGCAGGGGCTGATGGTTCAGGTGCACGGCCGCAAGTTACATCTGGATGACGTCCGCCCGCACGGGAGAGGTGCAGGCCGCACTTACAGCCCCGCTCCCAGGACTGGAGCCCTTCTGCCAGGACAGGAGCCCCTCTGGCCGCTGCCAGGACAGGAGCAGCCACGGCCCCCGGCTCTGGGCTACTGGAGAGGCTAAGGAGAGAGAGGCCTGCAGCAGCAAGTGCCGGTAAGTGGCTGCTGGCCTGCTGCCAAGGTCAGGGTTGCACTGGAGCACTTAAAGTGTTAAAAAATTATAAATGGTCACAATCCTATATGATGGGGATGTAGTTCTGGACAGTTCAGGACTACATCCCCATCATGTATGATTGTGACTTCTTTATACGTAGGCTACATATAAGAGTCATAATAATACATGATGGGGATGTAGTCTTGAGCCGTGAGCCTACGTATAATGGAGTCCTAATAATACATGATGGGGATGTAGTCCTGAGCCATGAGCCTACGTATAATGGAGTCATAATAATACATGATGGGGATGTAGTCCTGAGCCGTGAGCCTACGTATAATGGAGTCATAATAATACATGATGTGGATGTAGTCCTGAGCCATGAGCCTACGTATAATGGAGTCATAATAATACATGATGGGGATGTAGTCCTGAGCCATGAGCCTATGTATAATGGAGTCATAATAATACATGATGGGGATGTAGTCCTGAGCCATGAGCCTACGTATAATGGAGTCATAATAATACATGATGGGGATGTAGTCCTGAGCATGTGTGGTGTGGTCAGGGCATGCTTGGAGTTGCAGTTACTAATTGTAATAGTATCAGGGCATGCTGGGCATTACAGTTAGTATTCACTGCAACTCCCAGCATGCCCTGATACAATCTTGGTCTTCTCTGCAGCTGTCCCAAAATTAGTTTTGGGTCAGTGACAAAACCATAGGTTGCATCAGCCTGATACAGTCAATGGTTTTGCCGCTGACCCAAAACTACAACGATCATTATGTTGCACTATACTCCTGAGTCCTGGCGAAGCAATGCATAAATTTTGGGACAGCTGCAGAGCAGACCAAGATTGTATCAGGGCATGCTGGGAGTTGCAGCGAACAGTGCTGCGCGCTATTAGCCATGGGTCCCGGCCGTTGTTAGAGGCCGGGCCCGACCCGCTATGACGCAGGGCCATGTCATGGCCCCACGTTATAGAAAGGGAAAGGACTCGGTCCTTAAGAGGTTAAAACTTCTTTTACTGAACTCAGCAGCAAAGCAAAAAAAAAAAAAAAATATATATATATATATATATATATATATATATATATATATATATATATATATATATAATTAGTGCTGGGTGGTATACCGGTATGAACCGGATACCGTTTTTTTTTTTCTCCCACGGTATGGATTTTTGCCCATACTGCTATACCGGTCGGGCCCCTCCCCCGGATGAATTGTAGAGCCCAGCGCGGCGCCCTCACTTGTCTCGGTGTGCTTCTCTGGCCCGATTCCGAGTGTGGAATCGGGCCACAGAAGCTAATCCATTTACTGTGTCCCCCCGCTGCGCCTGTCAGCCAGTGTCCCCACCGCTAGCGGGATCCATGTGCCCACTAGCGGTGTCACAAGAATGCCTCCCGTGAGCACTACCATCACCGCTAGCGGGGTCCCTGTGCCCACTAGTGGTGTCACAAGAATGCCGAGCGCGGCTCTGTTCCCCGTCCCTGTCAGCTCTCAGGGTACGGGAACAGATTTAAAAGCCTCACGCATGGCTAACGTAGTACTGTGCATGCACAGTACTACGCAAATAGTGAAGGGCTAACGCTAGGCTCCTAGTGCTGCCTACGTTAGCCCTACGCTATTTGCGTAGTGCTGCGCCTGCGCAGTACTACGTTAGCCGCGCGTGAGGCTTTTAAATCTGTTCCCCTACCCTGAGAGCTGACAGGGACGGGGAACAGAGCCTCGTTCGGCATTCTTGTGACACCGCTAGTGGGCACAAGGACCCCGCTAGCGGTGATGGTAGCGCTCGCAGGAGGCATTCTTGTGACACCTTTAGCAGGCACAGGGAACCCGCTAGCGGTGATGGTAGCGCTCACGGGGGGGCACATTTGACACTGCTAGTGGGCACAGGGACCCCTCTAGTGGGCCGGGGGGGGGGGGGGGGGGGTCGGCAGGCGGTGATACCGTGATAATAAAAAAAAATACTGTGATATTAATTTTAGGCCATACCGCCCAGCACTAATATATTAGCTGGCTGACTTATTCTTTGTCTGTATTGCACATACGGGGGAGTGGCTACCTCCATGTTGGCCTTGCACCCCACCCACCTCTATCAGGTGTGTATATAAGGTGTCTTGGATGTTCCAGATCCTGCCATGCTTACTGAACTGTTCACACAGAGGCATATACACAGTGTAGGGTCCGTCCCAAGGAGGCTACCTTATCGCGGTGGGACGGTCCAAGCTATTTGACCGCCGGCGGAGACAAATTTGTGAGCTAAGTGCCTCACTATTTCATAGTTTCACATTTGCATCTATTACACCATAGCTGTATAGCTCTCCATGTTTTAACTGCATTTTCATGTTTCACCTATATCCTTGTGCTGGCAGTGTGCTGCTGCATTCTTCTGTTGCTGTGTATGTGTGTGTGTATGTATGTGTATGTATATATATATATATATATATATATATATATATATATATGAATATACTTAGATGATAGAGAAAACACTTTGAACACAGAGTATGACTCAGCCAAACATGCTGTTATGTCATCAATAACCAATTAGATTAGCCTGAACATAGTAAAGGTAACTGACATAAGAGTCTCTTCCTTCGTCTTTGCGGAAATATGGAATGATCCAAATAACCGGAATACAGTTTCACTTGGATAATAACAAAGTTGAATGGAAACAAATTCTACTGGAAAAAACAGGAACTTTGATACGTCATCAGGAACATGAAGATAATAGCGTCTTGTCTTTAACCCCTTAAGGACAGACCCATTTTTTACCTCAATGACCAGGCTCTTTTTTTATTTTATTTGAAATGTATCTCTTTAAATGGTAATAACTTTAGTACGCTTTTTCTGAACAGGGCAATTCTGAGATTGTTTTTCGTGACATATTGTACTTTATATAAGTCGTGCATTTTTGTTGACCCATGCAGCATTTTTTGTGAAAAACTCCAAAATATTGTGTAAAAACTGGAAAAAACTTAAATTGGGCTAAACAAGTGGTGAAACTGCTAGGGGTTTGAAAATCGGCAGATAGCAAGGATCTCTACATGCAAAATTTCTCTCCCCTGATCATTTCAGTATGTCAACAATGTCAGAACTGGGGGGGGGGGGGTGCTGGCCTACCAGATTTGAGGGGTTATTATGTAGCGGTACAGCTAACATGAGTGGTTGAATGGTGCAAACAAGCCAATGTAAATCATTGGGTCTCGGTAGAAAAAGGAGAGTCCAGAATACCTCTAAAGTGCCTCCCTTGGAGCAACGGGAGTAAGCTGGTGGAGCTTAGGAACCACCCAACAATTGGTTCCACCATGGCAGTTTGTGATGGCCTCAAGGTCCGCAAATTTTTTTTGCCATACAACTCTCAATTAACACCCATAATAGGAAACCCAGACATTTCACCAAATTTATAAAAATGGATCGAATCTGACATTTTCAGAGTTAGCCACATGAGTAATGAAACTTCAGATAACACCTGGCTAGATGTGTCGGCCATATCCTCCCCTGCTCCATTGGAAGCTTGGAGGGCTATGCAATTAAAATACTACATTGCCACTATACCAGAGTCAGAATGGTATTCGGTAGATATCACCAGATTTGAGGAGATGTGCCTAACAACTGAGCCAGAAAAACATGTTCTTTCACTAACACATAAGCTGTGGATAACACTGGGGGGAGAGAGCCTACCATCTTTCACTAGTAAGTGGGAAAGAGATTTAGAGACGGTGATTCCACCAGAAGGTTGGGTTAAGAAATTTAAGCTGGCCAATTCTAAAATAATTTCCCGCAGGAGCAGAGTCCCGAGAGGGAACTATGAAATACAAGGTAACAGTGAAACAATGTGCTAGCGCTGCGTAAGGCAAATGGGTCCCACCTTCATATATTTTGCTGTGCGCGCCCATTGTGAGATTTTGGGGAAAGGTTCATCAGATCATTAGTAAGGTGATCGGGAAAGAAGTACAGATGTCACCCGCATTTTATCTATTACAACACAATGACATACCCCTGAGAATGTATAGATACTCCCTTCTTAGCTTTTTAGTAACAACAGCTAGAGGGTGTATCCCCGCTTTTTGGAGTCAGAAAAAGACTTCATCAGTGTTCTTCTGGTGTGCAAGAGTGAATGATGCCATGTACCTGGAGAACCTGGGGCTATCAAATAATAATGCTTTCAATCCTTCCCAGAGTACGAGGCAATGATGAGAGGGGCGGAGTGATAGACAGAGAGGTCTGGGAGATGGAGGAGGGGGGGGGGATGGGTAGGTAGGTAGGAGTAAAGTTAAGGAATTAGGGAGTAGGGGTGGAGAAGGGATAGATCAGTAAGTATGTTGCTCTATAGGGGGACTATAAGCAAATAGGACTGATGCATACATTTTTTTTTTTTCTGCTGGTAATTCCTTTTGTCGCTTTTTTTCTGTATGCAAATGCGGTGAAACTTGAAGAATGAAAAAAAATAAAATTTATAGGGTTTGCAAAAGGAAATAAGAAGTTGAGACGAAGAAGGATTCCTGAGAGATATTGTCTTAAATTCGTAGGATTGGAGACAACAAACTTAGCAGAGTTTGTCCTGAAGTGGAAAGGCCGGATAAAAAAATGATTGTAAGTTCGTTTTAGTACAACGATGAATAGAAAAATAAACTCCTTGTGGAGAATATTGTCTTCTAGGAATATCAAGAGCTCTGACGTCTGAAACCTTTTTGATGGAAATAAGGCAGAGCAGAACCGTAAGTTTGAAAGAAAGAAATTTGAGAGATAAAGAATCATTCTTCTCCCATTGCAAAAATAAATTCAAAAGGATATTGACTTCCCAAGTAGTAGTATATCTAGGTAAAGGAGGACGACAAAAACAAATTCCATTCATAAGTTTGCCAACCAGAGGATGTTTACCAACAGGTAAAAAGTCAATATGTTAATGTTGGGAAGAAATGGCTGAACGGTAAAAGTTAATAGTCCGGTAAACTTTATCCTGATCAAAACAAAAAGAAAGAAGATTTAATGATTTAATGAATCCAAATCAATGAATGCATCAGAAAGGAGTTCTCTAGATGAGAGAGAAAGTGATGGGAACGATCTGGATGACCCGAAATCAACCAAGCTACTAGAGGTAATTGATCTGGTAGGATTAAAGAGTGTGAGTTCACTAGAGGATCTTGGAGGAGATCTGGAGAGTAAGGAAGAATCTGAGGAAAATCTTTGAGGAGATGTAATATCTGGCTAAACCATGATTGAGTCGACCACCATGGAGTGATCAGAACCAATGTGGACTTCCGAATTGTCGTCTGAAGTAGGAGACGAGGGATGAGATTGAATGGAGGAAATGTGTACAGGACTTCCGGAGGCCAAAATTGAAGGAAAGCATCCACTCCGCAAGCCTCCGGGTCCAGTCTCCAGCTGAAGAAGAGAGGAAGCTGGCGTTTGAGACGAGAGGCAAATAGATGCAGATTTAGTGGGCCCCATAAACTATTGATCTGTTGAAAGACATGAGGATGAATTTTCCAGTCGTTGAAATCTGTTAGAAATCGGGAAGTCCAGTCTGTGATAGAGTTGGAAAGGTATTCTGCCTTCAAGATTATGTGTCTCTCCAGACAAGTGCTAGAAATCTTTGGCAATATCTGCAAGGATTTTGGAAGTGGTCCCTCCCAATCGATTGATATATTGGACAGCAGATATGTTGTCCAGGCGTAATAGAACACAACAATGGGATGAGTCCTTCGTAAAGCTCTTGAGAGCAAAGGATCCTGCCAAAAGTTCTAAACAATTAATGTGCAGGAGAAATTCGGAAGGGGACCACTTCCCTCAGGTAGAAAGAGGACTGCATCGAGCGCCCCATCTAATAAGACTGGCATCTGATTCTATGACAGTGTAAAGGGGTGTATATGTAGTGTTTTACCCTTTATTATGTGTTAGTGTGGTGTTTTTAGGGTACATTCGCACTGACTGAGGTTTACAGTGAGTTTCCCGCTAGGAGATTGCGCTGTGGCGAAAAATTTGCAGCAGCTCACACTTGAAGCAGAAAACTCAATGTAAACCTGCCCGTGTTAATGCACCCTGTACATTCACATGGGGGGGGGGGGGGCAAACCTCCAGCTGTTGCAAAACTACAACTCCCAGCATGTACTGACAGATGGTGCATGCTGGGTGTTTTACTTTTGCAACAGCTGGAGGCACACTTGTTGGAAAACCTTCAGTTAGGTTCTGTTACCTAACTCAGTATTTTTCAACCAGTGTGCCTCCAGTGGGAGATAGTTATGCAACAGCTGGAGGTACGCAACTACAACTCCCAGCATGCCGAGATAGCTGTTTGCTGTTTGGGCATGCTCGGATTTGCAGTTTTTCAACATCTGCAGGGCTACAGTTTAGAGACCACTGCACAGTGACCTCCAAACTGTGGCTCTCCAGATGTTGCAAAAATACAAATCCCAGCATGCCCAGCCAACAAACTGCTGTGTGGGCATGCTAGGAGTTGTAGTTTTGCAAGATCTAGAGAGTTACAGTTTAGAGACCACTGCACAGTGATCTCCAAACTGTAGCCCTCCAGCTGTTGCAAAACTACAAATCCCAGCATGCCCACACAGCACACAGCTGTCTGGGCATGCTGGGAGTTGTAGTTTTGCAACATCTGGAGGGCTACAGATTTAGATACCACTGTATAGTGGTCTCAAACTGTAGCCCTCCAGATGTTGCTAGGCAACTCACCGGCTTCCGTATGATCCAGGGAGCCGCATCCCCATCCTCTTCTGCCGCCAATGGGTCTGGTCGGTTTCCCCGTTCTATCCGGCCTATTGTGGGTGGGCAGAACAGGGAAACCGAAAGTTAACCCCCACCCCCCCCCCTCCCCTGATCTGCTATTGGTCGTCGCTTCTGGACGACCAATAGCAGGGATAGGAGGGGTGGCACCCCTGCCACCTCCCTCCTATCCCTTCTGGGGGGATCGTGGGTGTCTTAGACAACCCCGATCCCCCTTATTTTCCAGGTCACCGAGACCCGTATGACCCGGAATCGGCGCAAATCGCCAGTGTGAATGACCCCCCCCCCCCCCCCCCCCCGAAACATTTGCACGGGGTGCCTGCTGATAGATATCAGCAGTCACCCTGGTCTGGTCCCCACCCGGTGCATGGCGGGGACCGAAATTCCCACCGGCGTACCAGCGACCAAGGGCGTTACGGGGTGACTGCTGATATCAGAAGGCACCAAGTGCAAACTACCCCCCCCCCCCCCCCCCCCTATATCAGCGATCGCCGCAAACTTGCAGTGATTCCAGGTCAATCTGGTCTCTGGTGAGACAGCCCCATTCACCCTTATCCTGCCGGGCAGTGTTGGGTGCGGCGATTGGGGCCAGCAGGGGTCTCTTACCTCTCCCTGGTCCGACGGCAGTCCCCCTCAGGAGCGGAAGTGGCGGTCCCGGTGGCAGGTGCAGTGGCGGCAGCGGTCTTTGTGGCAGGATACAGCAGGAGGTGAGGCCTGTTCACCTCCTGTTGCTTAGCAACAACTCTCAGCATACACAGCCAAAGGGCATGCTGGGAGTTGTAGTTTTGCAACAGCTGGAGTTACAACTACAACTCCCAGCATGTTCTTTGGTAGTCTGTGCATGCTGGGGGTTGTAATTAAGCAACAGCTGGAGGCACATTTTTTCGATGAAAAAGTGTTCATCCAACTGTTGCATAACTACAACTCCCAGCATGCACAGACTAACAAGGGCATGCAGGGAGATGTAGCAGTGTGCCTCAAGCTGTTGTAGTTTTGCAACAACTGGAGGTTTGCCCTCCCCCCCATGTAAATGTACAGGGCACATTCACACGGGCGGGTTTACAGCAAGTTTTGTGCCGCAAGTTTGAGGTGTGGCAAATTTTCCCTAAAAAACGCTGCACTACACTTCACAAAATAAAAAGTAAAGCCCCTCCAGCTGTTGAAAAACAACTCCCCAGTATTGCCGGACAGCCACTAATTGTCAAGACATCCTGGGAGTTTTGCAACAGCTGGAGACACCATGTTTGGGAAACACTGCAGTAGGGTATTTTGGTGGCGGATGCAAATCCCCAAAATAGGTCTGAAATGCTCATGGCGCTCTCTCGCTTTGGAGGCCAGTCATATTTCAAGGAAATAGTTTAGGGCCACATATGGGGTATTGCCGTACTCGGGAGGAATTGCGTTACAAATTTTGGGGGGCTTTCTCATTTTACCCCTTATGAAAAAGTAAAGTTGGGGTCTACACCAGCATGTTAGTGTAAAAAAAATTAGTTTTTTTTACACTAACATGCTGGGGTTGCTCCATGCTTTTAATTTTCCCAAGGTGTAAAAGGAAAAAAAAGACCCCCAAAATTTGTTACATAATTTCTCCTGAGTACGAAACTACCCCATGTTTGGGTGTAAAGTGCTCTGCAAATGCACAACATGGTTCAGAAGTGAGAGCGCACCATGTACATGAGTGTAAATTGGGGATTTGCACAGGGGTGGCTGATTTTACAGCGGTTCTGACATAAACACAAAACAATAAATACCCACATGTGACCCCATTTTGGAAACTACACCCCTCACAGAACGTAACAAGGGGTATAGTGAGCCTTAACTGCCCCCAGTTGTTTGACAAATTTTCATTAAAGTTGGTTGTGAAAATGAAAAAACATTATTTTTTCACTAAAATGCAGGTGTTACCCTAAATTTTTCATTTTCACAAGGAAGAATAGGAAAAAAGCCCCCCAAAATGTGTAACCCCATTACTTCTGAGAAAGAACATACCCCATATGTGGATGTAAAGGGCTCAGAAGCAAAGGAGCGCTATTGGGATTTTGGAGAGAGAATGTGTCCGAAATTGAAGACTGTGTGTGTTAACAAAGCCCCCATGTGACCCCATTTTGGAAACTACACCCCTCACAGAATGTAACAAGGGGTACAGTGAGCATTTACACCCCACAGGTGTTTGACAGAATTTTTCATTTGCACAGCCTACTGTTCCAAAGATCTGTCAAACGCCAGTGGAGTGTAAATGCTCAATGCACCCCTTATTATGTTCTGTGAGGGGCGTAGTTTCCAAAATGGAGTCACATGTTGGGGGGGGGTCCACTGTTCTGGCACCATGGGGGCTTTGTATAGGCACATGGCCCCCGACTTCTATTCCAATCAAATTCTCTTTCCAAAAGTTCAATGGCGCTGTTAAGTTTCACTGTACCCCTTATGTTCTTTGAGGGGTGTAGTTTCCAGAATAGTATGCCATGTGGGGGGGGGGGGGGGGGTTTGCTGTTCTGGCACCATAGGGGTTTCCTAAATGCGATATGCCCCCCATAAACCATTTCAGCAAAATTTGCTTTCCAAAAGCCAAATGTGACGCCTTCTCATCTGAGCATTGTAGTGCACCTACAGTGCACTTGACGTCCACACATGGGGTATTACTCAGAAATGATGGGGTTACAAATTTTGGGGGGCATTTTCTCCTATTACTCCTTGTAAAAATTCAAAATGTGGGGTAAAACTAGCATTTATTGAAAAAAAAAAATAATTTACACATGTAACTTTAACGAAAAGTCATCAAACACCTGTGGGGTATTAAGGCTCACTGCACCCCTTGTTACGTTCCTTGAGGGATGTAGTTTCCAAAATAGTATGCCATGAGAGTTTTTCTTTTTTTTTTTTTTTTTGCTTTTTGCATAGGGGCTTCTTAAATGTGACATGCCCCCCCCCCCCCCCCCCCCAAAATCATATCAGGAAAACTCACTCTCCAAAATCCCGCTGTTGCTCATTCTTCTGAGCCCTTTAGTGCACCCACAGAGAACTTGACATACATATATGAGGTATTTCCTTACTCGAGAGAAATTGGTTTACAAATTTTAGGAAGATTTCTCTCCTTTTACCTCTTGTGTTAAAATTCAAAAACTGGGTGTACAAGAACATGAGTGTAAAAAATTAAGATTGTGAATTTTCTGAATTTGCTGCTATTTTCTGTGAAACACCTAAAGGGTTAACAACAAACTTTTTGAATGTCATTTTGAATACTTTGAGGGGTGCAGTTTTTATAATGGGGTCATTTATGTGGAATTTCTAATATTAAGGCCCTTCAAATCCACTTGAAACTGAACTGGTCCCTGAAAAATTTCGATTTTGAAAATTTTGTGAAAAATTGGAAAATTGCTGCTGAACTTTGAAGCCCTCTGATGACTTCCAAAAGTAAAAACGTCAACTTTATGATGCAAACATAAAAGTAAACATATTGTATGTGTGAATCAATATATAATTTATTTGGGATGTCCATTTTCCTTGTAGAGAGAGAGAGCAGAGAACTTCAAAGTTAAAAAAAAAAAAATTAAAATTTTCAATTTTTTCAACAAATATTGGAATTTTTCACCAAGAAATTATGCAAGTATCGACAAAGTTCTACCACTAACATAAAGTAGAATATGTCAAGAAAAAACTGTCTCGGAATCAGACTGAAAAGTAAAAGCATCCCAGAGGTTATTAATGCTTTAAGTGAGAGTGGTCAGATGTGCAAAAAATGGGCAGGTCCTTAAGGTGAAAATGGGCTGGGTCCTTAACATGTTCAGGACCCAGGGCATACGGGTATGTCCTGACACCCTAGTACTTAAGGACCCAGGACGTACCTGTACACCCGCGCGCCGGACGGGGACCGGAACGGGGTGACTGCTGATATCGATCCGCAGGCACCCTGTGCAAATGCCCGGGGGGGGGTCATGTTGGCGATCGCGGCAAATCGCAGGTGAATTCACACCCACGATTTGCCGCGATTCCGGTGATGCGTGGCGATCGGGGGTGTAGGATACACCCCCAATCACCTCCTGTATCTATGGGGAGGTAGCGATTTCATCACCCCGAACCCCCCCCCCCCCCAGGGTCGCTGCTATTCGCCGGAGGATCGCAGCCAGCAGGGGAGTGGTTAATGAACTCTTCTTGCCGCTCTGCCAGCTGGCTGAGTTCAGTCAGCAGTCAGAGCTTCTAGAGGAAGCCAGGGACCCCCCTCTGCCGACATTGGAGCCCCTCAGGAGAGAAGATCCCCCTTAGAACAGATTACATCACAGGGACAGGTAAGAGTTAAGAATAAGTTAAAGTAAAAAAAAATAATAATTCCCCCCGACCCCTAATAGGTCCCCAAGGGTCCGCCGCAGTTCTTTTTTTTTTAGCGTGACCTGAGCCCTATTAGGGGTTCAGGGCCCTGCATTTGCGCCCCCCCCCCCCATTTATTTTTTTTGGCCGCAGCTTTTTTTCCCCCATATAACTATGTGATTTTTAATCACACCCCGTTATATAATACAGTCACACTAAGCACACACACTACATACATACCACCCCCCCCCCCACCACCACACACACACACACACACACACACACTCCCCGCCTAGGACCGGCTTTACAAAGTGAGGCCGGTCATCGATCACTTTGGGGCCAAATTTTTTGAGGCCTACTTACCGCTCAGGGAGCTCTCGGTAGATGTGTCTCTAATCAGTTTTAAGGGGAGACTCTTCTTCCACCAGTATATTCCCTCGAAGCAGGCGCGGTATGGCGTGACGCTCTATAAACGTTGTGAGAGTACCTCTGGGTACACTTAAAAGTTTAGAGTATATGAGCGACGATATTCCCGTATTGAACCCCCAGATTGTTCCCCAACTCTGGGTGTTAGTGGGAAAATCATTTGGGACCTTGTGCACCCTTTGCTGGATAAGGGTTACCACGTGTACGTGGACAACTTTTATACCAGCATCCCTCTGTTCACATCCCTTGCCGCCAGATCCACGTCCGCTTGTGGGACCGTGCGGAAGAACCAGAGTGGCCTCCCTCTAAATTTGATCCAGACACCTATGCCCAAGGGTGAGTCCCGTGCCCTTACCCATGAAAACCTGTTGCTGGTTAGGTATAAGGATAAGAGGGATGTCCTTATGCTGACCACAATTCATGGTAACGGCAGCTCACCTGTCCCTGTGCGAGGTACCACAACACCAGTCCTCAAGCCCGATTGTATTCTGGATTACAATCGGTAAATGGGGGGGGAGTTGATCTTTCTGATCAAGTCCTCAAGCCATACATGGCCATGCGGAAAACACGGGTATGGTACAAAAAAGTTGCAGTCTACATGGTACAGTTTGCCATGTACAACTCTTTTGTACTATCCCAGTACGCTGGCAACACAGGGACATACCTTCAGTTCCAAGAAGAAGTCCTAAAGGTCATGATCTTTGGCGACCGGGAAAGAGCAGGCTGGAGTTCCCAAGGAACTGGAGTTATAGGTGCCAGGATCGCCTCTTCATTTTAATTTTCCACAATTTAACCCCAATGTACCAAGTCCAGAGTACATTGCAAAATTTAACCCCATATACCACTAAATTGCCCAAAAAACTTTTATAAAAAAAATAAAAAATAAATGATAAGACCTCTGGGGGTATTTTTTCCAAAAATGGGTCATGGGTCACTGAGTCACTATCACCGGGGACTTTTTTATGTGGATTAAAAAAATGGAAAAATAGCAATCCTACTAAGCTAGGAAGAAAATTTAGAATAAGGCAGAATAAATAGAGAAATAAGAAAGAAAGGAAGTGTCTGATAAGATATAAAATATAATTACATTTATTGAATAATACTTTTAATACACTTAAAACATGTTGTTAAAATAGTATTGCACTTAAACGGTGGGACAATGGTGGGGGTTTATAGTCCAATGTATGTAATAGGATATGTCCAATAAACAGTTTTTGCAGCACTGGAGGCTCGCAGTTACAAGCCCACTGAGTATACTTGTATGCGCAATAGCGCTAAAGATCTATCCTCTATACCCCGACGGCACGAGGACAAAGTACAAGAAGGAAAATAGATCAAAGTCAGGCACTTAGTGCCTCTTACCGGCTCTGGCGAAAGCAGTTATATGCGCATAGCAGTGCTTAACGATAATCCGGATTGATGCCTCTCAGCCCCGGCAGCACAGGGAAGGTCTAGGAGTTCTGGTTATATAGGCAACAATGCAGAAGCTCAAGGACCCTGACTGCGATCCTGCTGAGAAAGGTGTGCACCCGCAGAGATCCTAACGCCCAGACATGAGGTATGTCCTTACTCCAAAGAAATGTATTTACAAATTTACAGTGACATTTTCTCCTGTTACCACTTGTGAAAATGAAAAGTTTGGGGTAACCCCAGCATTTTAGTGTAAAAAAAAAAATCAAAATTTTCCTTTTCACATCCCATTATAATGACCATTTATCAAACACCTGTGGGGTGTTAAGGCTCACTGTACCCCTTGTTACGTTTCCTTGAGGGCTGTAATTTCCAAAATAGTATGCCATGTGGTTGTTTTTTTGTTTTTGCTGTTCTGGCACCATAGGGGCTTACTAAATGCGACATGCCTGCCCCCCCCCCCCCCCCCCCCATTTCAGCAAAATTTGCAAATGTGACTCCTTCTCTTCTGAGCATTGTAGTGCGCCCGCAGTGCACTTAATGTCCACAAATGGGGTATTTCCATACCCGGAAGAGATGGGGTTGCAACTTCTGGGGGCATTTTATCCTATTACCCCTTGTAAAAATGTAAAATTTTGGGGAAACAAGCAGGAAAAAAAAATCAAAAATCATTTACACATACAACTTTAACGAAAAGTCGTCAAACACCTGTGGGGTGTTAAGGCTACATTCCTTAAGGGGTGTAGTTTCCAAAATAGTAGGTCATGTGTTTTTTTGCAGTTCTGGCACCATAGGGGCTTCATAAATGCTACATGCCCCCCAAAAACCATTTCTGCAAAAAATTTGCTTTCCAAAAGCCAAATGTGACTCCTTCTCTTCTGAGCATTGTAGTGCGCTTGCAGAGCACTTACGTCAACACATGAGGTATTTCCATACTCGGAAGAGATGGAGTTACACATTTTGGGGGGCATTTTCTCCTATTATCCCTTGTAAAAAAAATAATTTGGGCTAAAACTAGCATTTTTGTGAAAAAAAAAATCTTTTACACATCCAATTTTAATGAAAAGTTGTGAAACACCTGTGGGGTGTTAAGGCTCACTGGACCCCTTGTTACATGTCTTGAGGGGTCTAGTTTCCAAAATAGTATGCCATGTGGGGTCTTTTTTGCTGATCTGGCACCATAGGGGCTTCTTAAATGTATCATGCCCCCCAAAAACCATTTCAGAAAAACTCACTCTCCAAAATCCCACTGTCACTCCTTCCCTTCTGAGCCCTCTACTGCACCCGCCAAACACTTGACATACACATATGAGGTATTTCCTTACTCGAGAGAAATTGGGTTACACATTTTAGGAAGATTTCTCTCCTTTTACCCCTTGTTAAAATTCAATAACTGGGTCTACAAGAACATGCCTGTGTAAAAAATGAAGACTTTGAATTTTTACATTCAATTTGCTGCTATTCCTGTGAAACACCTAAAGGGTTAACACACTTATTGAATGTCATTTTGAATACTTTGAGGGGTGCCGTTTTTATAATGGGGTCATTTGTGGGGTATTTCTAATATGAAGGCCCTTCAAATCCACTTCAAAACTGAACTGGTCCCTGAAAAATTCCGATTTTGAAAATGTTGTGAAAAATTGGAAAATTGCTGCTATACTTTGAAGCCCTCTGATGTCTTCCAAAAGTAAAAACATGTCAACTTTATGATGCAAACATAAAATAGCCATATTGTATATGTGAATCAATATATAATTTATTTGGAATATTCGTTTTCCTTAAAAGCAGAGAGCTTCAAAGTAAAAAAAAAAAAAAAAAAATTCTAAATTTTCAACTTTTTCATCAAATTTTGGAATTTTTCACCAAGAAATGATGCAGGTATCGACAAAATTAGATAGAATAGAATATATCACGAAAAAACTATTTTGGAATCGGAATGAAAGGTAAAAGCATCCAAGAGTTATTCATGCTTAAAGTGACAGTGGTCAGATGTGCAAAAAATGGCTGGGTCCTACACTGAAAATTGGCTGGGTCCTTAAAGGGGTACTCCGGCCCTAGACATCTTATCCCCTATCCAAAGGATAGGGGATAAGATGTCAGATCGCCGTGGTCCCGCTGCTGGGGAGCCCTGGGATCCCCGCTGTGGCACCGCGCTGTCATTACTGCACAGAGCGAGTTCGCTCTGTGCGTAATGACGGGCGATACGGGGGACGGAGCAGCGTTACATCATGGCTCCGCCCCTCGTGACATCACAGCCCGTCCCCTTAATGAAAGTCTATGGCAAGGGGCGTGACGGCCGCCACGCCCCCTCCCATAGACTTGTATTGAAAGGGGCGGGCCGTGACATCACGAGGGGCGGAGCCGTGGCATAACGATGCTCCGGCCCCTGTACTGCCCGTCATTACGTGCAGAGCGAACTCGCTCTGCGCTGTAATGAGTGCGGTGCCGCAGTGGAGATCCAGGGCTCCACAGCAACGGGACCACGGCGATCTGACATCTTATCCCCTATCCTTTGGCTAGGAGATAAGATGTCTAGGGGCGGAGTACCCCTTTAAGGGGTTAAACCCATGCGTAATCGGTGTGGAATTTGTGCATGGATTCCGCATGATTCTGCGTTTTCAGTAAAAAAAGATAGATTTTATTTAATTGAACAGTGATGGTATGTGCAGATTCCACGCAAATTCGGCAGAAAGTCAACCCCATTGAGTTCAATAGGATTCCGCAGATAAAGTCTGGAAAAATATAAGACTAGACCTTTTTCCGGACCGCAGAAAACAGAATTTCAGCAGCTGAATTCCGCATGGGGAAATCCTTCTGTGTGAACACTGCCTTAGAGGAAGTTCAGTGGTTACTAAGAGTGAATAAAGCAATTTCACTTGTCTTTACAGGTAAGCTATGGCTGAACAAAGTGTAAATGCAAGTAAAACATCTCATAAACAACTATCCAACTCAGACTACAGATGGGAATATGAGTATTATGATTATGCACCAGTTTCTTTTGAAGGACTGAAGGCTCACAAGTGTAAGTATTGCCTTTTGAAATTATACAATATAAATTTTTGTTCCTTAACTACTTAGACAAAGAAGTTGTCCTCATCAAAACAAGAATGGGGGAATGCATTAAGAGTGGTGTAGGTGCACATCTTTTTACCCCATTAATTTGTGTGGTGCAAACTGTGTACCTGCACCACATTTTTTACATAATGGGCGTGTGATAAATATGGTGCTGATCAAATTTTTTATTTCAGTACTCCACTTTGTATGGTGCTCCTTCTGCAACTTTTTATCCTGTGCGTCAAAATGTGTGACTTTTTAATAATGCTGTCTACAGCCAGTTTAGTAAGCCAAGTCAGGCCTGGTACAGATTTACGCCTTAGTAAGTGCAGTTGCGCCATGAGATGCCCCAAACTGAAAAGTTGCACATCATAAATTCCTGACCACTGCATGAAATCAACTGAAATAATTACTTGGTATGTTCTTTTTGAAAAACCTTGTTTATAAGTCGAAAAACTCTAGCACAAAAAAATCACTGCACCAAAATAAAAAATAAAAATAATACAAAAAACAAACTGTATATCTGTTCATAAATTCCCCCCAATGTGAGTTTAGGAAAATGGTTTATGTCTATAGGTGGCTTACAAAGAATTCATCCATGTTATTTGCTGTTCTAGTTAAGCGCAGAATATTATACAATTTAAAGGAGTATTCCAGAATAGGAAAATTGTACTCCATACTGCCAGCAGTAAAAAAATAAAGAGGTACATACCTTCCTTCGCTCCCCCGGAGCCTCCGGTAACTCGCTCCGGTCTCCGCCACGATCCTCTTCCTGGTTGCCGGTGGTCGTCGAGTCATACTGCGCTCAGCTAATCACCGGCCACAGTGAAGTCCCGACTCGGCCGGCGATAGGCTGAGCGGCAGTGTGACGTTTTTCGGCCCCGCAGCATAGAACTACATTGATCTGTGTGCTCTGTTCTCGATTGATAAAGCCTGGTTCAGCCAGACTCTATCAATCACAGAGCCGGGACCACCATGGAAGCTGAGGTTAGCCCTCCGGCTACCTCCACAGTGGATCGCCCCCACCGTGATCCACCCTACTGGACCACCAGGGACTGGTTAAAGGTCCCTTTTAAACGTCGCTGTCAACTTTTACAGCGGCGATCTAAAGGGCTAATAGCCGGCTGCGCGATCACCACATGTCGGCTATTAACGGCAGCCCCCAGCTACAAGAATCAGCTGGGGGCCAGCTGATATGGCACGGGCTCAAGTCAGGAGCCCATGCATTACACTGCTTGCCGTCTTAGGACGAGCTGGCTTATCCTTAGATGACAACCGGTTAATTGGATTGTGTTGTCTATACTGTGACAGACAGATAGTTAACAGATATAACACATTATGTTAGTAATTAATTCAGTAATCAAGGTAAGTCCAAAGCGTTTTCTTTTTTTGAAATAGTAAATCTAACACACAAAATACTGTGCCATTTGCTTCTGGGCCCTGATGCAAAATCTGCAACAGGGCCCCATGTGCCAATTTTAATACTAGTCTCTTTTGGGGCAGATGTGCTTTGGGGGCACCCTTAGACACCAGGGCCCGGTGTGACTGCTACCTCTGCATCCCTTATAGCTACACCTGTGGCCATTTGTCTAACAACCTTTTACAAGGTATATGCCAGACTTTTAGGCTATGATCAGACGGTAGAATGTCCACACTGAAAATTTCACTGACAGCAGAGCGTCGGCAGAACATGGCGGTGCTAGGACCGCTCGGAAATGCGCCATCTCGTAGATGCCAATGCATTTCCGTGCAGACTACACAGAAAGAATAGACATGTCTATTCTTTCTGCAGACTCTGGAATTGGGATTTCCATTGCAGAAACATCTGTCATAGAAATTCAGTCATGTGCACAGTGCAGCAGAATCCCATTGAAATTAATGGGACTCTGCTTTGACGAAATTACATTGTGTAACCATGGCCTTATGAGTTGTGCTAAATCATCCCTTACAATGTGTTTAATCAACCTTAACCTCATAGTGACATAACTAATTGTAGTCTTATTGTGAAAACACATAGGACATTTAACATTGTTGCTTTGGTAAGAGAGTCCTGTAGTCATTATTTTTCTGCTTCCGTTTTGCTTATGTGTGACATTTATCATACTATCACAGTAGGGTTGATAAAATTGGCTCACATAAGCAAAAACCAATAAACCACTTTTGAATACCATTTTTTTTTTTTTTAAGCACACATAAGCAAAAACCAATAAACCACTTCAGAACAGCACTTTGTTATCCCACCTCAAGTCGTAGCTGTGAAAAAAATGGGATATATATGTTTGTTCCATTTTTTACCACTTTTTTCCCCCCTAAATGTACTAACCCATTTTTTGTTTATTTCTTTTTCTTCTCATTTCAGAACCGTGTATGCAGAGGACTACTTCGGATTTGGTGGAGTACGATGACAACCATTTTATTAATACTAAACAAAAAAAATGCTGAATGAGTGCTTGTGGGGGAGTTTTTCTTTTAATACAAGTTTTTTTAAACGTGTGTTTTTTTTTAAATTTATTTACTTTACAGGCTTAGTAGTGGAAGCCGTCATATAGACAGAGTCCATTACTAAGCCGGGCCTTAGTGTTAGCAAAAAAAAAACAGCTATAGGTAACCCCCAATTATTACCCCGGTATCCAGTCCCCAGCCTAAATAACCCCAGCCTGTTACCGCCTAGTCCCAGGAGCGCCATTTTTGATGCTTCAGGCCTGTTGGTACCGACTTTTCCTGGCACCCATGTGGTGGTGTGTACCGGGGTAATAATTGGAGTTTACCGCTAGCCATTTTTGTGGCTAATGCTAAGCCCTGGCTTAGTAATGGACTCCATCTATAAGACGGCTTCCACTACTAAGCCTGTAAAGGAAAAAAAAAAAACATGCTTAATAAAACTTTTATTCCAAAAAACCCTCCCCCACAAGCCCTTGTTAAACATTTTATTAACATTAGACAAAAAAAAAAAACGCTGGTCATCGGCGCAGTCCACTGAATCCGAAGTAGTCCACAGAATATACGACCTGAAACGAGAAGGAAAAAAACACAGAAAATAGATTAGTACATTTATTGTTACCTGCTCCCTCATCTCCCGCCTGCGCCGCACGACTAGAACTCCCAGCATGTCTTCACTGTAAGGGCATGCTGGGAGCTGTAGTCATGTGACGGTGGGCTGGTGGGAGATGTGCAAGTGGGTGACAAGCCAGAGAAGCTTGTCACCTGCTCGCACATTTCCTGCCACCTGCACAGAACGACCAGCATGCCCTTGCAGTAAGGATATGCTGGGAGTGAGTTGTGCTCGTGTAGCATGGACAGGAGGTGTGCAGGCGGGTGACAAGCTTATCACCTGCCCCTGCCACATGACTACAACTCCCAGCATGCCTTTACAGTAAGGACATGCTGGGAGTTGTAGTCTTGCGGTGGGGGCAGGCGGGAGATGTGCTTTTCACCTGCCCCCGCCGCACAACTTACTGAAAGGACATGCTGGGAGTTGTAGTCGTGTGACACGGGCAGGTGGGAGATGTGCTTGTCACCTGCCCCCCACCGCACGACTACCACTCCCAGCATGCCTTTACAGAAAGGGCATGCTGGGAGTCATAGCCGTGCAGCGGGGCAGGTGACAAGCTTGTCACCCGCTCCCGCCACAGGACTACAACTCCCAGCATGACTTTACTGCAAGGGCATGCTGGGAGTTGTAGTCGTGCGGCGGCGGCCGGGTGACAAACACATCTCCCGCCCCAGGATTAAAACTCCCAGCATGTCATTACTGCAAAGGCATGCTGGGAGTGGTAATAGTGCAGCAGGGGCAGGAGACAAGCTTGTCACTCGCCCCCGACACACGACTACAACTCCCAGCATGTCCTTACTGTAAAGGCATGCTGGGAGTTGTAGTCGTGCTGCGCGGGCAGGAGATGTGCAGGCAGGTGACAAGCTTGTCACCCACTCGCACATCTACCGCCCGCGCAGCACCACTACAACTCCTAGCATGCCCTTACAGTAAGGACATGCTGGGAGTTGTAGTTGTGTGGTGCGGGGCGGTGACAAGCTTGTCACCCGCCCGCTTATCTCCCCCCCCCCCCCCCTCTGCACGACTACAACTCCCAGCATGTCTTTACTGTAAGGGAGCATGCCCTTACAGTAAAGACATGCTGGGAGTTGAAGTAGCGGGGCATGAGCAGGTGCCAAGGAAGCCAGGGAAGCGGGCGGCATTGTGCTCTGCTCCCTGGCTTCCCAGCGGGGAAAATGAAGTTAAAGCACTGTAACTTCAGATTTCCTGCTGGCAGCTGTAGCTGGCAGCATGTCCTCACTCTAAGGGAATGCTGGGAGTTGTAGTTCTGCACTACCTAGTGGATGCGTGATAGATGCAGGTGGGTGGCTGGGGAGCTGCGCAAACTTTTAAAAAAATGTTGTCAAAGGCAAGTTTGTAAGTCAGGTCTGACCTGGCTACACTTGTGACTTTTTGAAGGGGTTTGCATTTTTTTTTTCTTTTTTTGCTTACGTGCGACTTCCGCACTTGATAAATTCCTGACCACTGCAAAGTAAAAACTGATTTGAAAAGGCTGATTTGCTTTTTTTTTTTTTGCTTACACACCAAATTGCACAAAAAATTGCTTAGGCGCACGTGCGACTTCTGTAAGCAAAAAAAATCCCTTGATAAGTGTCCATTCTAGACTGTTAGAGAGAGGAAGGAAGGCGCCTCATGTGCGGGATCAGCAGATCTTGTTAGTGGGGGTGGGGGACAGTAATTCCCAGGCCGCTTACCAAAGTTGGTTGTGCGCCCACACACAACAAGGTAAAATGTAGAATAAATATAAGTGAAGGTCCACTGCAGCCCTCCTGGGTAGAGGTAGAATCAAAACAGGATGACCGTGAATTCAGGAGTTTGTCCGGCGCAGAGAGGAACCATGAGGAAGCCAAATAAAATCAATGGATTTATTAAATGCAACGCGTTTCTCTGCGCATGCGCAGCTTCATCAGGCAAGACTGTTGGCCACATGCTTTCCGGAATGCGTCACTTTCGCAGTGGTAACTGATTTATGAAGTGCAACTTTTAGGGAAAAAAAAGTAGCCAGTTTGCTAATTACACCACAAACATACACCAGTCACAACATGGCTTACAAAATTGCTGTGGACAGCATTTTTTTTAAAAATTGCTAATTTTTTTCTTAGCAGGTTAAAAGTCACAAAAAAAGTTGTTGTTTTAAAAAAGTATTCTACCCCCATATTTTACGTGTTGCTACATTCCAACAGCCATATATCTTTTATTTGTTTCCGCATGCGTCTTTTTTCACTATAGTGATTTTAACCCCTAGAGGACACAGGACTAGCCGTGCAGTGATCACGGTGCTTCCAGACAATTGGGGCCCAATTGCCGTGATTGTTTGGGAGTTTCAGTGACTGCATCTGCCTGCGCAATCCTGAGTGCTGGTGCAGAGGGGGCTGGTGTGGGCGGTGCTGGTGGCGGCAGTGGATGGAGCCCAGGAATCCAGAGGTCAGAGAGACAGAGGATATTAGGCAGGGAGAGTGTATTACAGTATTTCCTAACTAGTGTGCCTCCAGCTGTTCGAAAACTACAGCTCCCAGCATGCACAGACTGGGCTCATTCACACGGGCGGGTTTACAGTGAGTTTTACGCTGCAAGTTTGAGCTGGGGTAGATTTTCCACTGCGGAAAATCCACAGCAGATTACATTGCCTTCAGTGATGTCTGCTGTGGAAAACCTGCCACTGCTCAAACTTTTAGCAGGAAACTCACTGTAAACCCGACCGTGTGCACATACTCTACCCATGCACTACATTACACCTAGATGAAATAAAGAGAAAACCACTACATTTTACACACCCTTACACAGTTTCTCCCTTCTCTCTACCCTCCTCTCCCCCATTAAAATTTACATATTACCAGTAGGGCAGTGTTTCCTAAACAGTGAGCTATTGCAAAAGTACAATCCCAGCATAGCTGGACATTCTTTGATTGTCCTGGCTTACTGGAGTTGTAATTTTGCAACAGCTGGAGGCTCACTGTTTGGGAAACACTACTGTATGATGGCTCAAACAAGGAGGCAAAGACCATTCTTACCTTCAACACAGCCCATCAGTGAGGGAGAAGAGGGCAATGCCAGTAGAGGCCCTCCATACTATTGACCCTGCCCCACATTCAAGTTTCCTTGTCCCCCATACTAGCGACCCGGTCCCCTTACAGATGACCCCTTCAGGACCCCAGTTCCTGATTATGAGCCACTGATTGCTGGGTTTGTTGGCCATCCAGGAATCCAAATTGACCATACAGGCCTCACTGAAATGGATTTTTTTTCAATGAGGACTTTTTCAATTTGATGGTGGCTATTGCCCAAAAGTTTGTGGCCCAGCACCAAGGATTTTTTGGCTAGGTATGATAGATGGACCCCAGTCAATGCAGCCGAGATGAGGACATATTGGGACCTTGTCCTACGTATAAGCCTGGTCAAAATACTGGAGTGGGGATGTTTATGGCCACATATGGGGTATTTCTGTTGTCAGGAGAAATTGGTGAATAAATGCTCACTGCACACCTTATTCAATTTCTTAAGTATAAGAGTATAGTTTTCAAAATTGAGTACCATGTGGGGTTTCCACTTATTTGCAGGAATATTTCGAAAATGGCTACTAAAATTTTAAGCCCTCTAATGTCTTCAAAAAGTAAAAACATGTCTACTTTATGATGCCAACAGAAAATATTCCAGCAACACACCAATAAGTGGTGAAAGTAAAAGCGCTGTATTGACCCATGTTCAGATGCAACGTTTCAGCAGCATCACGCTGCCTTTCTCAAGTGATACCAACATAAAGTCGATAAGAATGAAGTCAGAAGTAAATAAGTCACACTCACCCGAGCTTTCGTCTAATCCCAATAAGATCTTTATTCCAAAGAAGTGCAATATCAAACCAACAATATTGTTCCAGAGCAGGGAGCGAGAGCAGCGGGGCACACCACTGAAGGCAACTAGTTTTGAGACACCTGCGGACACTTCTTCCGGCCAAGGTGTACCAACATAAAGTAGATATATTGTATATGTAAATCAATATGTAACTTATTTGACATGACCATTTTCCTTGCAATGCTAATTTTTCAGAAATGCTGCAAGAATGGACAAAACCTTACCACTATTATAAAGTAGAATATGTCAGGAAAAAAAATCTGAATCAGTACGATAGGTAAAAGCATTTCAGAGTTATTTATGCATAAAGTTATTAATGCATAAAGTGCATAAAATCTGACTGTCTTCAAAGGAGATATCCAGGAAGTGAGGGCTGGACCAGCAGGGCTATGTTCAGGCTCCCGGCATGTCAGTCGTCATACGGTGTGAGCCTCGGCCATCTCACAGAAGCAAAGTGCACAGAGCCCTGCCGCCCCCCCCCCCCCCCCCCCACACTCCTGTATTTTGTCTCTGCATAGAGAGACACTGGCAATAGCTGCAGGGGCAAGACAGCATTTTTTTAAATCTAAAAATGTATAAAAATATACACATTTTTATCAGCTACTGTATACTCCAAAGGAAGTTGTGTAGTTCTTTCCAGTTTGACCACAGTGCTTTCTGCTGCCACCTCTGTCCATCTGTCCTCTGACCTCTCATTTTACCCAAAATTATACGGCAAAATTGAAAATAAAATCATTGAGACAAAATTGAAAGAAAAAACGTGACTTTTGGGGGCTTCCGTTTCCACACAGTACATTTTTCGGTAAAAATGACACCTTCTCTTTATTCTATAGGTCCATGCAATTAAATTGTTACCCTACTTATATAGGTTTGATTATGTCGTGCTTCGGAAAAAAATCATAACTACATGCAGGAAAATGTATACGTTTAAAATTGTCATCTTCTGACCCCTATAACTTTTTTATTTTTCCGCGTATGGGGTGGTATGAGGGCTCATTTTTTGAGCCGTGATCTGAAGTTTTTAACTTTTTGAATTGATCAGACTTTTTGATCGCTTTTTATTCATTTTTTCATGATATAAAAAGTGACCAAAAATACGCTAATTTGGATTTTTTTTTGTGCGAGCGGTTTAATTAATGATATATTTTTATCATTTGGACATTTACGCACACGGCAATACCACATATGTTTATTTTTATTTACACTTTTTTTTTTATGGGAAAAGGGGTGATTCAAACTTTTTTTTTTATTAGGGAAGGGGATAAATGATCTTTATTCACTTTTTTTTTTTTTTTTTGCAATGTTATAGCTCCCATAGGGGGCTATAACACTGCACATACTGATCTTTTAAATTGATCAATGGTTTCTCATAGGAAACCATTGATCAATGATTCTGCCGCTTGACTGCTCATGCCTGGATCTCAGGCACTGAGCAGCCATTCGGCGATCGGACACCAGGAGGCAAGGTAAGGGACCCTCCTACTGTGTCACAGCTGTTCGGGATGCCGCGATTTAGCTGTGGACATCCCGAACAGCCCCCTGAGCTAACCGGCAATGATTTACTTTCACTTTAGACGCGGCGTTCAACTTTGAACGCCGCCTCTAAAGAGTTAATAGCGTGCTGCACCATGATCAGTGCCGCGCTATTAGCCACGGGTCCCTGCCGTGGCCCCGCGTTATAGAACGGGAGCGGACTCAGGGCGTACAGGTACGCCCTTGGTCCTTAACAGGTTAAGGACACTTTCGTCTTTTCCTATATGAGGGCTTGTTTTATGCGCTACCAATTTTACTTTGTAATGACTTCAGTCATTTCACCCAAAAAATAATGATTTGTGGGACAAAATTGAAAAAACTCCTGCCTTTTTGTAATTTTTAGCATCTTACGTTTTCTACGCTATGCACTTTTACGTAAAAATGAAACCTTCATTCTGTAGGTCCATGCGATTAAAATGATACCCAACTTCTCTAGGTTTGATTTTGTTTTACTTCTGTTAAAAAATTATAACTACATGCACGAAAATTAGTACATTTACAATGTCCTGTTCGGGAATGTGTGAGAGCTCATTTTTTGCACCATGATCTGCATGATCAGTACCATTTTTGTTTGACTTTTTTTTAACCCTTTTTATAAAAAAAAATTTAGGGTATACAAAGTGACCAAAAATATGCAATTTATTTCATTTCATTTTTTTACATATACACCATTGACCGTGTGGTTTAATTAACATTATATTTTTATAGTTTGGACAGTTATGCACTCGGTGCCACCACATATATTTAGGTTTATTTTTGTCTACATATGGTTATAGGATATAGGTAGTTTACTCCAGAAACCAATTTTATCTTTAATTTTCTTAAACAGAGGGTTAATATTGAATAAAATCCTCTAAATGAGCTGAAATTTTTACCCCCTGGTATTCCATAAATTCTCCATCTCTCACTATTCTAACTTCACCTGGTAGATCCTGTCCAATCCTATCCAGTGGCAGGAGGGAGATTTCTTCCAATTAATTTTGAATCTGGATATGGATCCAAACTCCCCTACCAACTCAATCACCTTGTCTAAAGAATTCAAAGGATCCGCTAGAAACAAGATTGCATCATAGGCATATAACCTTATTTTATTATAAAGACTTCCTTGACCAAACCCACACATATCTTCTCTTAACTTAATGGCCCGAGCAAGGGGTTCAATATATACTGTGAAGAGAAGGGGGGGGGGGGGGGGGGAAGGGGGCATCTGGCCGAGGGATTACAGTACAGTAGTTTCACCCAGTGAGAAATTCACCCTCCCAAACCCATGTACAGACATGTCCTCCACAGCAATTCCCACTTCACCCTAACGATAGGATGGAGTGGGAAGTCCCAATAGACCCCTGCATAGCCATATATACTCTCTTAATACAGTCCAGTATCAAGAGGTTTGCATCCGGCACTGCAACTAGGCTGTTTAGGCTGAACTGACCATCCCGGTGCTCACATACATGAAAGTCCACGATATTCTACAACATGGAGGTAAGAAGGAATGAAGCACTCACCAGGTCTTGATAGAAGACGCCAACTCTTTATTGTTTTTTTAGCGTAAAGTCAGTCAGCTTGCTGAAAGAGAGATGCGTACATTCTGGACGGTGAATTCGTTAAAAGCCTATGCAGAAAATCAAAGATCACTTAGGGGGCTCAGACCTTATAAAAGTCATTCGCAGTTTATGAACGATCCTGATTTCATTTAAAAAAATGGAAAAATTGTCATCTCCAACACTCTTTGAACCTTCAAAATTTAGTCCTTGAAAAGAACACAGCTGAATATGCTGTAATTACCACTGAGCTTTGCTTAGCCAAGTGTGAACTCCGCACAAGACTTACGGACACATTATTCACCAGCTTCATGTCCAATTTGGAGAAGAGATTGTCCTCCCTGCAACAGGTTATTAAAAGTAATAAACGAGATAAGTTCCTGCGGGACAAATGGGACTTTGAGCACAATTAAATTTTTTCCTGGGGGAAACACTACTCCCAGGGTAGGAGAAATAATTACAGATCTACTCCAAGAAAAACACAAAAGAAGTCGAATAATAAAAAAACAACAGATTATTTGACCACGGAGACTGAATCCAGTACATCTGACGATGCACAATCGGATACCAGCACTCCCACTACATCTAATCTCCAGACCCTCGACCCTTTAGGAGGAAGACCCACCGGGGTGGCAGGAGGAAAAGGACCACAGCAAAAAAAGGAAGACCGTAACCTAGCAACAATGAACTCTGAGACTTTGGTGGTTAATTTAACGGACTTAACATTAAGTCAAGATTGTCTCTCTGTGCTAAGCAAAGGCCTTAACTTTGGGTTGTATGATCCTTTCAGATATCACCTCTTTGAAGAGGATTTTCATAAAAGCATTAGAAAACTCAACATCAAAAAATTATTTTCTGTGTCCAAAACTACAACAGCTAATAAGGAAACCGTTCAGAGAGAAGGTGAACATCAATGTTCCATCACCCCTCTGGGCTTTATGCCCATATGGGAGATGCTGAGCTGCTGAGATTGAAATCAATACCTCCCCTGTTATGCCCGTAGAAGGGTCTAAATTTATAGGAGGTAACCCGTCCAAATTTAATCCCCACCATCCTGGGAGGAGCTATAGATCTTTTCCAACATGCAGTTAGCAGGGAAGTGAAGGCTCTTATTTACCCCCCAACTGAAACATTACATTACACAAGGAGAAAAAAAGAGCTTTGGACTGGTTAATAAGTAATAGAGAAATTATGATCTCCAAGGCAGACAAGGGAGGAGCGATTGTAGTTTGGTTTAAAAAAGATTATTTTGCAGAGGCACAGAAACAATTAGATGATGGTAGAGTTTATGAAAAATTAAAATGCAACCCAGTACCTAAAATCATGAATAAGTTGCGTACCTTCCTTTAGAACACATTTAGAAACATCCATTATAGACACCAAAACAGCAGAAAAACTTCTTCCACACAGTCCGAAAAATGCACATTGGTAAATGTTGCCTAAAATTCATAAAGGTTGTATTCCTCTCCTGGCCATCTGATAATTGCAGGCATTGGTAGTCCCACAGAATTTTTGTCAAGTTACATTGACTGGTTGATCTCCCCTGTCTTGAAGCAGATACCCACGTATCTGCACGACATCCGAGATTTAATTTCAGCCCTGAAAGAGATGCATTGACAGGCAGACTTCCAACTGGCTTCTATTGATGTGGAGAGCCTGTATACCCGCATCCCTTGGGATGCGGGTATACAGGCTCTAAGAGAATTTCTGCAATGTACTAATAGGTCCCCTGAGTTCATCAGTTTTATTGCTGAGGCTACCGAGTTCATCCTCAGCAATAATGTCTTTCAATACGAGGGTAGTTGGTACAGGCAAATCAATAGTACAGAGATGGGGACACCTGTCTTCTGTGCCTTTGCAAATATTTTCCTGGCGATCTTTAAAAAGGAATTATATATTTTCCCCTCTTAACCCATTTGTTTAATTCATTCACACCATTTGGCGATATGTGGACGACCTATTCGTAGTATGGACAGGTAGCAAGTCTCAATTTGAAGAATTTGTTTCATACCTCAACGATATTAATACTATGAATATGTCCTTCACCTCACACTATGGCGGCTCTTCACTTGAATTTCTAGATGTGCAAGTTGACATAATTGATAATGACATCATAACTTCTGGATATAGAAAACCCACATCCCGAAATTCCATCTTACACTATAATTCCTCTCATACTCTGAACACCAAAAATAGCATCCCGTTCAGCCAATTAGTTCGATTAAAACGGATTAACAATAAGGATGATATGTATCATAAACAGGCTAAAGAAATGGAAGATCGCCTGAGAAAAAGAGGCTATCCAGATAGAGTGCTTCAGGAAGCCAAAACTAAAGTAGAACAAATAGATCAAAAAAATTTGTTAAAACCTTGTCCCACTAAGAAATTTTCTTTTGTTTTTGCAAACACTCCCATGAATGAAATCCTAAGAAAAGCCATCGTTAATAATTGGTTTATCCTGCAACAAGACAAGGATCAGAAGGAAATCACTAAAGAAATCCCCATTGTTACATACAGAAGGAGCAGAACAATTGGAGATTTCATCAAACAACAGACAAAGAAAAAAGTAAAAATAACAAGAAAACGCAATGGTGGTCTGAACAGAGACCTATTGGTAATTTCCAATGCAGTTCTTGCTCCTTCTGTAGGCATAATGCAAAATGTAAAGAACTAAAATTAGGAGGCTATGACATTAAAATTAACCAGTTCATTACTTGCAAGTCTGATTTCGTAGTGTATGCAATTTTCTGTGACTGTGGGCACTTTTACATCGGTAAAACGATCCGCCCCCTTTTTCACCGGATAAGGGAACATTTTTAGATCCCTTAGAACCGGGGGTGGGAGCAACAAGATTGATTGCACACATCACATAAAAACACGGAGGTTGTAATAAAACTCTGAAATTTGCAGCACTCTAAAGAATAGAACTGACTGATTCTAAAAGTGACAGGCAGCAAACACTTCTAATTAAAGAAGCCAGGTGGATTTCCAGGCTGAATGCCACTGGACGCCTAGGATTGAATGAACGAAATGAAAAATCTAACTTTTTCATGCTGCCCTTCACTTAGTTTCTACATGTATATGATCATATGTTTTTCATATTTTTTCACTTGTGGTTTTATTGTTTCATATACCTGGTGTTCCCCTCCCCCACACCTGTATATGTTTCCTAAACATGTGATTCCCTAGGGGCCTGACGAAGCGCGTAAGCGTGATAACGGACCATTGCCAATTCCTTCCCCCCCCCCCCCTCAGCTCCATCTATCGGCTCTCCCCACATGTACATTATCGATGTACGCTAAAAACCAATAAAGAGTTGGCGTCTTTTAGCAAGACCTGGTGAGTGCTTCATTCCTTCTTACCTCTATGTTGTAGAATATACTCTTTTAATGGTGTTAAACATTGATCTTTTAGGGATAAATCCTGTTTTATCTTGGTTGATTAGGGACCCTATCACCAGGGCCAATCTCATTGCCAAAACTTTACCGAAAATTTTAACGTCCCAATTTAAAAGTTAAATCGGGTGATGGGATTCTGCTGCAAGCGGATCAATATTATATTTACCTCATTCATCGAATACTGTAACTTACTGCATTTGCAGGATTCATTAATTGGCCGCAAAAGGGGTGGGAGTAATATATCAGCAAATTCTTTATCAATTTTGAAAGGCAAACCATCCCATCCTGCCACGGATGCTGTCCTACAAGTGTTAAGAGCGCCCCTAAGCGTCTCTAAAGTAATTAGCGTTAACATTCCTCTCCTGTATATTATCTATCTTTTGGTAACTCAAGTTTTCCTAAAAACCGGTCATATTCCGATTCCTCCCTTACGACCATAGAATTATACAACTGTCAATAAAATACCTAGAATTTGTGTCTAATTGCCACAATTCATTTACGATTTTCCCCTCTGCTGTTCTAATCGCACCTATCATTTTAGTATCTTTTTGAGCGTTTATTAAACTGGCCAAGTTACTATTAGCCCTTCCATTCTCCACAAATGCCTTTTGCTTTTAAAAAAATACATTTTGTAGAATTTTCTTATTACTAAAGAACTTATACTCTTCCTGGGCTTTATCCAAGGACAAAAATATTGACTATGATGGTTTATTAATATACTCTACTTTCTACTGATTAACAATTTCAGTTAATTGGTTCTATTCTTTCTTAAACTTTTTTGATTTACTATTTCTTTAAACAAAATACCCCTAATAAAGGCCTTCATAGTGTCCCATATTACAAGTTTACTAGTAGAACCCTCTTTATCAGCACAGAATTGCGTTATTTCTTTCTTATTGTATTCTTTAGCCGGTATAATATTCGGCCAATGAGGATTAAATCTAAAACCAGGGCTAGGTGCCCGTCCCCATCATTAATATTTAACATCGTAATAGGTACATGATCAGATCTAAACCGTATTCAGAATTTCATATTCCTAACCAGGAGTGCAACCATCTTATTACCTAGAAATATATCAATTATCAAGGCTGTTTGATGGGATTTGTTGAAGCATGTAAACACTTCTTTTTCGGGGAATAATACTCTCCAGATATCACAGAACCTTGTTACTTCGATAAATTTAGCGAGTTTAGTTTTCCCAACTTTTTCTTCCACAAGGTTTCTTTTACCTGATTTCATGTCCCTTCGTTCCTCCAGTACCCAGTTCATATCCCCACATATAAACCTTGGACAGTCATCCATATCCTTTACAAAAACCTGGAAATCTTTTAAATGGGGGTGCCATTAGAGTTGATTTGCGATGTTATCACTTGTAAAAACTTAAGCTTGCATGTATATATACAGACACTCCCAATGTTTATGAAGAGTACGCTGCATGAAACTGTTGTGCAGCCCACTTCTTTTTTTATTCTATGTACATTTTAATGTTGGCATGTGTCTCTATAATTCAAACTATGGCTGGAAGATGCTTTCCAATTTGGTCAAAAATGGCGCACATCTTTCCACAATTCCCCTCACGTTCCAACATAAGATCTTAAAGGGGTACTCCCGTGGAATATTATTATTATTATTATTATTATTTTTTTTTTTTTAAATCAACTGGTGCCAGAAAGTTAAACAGATTTGTAAATTACTTCTGTTAAAAAAAAATCTTAATCCTTCCAGTACTTTTTAGGGGCTATATACTACAGAAGAAATGCTTTTCTTTTTGGAATCCTCTGATGTCACGACCACAGTGCTCTCTGCTGACCTCTGCTGTCCATTTTTGGAACTGTCCAGAGCAGGAGAAAATCCCCACAGCAAACATATACTGCTCTGAACAGCTCCTAAAATGGACAGCAGAGAGCACTCTGGTCGTGACATCGGAGAAATCCAAAAAGAAAAGCATTTCCTCTGTCGTATACAGACCATAAAATGTATTGGACGGATTAAGATTTTTCTTAAAGGGGTTGTGCGCTGCCCTGACTTTCGGAGCTCAGCTCACAGTGTCCGGAAGTTCATTACTCCGAACTCTGTGTGCGGGCTTCCTTGTTCGCGGCCGCCAGGTGTGACGTCAGGCCCCTGGCCCCTCGTGACGTCTTGCCCGCCCCCTCATGACGTCTCGCCTGCCCCCTCAACGAAAGTCTATGGGAAGGGGGCGCGACCGCTCCCACGCCCCCTTCCCATAGACTTTGGTAGAGGGGGCAGGCGTGATGTCATGAGGGGGCGGGCGTGACGTCACGCCCGGCGGCCGCGAACACGAAAGCCCGCACACAGCGTTTGGAGTAATGAACTTCCGGATGCTGTGAGCGGAGCTCCGAAAGTCAGGGCAGCGCACAACCTATTTAATAGAAGTAATTTACAAATCTGTTTAACTTTCTGGCACCAGTTGATTTAAAAACATAAAAGTTTTCCACAGGAGTACCCCTTTAATCATCATTTTCTATTAAAGGCAGGAAAGAAGAAGGAAAAAAAAAAGGACATCCCCCTCCCCGTCTGCATACCCACTCCCAAACCTGACCCCTCCAGCCTCCATCTTGGGCAACACCAGGGAACAAACCTGGAATTGACCTCTAACTGCGTCAATAGGCACCCTACGCCCCCTCATCGTGCCCCGAAATTCAAGATGTAGACTTATATTATGCAATGGATTCCTTTTCTAGCCAATGCTGAATCGCTTCTACATCTGTAAAAAAAAATATCACTGATCCTTTAAACACTACCCTTAATTTGGCAGGAAAAAGAAGCGAATAGTGGATTTTTTGCAGCAGCCAGCTTTTTCTTGGCTACCAGAAAGTAGGCACATTTCCGCTGTGTCCCTGGCATAGTCGGGGAATAATGCGATTTTTTTCGCCTTGATATTTAATTTCTCCAGATTCCCTTGCTTTCCTTAATAAAATATTACGATCAATATACAGTATGACAACAATTTCAGTTTTATAGTTCTTTGTGCCGCATCGGGGGGATTTTTCTTTCCTGGCACTCTGTGGGCCCTCTCTATAGCAAAGAATGTTGAAAAGTTTTTTTAACCCAAAGTTCTCACTAATCCAATTATGACAAAAAGATCTTATTTCTTCCCCCCTCCACCCCTTGGCCATTCCTGGCATTCCCAAAATTCTAACATTGTTTCTTCTGGAGCAATCTTCCAGTTCTAAAGTCTTAGCTTTCAGAAGTAAAATTTATTTTCCAATTCTGTAAAGATTTTCAGCCATAGATAAAATTTTACCTTCTATTTTTTGGGATTGATTTTTCCGTTACCACTACCCTTTCCCGCACTTTATTAATCTCTTCACTAAAAATAGCCTTATCTGATGATAGTCTTCCCATCTGCTGATGTAAGTCCGATAGTGATTTAGTACGTTTTAATTTCTGATAGAATTGACTCCAATAGATGCGGGTCATGTTGTTAGGGGTCTCCCTACTCGGCCCCCGCATCCTCCTGCAGGACCGAGAAGCAGGATCCCAGGCATAATTCACTCTCTTTATGGGGTGAGGTTTTTTTTGTATCAGACAAAGCCGGCCCATGGAGCTCCAGCCCCCCCCAGCCGAGAACAGTGAGTAAATCCTGAAACTGTCCTCTACTCCACAGGGCCCTCTGTGTCGAAGAGGGTCTTCTCCCAGCCAGCAGGGTCATTCCTTGTCAAGGATCCTGGAACCAAGGCTCTCCTCTCTCCATTCTTCCACACCTGGGGAGGCACAACGGGGTGGGTGGAGCATGAACGTTCACACGTCCTGACACCCCCCCCCCCCGTTAATGCACCCTAAAATTAATACATTTGATGGATTTGTTTAAAACTATATATATATTATATATATATATATATATATAATATATATATATATACATACACACACACACACACACACACACACACACACACACACATTTATATAAAATCATTTTTCATCATGCACAATAACTTCAGCTTATGTTTCTTTACAGATTCAATTGTGATTGGATTCTGGGTTGGCCTGGCTGTCTTTGTTATTTTTATGTTTTTTGTTTTGACTTTGTTGACCAAAACGGGAGCTCCACACCAAGAGTAAGTACTTTTGTACTTGTTGTATATATTGTGGCAACATTATATTTTCCCTACAATTATCCCATGTGGGCGGCCATTTCGGTGGAGAAGAGATGGAAGTAAGGATGCTGGGTATGCCAGGTCCCACTTCCATTGTGTAAAGCCAGCCATTTCCAGATTAGCAATGCCAGCTAATACAACAAGTATCTCCGGAAAAAGTGATACTGCATTGTAATCCGGTTCATCCACACTATAACCCTGTCTATTCAGTGGGTAAAAAATTATGAAACCTACTGAGTAGGCCCCTAAGCCCCTTCTGCCCGCCCCTATTCCACCCAAATCCCTCCTTATGCCCCACTCCTATACACATAAAATAAAATGTATGTGTGTGTATATATATATATATATATATATATATATATATAAAAAGCAAAAATAAACAGTGGCACACCAAGTGAAAAAAAGAAAGGTGATTTATTTCAAAAAAACGTGTTAGGCAACGTTTCAGCTGGCCCACCCAGCCATTTTCAAGCCATATATATCCCGCATTAACATATGTAATATAATTTTCCATAACCAATACCAGTTTTCAAGGAGGAAATACAGTACAGACCAAAAGTTTGGGCACACCTCATTCAAAGAGTTTACTTTCATGACTATGAAAATTGTAGATTCACACTGAAGGCATCAAAACTATGAATTAACACATGTTGAATTATAGACATAACAAAAAAGTGTGAAACATCTGAAAATATGTAATTCTAGGTTCTTCAAAGTAGCCACCTTTTGCTTTGATTACTGCTTTGCACACTCTTGGCATTCTCTTGATGAGCTTCAAAGAGGTAGTCACCTGAAATGGTCTTCCAACAGTCTTGAAGAAGTTCCCAGAGATGCTTAGCACTTGTTGGTGCTTTTGTCTTCATTGGGTTCAGGTCTGGTGACTGTAGAGGCCAGGTCATCTGTCCCAGCACCCCATCACTCTCCTTCTTGGTCAAATAGCCCTTACACAGCGTGGAGGTGTGTTTGGGGTCATTGTCCTGTTGAAAAATAAATGATGGTCCAACTAAACGCAAACCATATGGAATAGCATGCCGCTGCAAGATGCTGTGGTAGCCATGCTGGTTCAGTATGCCTTCAATTTTGAATAAATCCCCAACAGTGTCAACAGCAAAGCACCCTCACACCTCCTCCTCCATGCTTCACGGTGGGAACCAGGCATGTAGAGTCAATCTGTTCACCTTTTCTGCGTCGCACAAAGACACGGTGGTTGGAACCAAAGATCTCAAATTTGGACTCATCAGACCAAAGCACAGATTTCCACCTGTCTAATGTCCATTCCTTGTGTTCTTTAGCCCAAACAAGTCTCTTCTACTTGTTGCCTGTCCTTAGCAGTGGTTTCCTAGCAGATATTCTACCATGAAGGCCTGATTCACACAGTCTCCTCTTAACAGTTGTTCTAGAGATGTGTCTGCTGCTAGAACTCTGTGTGGCATTGACCTGGTCTCTAATCTGAGCTGCTGTTAACCTGCGATTTCTGAGGCTGGTGACTCGGATATACTTATCCTCCGCAGCAGAGGTGACTCTTGGTATTTCTTTCCTGTGGCGGTCCGCATGTGAGCCAGTTTCTTTGTAGCTCATGATGGTTTTTGTGACTGAACTTGGGGACACTTTCCACCTAGAATATGACATTTTCAGTTGTTTCACACTTTTTTGTTATGTCTATAATTCCACATGTGTTAATTCATAGTTTTGATGCCTTCAGTGTGAATCTACAATTTTCATAGTCATGAAAATAAAGAAAACTCTTTGAATGAAAAGGTGTCCAAACTGTTGGTCTGTACTGTATATGCCACCATACAATGACTGGATAATACTGTTACTGAGTAAAAACCACATCTGTATACAGGCTCTATATACCATATAAGTGGTTGTACACAGGACTATATAGAGGTATATGGCAGCACTACACAGGATCTGTATACCATATAACTGATTATAGTTACATCTAGGGACTTACAGGTGACATATTTTCTGATCAGCCTCTCTTATTCTTCTCTATCCAGCTCAGACCGAAATGTCGAGTTCTTTCAGCCAAAACGTCATCCCTTCACCATCTGCAGGACAAACATGTTAGATGCATTTTTCCAGTGCCCTCCCCACCTCTACACAATGTTCCCATCTATAGATCCCTAAACTGTAATAATGCCCCCCCTTGGTGTCCTGCACAGTAAAAGTGGACACAAATCCTATAGAAAATAAGGGTAGGCTAAACCAATAGTAGATAATGCATATTCTTAATTGACATATAGACTTACAGTGTAAATTACATAACAGCACACAATGCGGCAAAAAAGTGCTGCGGAGGAATGGCAGGCAGGAAATGGTGCAGAGCAACAATTTTTATGGTCAAAAACCAGAATACTGTGGGGGTAGAGTGACTAAACAGATGTAAGGCTAAAGAAGACTATAAAAAGTAATAAGAATAAACATTCCAAAGTAAAGCATCTAAAGATTTCACAGTCATAATAGTAACAGCCTACATAAAGTGTACATATATGTGAAAAATACAACTAGTCACCACAATGCATAAGTATCCTACTCCCCAAGGCCCACCATTTCACCAGCCGTTACCTGCAGGAAAGATACCGCCCTACCACCATACCCTGTGTTGAAGCCACACGCGAAATGCGTTAGGGTGGCATCTTTCCTACAGAAAATGGCTGGTGAAATGGTGGGCCTTGGGGAGTAGAATACTCGGTTGTAATGACTATTTGTATTTTTCACATATGTGCACTTTTTGTAGGCCGTTACTATATGCAAAGGATAGGGGATAAGATGTCTGATCAAGGGGGGCCTGCCGCTGGGCCCCGGGCCCCCCCCCCCCCCCCCCGATCTCCGTGCAGCACCTGCAGAGAGCGCTGTAGTCAGACTGGTAAGAACTACACAACTTCCTCTGGAACATACAGCAGTATTAAGATTTTTTAATAGAAGTAATTTAGAAATCTTTAACTTTCTAGCACCAGTTGATTTGAAAACATTGGTATCCACCGGAGTACCCCTTTTAAGAATTACTAAAGCATTAAATGGGGTATTCTGGCTAAAAACATCTTATTCCCTATCCTTTGACTGATCGCGGGGGGGCCTGCTGCTGGGACACCCCACGATCTCCCTACAGCACCCGCATTCTATGCAGGGCTGCGTTTCCAGTTTCAGAAACCTCCAGGTTTCTGGGACTGGAGACGTGACGTAACGCCCCCTTGTGACATAACAACACGCCTCCTCCATTCAGGTCTATGGGAGGGGGTGTAATGGCTGTCACACCCCCTCCCATAGACATGAATGGAGGGGGCGTGATGTTATGTCACCTCTCCAGTCCCGGAAACCTTGAGGTTTCCAAAACTGGAGACACAGCTCTGCATAGAATGCGGGTGCTGTAGGGAGATCGTGGGGGGTCCCAGCAGCGGGCCCCCCGCGTTCAGACAAAGGATAGGGGGATAAGATGTTTTTGGCCAGAATACCCCTTTACCCCCTGCTGTATGCTCCAGAGGAAGTTGTGTAGTTCTTACCAGTCTGACTACAGTGCTCTCTGCTGACTCCTCTGTCCATGTCAGGAACTGTCCAGAGTAGGAGCAAATCCCCATCCTCCTGCTCCAGACAGTTCCTGACACAGGCAGAGGTGTCAGCAGCAGGCACTGTGGTCAGACTGAAAAAGAACTAAATAACTTCCTCTGGAGCATACAGCAGCTGACAAGTACTGGAAGGCTTAAGATTTTTAAATAGAAGTAATTTAGAAATCTGTATAACTTTCTGACACCAGTTGATTGGAAAAAAAATGTTTTGTCCACCGGAGTACCCCTTTAAAAAATTAAAGGTGAAAATTATCAATACGTAACCAAAACTGCTATAAAAAATGGTTAAATTTTTTGCACAAAACACAGGAAATGTTACAACTTTTTCCACATATCAAAAAAAAAAAAAAAAAAAAAAAGCAGCAAATGTTTTGCCATACCCTACACATCCTCTTAACGGAGAATTGCAGCAAAAATGTACTTCTCTCGCAATCTCCGGTACGGGACCCTTGCTCTCTCAGTAAGAAGTGTGTGTCGTCTACCTGTAGAAGGCACATGCTCCTTTCATTTCTATGGGAGCACCAATGATGCCAGAGTGCTTGGGTCTTTTTGGCACTCCCATAGAAATTGAAGGAGCGAATGCAGCACGCGTTCCTCACTGAGTGCCGGGTCTTGTTCCGGAGATTGAGGGGGGTCACAGAGGTCAGACCACTGCGATTAGCTACTTATCTCATATCCTGTGGATTAAAATTTTTGCAGGATTTCTGGATTGCATGTCCAATGAGAAGTCATTAACTATGGTATAGTAAAGTAAACTTGTTAAAAATGCGAATATTTATCATGAATACAAATCATTTATTATATATATCTTTTTCTTAAAATTTTAGAAATGTGGATCTGTCAGAAAAAAGATTCCAAAGCAACAGATTTGGAGCAGACTTTGGTAGAACATTAGAAGCTGATAGAATCTTCTTCCATCAAGAAGTAGGAGGAGCTATGTCACTCTTTCATAGCTTCATAAATGAAGCTGATCAGTCAGACAGAGCAAAGTCAACTAACAGATCAGTAGACAATGGTATTGTTATTCACCAACATTTTAGAAAATCAACACTTGAGGAAGATTCAAATGTTCTAGAAAGATGTAACCTCCCAAACTTCGTGAGCTCAGACCATAACTCATCTTTAGCTGAGGAGGAGCTCCTGATTTACGACCCACCAAGTGTTTTAGAAAATGAACCAGCTTGTAGAAACTAGCCTGACCCTATCAACCGATCACTCACCTGGGGGAGATAATCAAAAATGGTCTAAATCAACAAATACAAATAGCAACCAATCACAGTTCAACTTTTTTTTCAAGAGCAGTCTACAAAAGGAAAGCAACCAATCACAGCCCAGTTTTTGATTATCTACCCTATTGTTCCAGAATCTGAATGGCAGTATTTGTTTAACATTGGGAAAATAGAGAAAGGCGTCAAAGCAGGACATATATATCAAAAAGTATACTTTATTAATATAAATCCAAAATGACAAGACATGTAAAATAATTTAAAAGATACATATACAGTAACAATCATAAATCCAAAAATGCTGAGAGAAAGTCGGGGGCTACGCATATCTGCCAGAAAAGGGGTTAAATAACCATATGCATAATAAATATTGACTCCCGTGTGCTAAGTAGAATGGACTACTGCTCATATATCATGTGTTGGAGTCGGATCAAACAAGTATGCTCAGACCACAGGTAAGTACAACAATCACAGGGCAGGATACCACAGGGAATCAGTAGAACATTAAATATAGGGCAAAACCAAAGCTGGACAGAAATAACAAAATACTTTACCATGTGAAGCAAGGAGTACCGCGTCACAGCTACCCGCCACCCAACGTTTCACCAATGAAGGCTTCTTCCGGGCTTTCATTCATTGGTGAAACGTTGGGTGGCGGGTGGCTGTGATGCTGTACTCCTTGCTTCACATGGTAAAGTATTTTGTTATTTCTGTCCAGCTTTGGTTTTGCCCTATATTTAATGTTCTACTGATTCCCTGTGGTATCCTGCCCTGTGATTGTTGTACTTACCTGTGGTCTGAGCATACTTGTTTGATCCGACTCCAACACATGATATATGAGCAGTAGTCCATTCTACTTAGCCCACGGGAGTCAATATTTATTATGCATATGGTTATTTAGCCCCTTTTCTGGCAGATATGCGTAGCCCCTGACTTCCTCTCAGCATTTATGGATTTATGATTTACTGTATATGTATCTTTTAAATTATTTTAAAGGTCTTGTCATTTTGGATTTATGTTAATAAAGTATACTTTTTGATATACATGTCCTGCTTGATGCTTTTCTTTGTGAATTTAATCTATGTCTTTTGGCGTAGGACCTACTGTGTGGGAATTTTTTCTTTGGGTATTTCAATGGGAAAACAGATTTTATCTTTTGCATTCCGTGTTGTTAAATGTCACTGAAAACAGAAACAAGGGACTTTGTTTGTATTTTGTGATAATAAATGCACTGATATATGCAACTGGCAAAAAACAAAAAGCGTTTAGTAAAACTGTCGCTTCAAAAACAGGTTAAAGGGGGCATTCCAGATATAAAAAAATGTATACAGTTCTGGGGCTGTAGAGGGAGAATATGATACCTACCTAGCTCTGGTCCCCCGAAGTAGCAGCAGAGGAATGAAAGAAACAAAATAGCAAGACCTACTGGGAACTGGGTGTGGATATGTATTTTTCTTTTCCTTACAGCCCCAGTGTTTTATCAATGATTATGAAGCACTGTAAAACTAGAAAAGATTGTTGGAGTGAACTGTGCTTCATCTGTCTTAAAATCAGAAAAATAAAATCTATGTCATCTACAGGTAGGCTTAGTTTTAGGCCAAACTTTATTAAAGGGGTTATCCCTTAACAGATTTTTTTTTTCCCTAACTATGCCCATTGTGTGAACTATAAAAAACAAAACCTTTACTCACCTCCAGTGCCCCCTATGTCCTGTTCCAGTCCCCCAATGTGAATGTCTTTCTAAACTGCAGCGTAACAGTCGGGCCTGAGAAGCACCCTGGCCCAACGTGTCACACTGCTGCTCAGCAGATCGTTGGCCAATGCAGGACATCGTTGTGGCCAGCAATCCACTGAGCGGCAATATGACATATTGGGCCCGGGACACACAACACTGCTACTCAAGAAGATAAGTCTTGAGAGACCGGAGCAGGAAACCAGAAGCATTGTGGGAGTGCTGGAGTAAGTAGAGTTTTATTTTTTTATAGCCCACACAATAGGCATAGTTAGGAAACCGCCCCCTCCCACCGAAAACCTTTTAAAATATGCTTGTGGTTTAACACAAATGTATTAATGTCCCTTTCCAATTTTGTAACACTTTTTCGTGCAGTTTACACCAAATACTGTTTCAAACTACTTTTTTCATGTAGGATTTTCAAAATTTTAGGGTACGTTCACAGATTTAATATATATCTCAACTGGCTCTGGAAAGTTAAACAGATTTGTAAATTACTTCTATTAAAAAACCTTAATCCTTCCAATAGTTATTAGCTTCTGAAGTTTTCTGTCTAACTGATCAATGATGATGTCACATCCCGGGAGCTGTGCATCATGGGAGAATATCCCCATAGGAACTGCACAGTTCTCGGGACGCGAGTCATCAGAGAGCAGTTAGACAGAAAACAACAACTCAACTTCAGAAGCTAATAACTATTGGAAGGATTAAGATTTTTTTAATAGAAGTAATTTACAAATCTGTTTAACTTTCCGGAGCCAGTTGATATATAAAAAAAAGTTTTGGCCTGGAATACCCCTTTAAAGTGCAGGATTTGATGCACAGGATTTTCTGATGCAGATTTCAATGTAAACTAAATGACTGAGCTCCGCTTCTAATCGGCAGTTACAAATCCTGCACATCAAATCTGCGCAGGATCCTGTATGTGTGAACCCTTGTAGTTATTATAATGTAGTCTTTCTATTCTTATACAGTACTGCTGACTAGATCAGTAATAGAAAATATGCAGGTGCAATTACGACCCTTACATTTAACAACAGGCAACAGCAAAAGTAGAGGATTTAGCCATCGCAACCAATAAAATTTTAGCTTTCATGTTCTACTGCAGGTTAGAAAGTGAGATTGGTGGTTACGGCAAACTCATATTACTTTTGTCTGAGCACAAAATATGTGAAGCCCATTGTGTTGCATTTGGTTAAATCTACTACATTTGCTTAGTTCATACTATTACCTTTTACATAATGGTGTAACACTGCTGCCAACAGGTTTTAATTTTCATGCAGTGCTGTTTCAATTTACCCCTTGTAAACTTACTGTCTGCAGTAAGAACACTCATAGCTTTACTGACCTACAATGCCATTCTTATACTTCTGGTATAACAATCACTTGCCCTACCCCCTAGTCTCATCGAAACCTCTCCACAACTCTACATTTTTCAAGGGTTGCACATATGTCAATTCAGCTACACCTTAGAATGCCTCTAGAGTTATTTTCCTTCTTCATGCTCTTTGTTGATCTCCAATCCTTCTTGTATGATTCAAGACAACCGTGAGAATATTTTATTATGTATATGGTTTGTATGTTTGTGATTTTTAATAAAATGGTTTTGTTTAAAAAATAAATCCTTTTTGAATAATTGAGTAGTTTTTTTTTTAACAACTTTTCTATTTACTTTTTTTGCCTCCTTAGGGACGTTTTACTTAACATTTTCATATGTCTACATAATAATTATTATTAAGATAATGCAGGAAGGGGGTAAAGAGAAATTCCCATCTCAAAGTGATGACACATCCTGGCAATACACAATCACTCCATGATCAGTGGGTGTCCAACCCAGTTGCAATACCCTCAATTACACTACAAACATACACCAGCCCAGACCTGGCTTACAAAACTGGCTGTGAATAGCATTCTAAAAAAGTTTCATAGTTTTTTCACATCGGGTTAAAGCGTACTGGTGATATCCCACAAAAAATGTGTTATATGTCACTCAGTACCTAATCCTAGATATTAGAGCTGAGCGAACTTACAGTAAATTCGATTTGTCACGAACTTCTCGGCTCGGCAGTTGATGACTTTTCCTGCGTAAATTAGTTCAGCTTTCAGGTGCTCTGGTGGGCTGGAAAAGGTGGATACAGTCCTAGGAAAGAGTCTCCTAGGACTGTATCCATCAAATTTACTGTAAGTTCGCTTATCTCTACTAGCTATATACATATCATTTTATGGGTCTAATGCCTATATTTCTATCACTAATACCTTTGTCATTCTGTGCTTTGGAGAGGGCATGTCTTTACTCTGCATGACTCATCTTCCTTACTGAGTGCTGGGTCTCTTCATCCAATCACTGCAGGCCGCTCTGTAACCCCCTCCTCTCAGCTGCAGTCTAAGACAGGAGTGAGCACAGAGAGTGCTAGCCGCCCCCCCCCCCTTACTAACTTGACTTTGTCCATGCCTAGCTTAGATTACACCAACTCTCAAAAACAATTACAAAACTTAAAACAAAAACATATCCACAGACATGACCGAGGCAACTAACAAACGAATACCTTGCTTACTATGCTTAATTTTATTTTGTATTTTTACTATGGCTGCTAAACCTTAAGAAAACTGTGTTTAATACTAGTTGGGATGTCAGGATTTTACAGGAACATTTTATAGGTGAGGTCTGTGTGTCATTTTGGTCAAAATGTGTGCTTTTAATTTGTAAAAATGTGCAATATACTAAAGTGATAATGTACAAACAGATTTTTTATATATAAAAAAAAGCTTTATAGACAAAATAATACATTTCTACAAATAGGATATTTAACATTAAATTATGAGATGCATGTAGAAATACCAATTGTGTTATTAGCAAATCATTCTTGTTAGTATATTTCAGATGATGAAGCAGGTATAACAACACCCTGTTTCTGTAGCATTCGGAGAACATCCAATATTGCATCTAACTCTTTTCTAAACTTCTCCAGCTCTGTGTTCTTTTGTTGCACAAGCCTCTTCCATTCTTCAATTTCCTTAACTTGTGTAGATTCAGCAACATGACGTGTCTGATCATTTATCTGAAAATAGGTAACAATATGTTTTTGTGTTTAATTTTCTCTAGCAACAAATGGTGGCAGTCTTTTTTTTTTTTTACTAAAGAATGTATCCTTATAGAAATGACAGTAGCTGAAAACAAATAGTATTGACTAACCCACCAAATACTGATATTTTTGAGTCCCACTATGCAATAGTCAACACAGTGATAATCCAGCAAACAAAAATTACAATTGACAGTATACAAGTGACAGCGATCGGCACTGTATTGCTTTCACTGCCACTTAAGTGAGTTACCATAGGGATCACAGATGCAGCATAACACAACAGCAGGACCACTCTAACCGGCTCCTCCTCTACCCAGTAGCAAACACTTAAATCCAACGGAAAAGAAAGAAGAGTGGCACTTAGGATGAGGAGACCGCTTTAGTGGTGGAACAGTTTATTTGATTTATTTACCTTAGTAGTAGCCTGAAGAAGTGCCACTGCTTGGCGTAAAAGTGGCTGTTCACTTACTTGTCCGCAGGGTCTGGCGTCCTGAGTTATGGATTTTAATGCACCTTAAATAAAGAAAACTGTTCCACCACTGAAGTGGTCTCCTCATTGTAAGTACCACCCTTCTGTCTTCCTTTGCCGTTAGAATTACAATTGAGATTCTTTTATTTCTGGACAGCCTCAGAAGAACCATAGTACTAGCAAGAAATTGTTCAAAGGGGTTTTCTGGTTTTCTCGTAGTTCAGAAATTTCTTTTAATTGATTATTGCCTACCAATTTGAATATACAGTATAGCCAAACCATGGTAAAGGCCTGCCATTTCCCATGTGCAGAAGTTATAGCTCACATGTATCCGGTGACATACAGATGGTTCTTATGTGATTAAAATCATTTTTAATTGTGGATGAAATTATGTCAATTAGAAAGAGAGACTACAAATTTCTAGGACATGGATCATTTCTTTTTCTGCAGAGAACATGTTATATGCATATCAGAGCATTTATATAATGCATGTAGTCTAGTCTATGATTCTTCAAGGAAACTTTAGTACCACAGATTTATCCTGTACTGTACCTAAAAATGTACTACCAGAGTATGTATACTAGTCACTTCTATATAATATATGTAGAGATTAGGGATTTGTCCATTCTTTATATCATTTTGGTGTAATGTTCTCTTCAGAGTTATACTATGTATATAATATTGAACTAACTGATTTTATACTATGACTATAACTAACTTTAGCTAATTGTAGTTCTACTGTATGTAGTTACTAGAGATGAGCGAACTTCCAGTAATTCGATTCGTCATGAACTTCTCGGCTCGGCAGTTAATGGCTTCAGCCTGCCTAAAGGAGTTCAGCTTTCAGGTGCTCCGATGGGCTGGAAAAGGTGGATACAGTCCTAGGAAAGAGTCAACTAGGACTGTATCCACCTTTTCCAGCCCACCGGAGCACCTGAAAGCTGAACTCATTCATGCAGGCTAAAGTCAGCAAACGCTGAGCCGAGAAGTTTGTGACAAATCGAATTACTGGAAGTTCGCTCATCTCTAGTAGTTACTAGGGGTGTGAATCGCCAAGAATTTGGCGATTCGATTCGAATCGCGATACCAGTGTGGCGATTCGATATATCGCGATATATCGCGATACCGTCTAGGTGACGATACATCGCGATATATCGCCCACCTGGGAGCATTCATAGATCCCAATAGACGCCGCTGTCAGCTTTGACAGCGGCGATCTAGTACTCCGGTGCTCACTTTTCTCATGTTATCCCGTGCGGGCTGCAAAATAAAATAAAACGCACTTTATCTTACCTGCCAACGAGCCCGCGGAGCTCCGGTACAGTCCGGTACAGGTGTTGGGTCCCCGGGCTGTATTCTTCTTACTTCCTGTTAGTCCGGCACGTCACATGGAGCTTCAGCCTATCACCAGCGGAGGCGGGACATCGCTGCGGCTGGTGATAGGCTGAAGCTCCATGTGACGTGCCGGACTAACAGGAAGTAAGAAGAATACAGCCCGGGGACCGAACACCTGTACCGGAGCTCCGCGGGCTCGTTGGCAGGTAAGAAAAGTGCGTTTTATTAAAAATTCCACATCCCTAAAAGAATCGATTCAAAAATATTTTGAATCGATTCTGTATCGGCAAATGAAAAATCGCGATTATCGCGAGAATCGATTTTTTCTTACATCCCTAGTAGTTACTAACATAAGCATATACCGTATTTATCGGGGTATACCACGCACCGGCCTATAACACGCACCGTCATTTTACCAAGGATATTTGGGTAAAAAAAGTTTTTTACCCAAATATCCTAGGTAAAATGAGGGTGCATGTGTGTGCATGTGTATACCCCGATACACTATTTCTGACCCCGCAGAAGCCCCCAGGAAAGGCAGGGGAGAGAGGCAGTCGCTGTCCGCTTCTCTCCCCCTGCCTTTCCTGGGGTCTAGAGCCCTGCTGCCAACGCTTCTCTCCCCCTGGCTATCGGCGCCGCTGCCCCTTCTCTCCCCCTGGCTATCGGCGCCGCTGCCCCTTCTCTCCCCCTGGCTATCGGTGTCGCTGCCCCATTGCCGGCGCCGACAGACAGGGGGAGAGAAGGGGCAGCGGCACCCATTGCCGGCGCCGCTGCCCCGTTGCCTCCCCCATCCCCGGTTGTATAATTACCTGTTGCCGGGGTCGGGTCCGCGCTGCTTCAGGCCTCCGGTGTGGCGTCCCCTGTGTCGTTGCTATGCGCTGCGAGACGCAATGATGAGTGACATCACTCGTCATTGCGCCACGCAGCGCATAGCAACGATGCAGGGGACGCTGCCCCATTGCTGGCGCCGCTTCTCTCCCCCTGGCTATCACCGATAGACAGGGGGAGAGAAGGGGCAGTAGCAGGGACCCCAGGACAGGCAGGGGCAGAGAAGCCGGCAGCGGTGGCGGTCTCTGCACCTGAAAAAGCCGCTGCAGTTCATTGATTTAAAGCACCCGCTTTAAATCATTGAACTGCAGCGGCTTATTGGCCTATAACACGCAGGTAGACTTTAGGCTAAATATTTTAGCATAAAAAATGCGTGTTATATGCCGATAAATACGGTATTGCTTCCCTTATATTCTATATGTGTTCATATCTGATTGATTATATATAACCAATATATCTGCAGAGTTTTAGAATACCTGCATATTATTTGATGATATTGCAAAAAGTACCGTCTAATGCCAATCAATAAGCTTAATAGATATGTATTGCATTGTTTATATTTATCAGCAATTAATAATGTAACTTATTTTACATTTGTGGTGACTATAGGTCACAAGGCCATAATGGCATCATGACCTCCTGACACAGCGCAGGAAACTGCCAATAATGCATATGGGAATAAGTAGACACGCCAGTTATAAAGGCATTTCTTAACAGAGATAGACACACTTAGGCTGGGTTCACACTGTGGCATCTCTGGGCAGAATTTCTGCCGGAGATCGAGCCGGTGGCACTAGGACCGGGCGGACTGCTTTGCCATCCCTATAGACATCAGTGCATTTATGGGTAGATCTTTTGGGAGAAATGCATTGACATCTATGGGGATGTCAGGAGTGGAGTGCAGGACTTAGTCAGCAGTGGCACGTGTATGCAGGGAGGCAGGGCCGGCGTGCGAGCCAATGTGCGCATCCTTTGTTCTCAGCGCTTGATCCCGCCTGTCTGATTGACAGGCAGGGAGAGAGCGCAGCCTGAATGAATTAGGACCGATTGCCCGGCCGTCATCGGTCCGAATTCAGGCGTAGCGTCATGCTAGTCTGCAGCTGGCCACTAGGAGGGAGACCCCTAGTGGCCGGTTTTCACGTGTAATTTTAATTAAAAAAAAAATAATGAAACTATATTGGAGATACAGTAATATACATAAGTACTACAACATAAAAATAAAAAAAAGTTGGTGACAGTGCCCATTTAAGGCAATAGAATAGAACAGAATCTATCATTACAAAAAAAATAACGAAATGCATTTGTTTTTTTTCTAATCAGAAAAATAGTACTTTCCCTTTCATACTTTAATCTGCTGTATTTCTAAGCTTTCAGTAACTAAGAGAATGAGGAAATGTTCTTATGTTAATCTACATGTAAGATATTTGTGACTAATGTGTGATTAGTGTTATTATTAACAAAATGCATTAAATCCTCACTCAATCTAGTTAATTAGCATCTCTGTTTACTTATCAACTGAGACGTTTCACAGTCTTCAGGAGTTGCTATTCTATATCTATTCAGTAAATACTGTGCGAGTGCCTCTAGGGAATGATTGGGTAAACTGA